>NC_050077.1:80124379-80470879 GCF_009764565.3 Dermochelys coriacea | reverse complement strand
ATTACATGAAACCCAATATTAACAGAAATATTTTCATGTAATTTGTTTAAAGATTACATGAAAATAGATAGCTTGAGATTTAAACATCCCTCTAAAGTATTTGCAACCCAAACATTGCAGCATGTTGTTAATGCATGACAACCAGAAAAAGAAACGCATTAGAAACAAAAAGAAGTTGACTAATTATTTTCAATGGTCAAGCTCAGAGGAATTCACAAAATAAAACAGCATAATACTGTAAAGAACACTAGATTTTAAAATAATTCATTTTTAATAATGTGAAATGAATTTAGTATCACAAAGACAACTTTTAAAAAATAAACATGAATTTTATCTTAAAAGGGTCTCTTTAAAATGTATTAAAGACTTAATTCAAATTGGATTTCAGGTTTATACTCATTAGGTTTTACCATGGCATTATCCTAAAAGGAAGAATTTGAAAATATGAAGAAACAATCCAAATTTCATTGCTTAATTGAAGATGCCAAAGAAAGTGTTGTTTGAATAAGTAGTTAATGGTCCAAATTCAGGATTCCGATAAGCTCCCATTAGCATGAAATGAAGCAACTAGTTGAATACACACTTGTGAGGCCAAAATTTGGACTACTGTTAGTGGCTTAAATTAATAATTTTAAACCTTTCACTGCCATTGAAATCATTATATTAAAATATATGACAAGCACTATCATATTGGCATACACAATGCAGAAATAGCAGTCATATTATTTACCTGTAGTGCCTCAGCCTGCTGTGTACTGATCCTGATTTTAGGAATTCTGTAATCCCAAGGTGTAACAAGGATTTTCTGCGCATTTTTACCCTGAGATTGACTCTCTTCTTTGGATGGAAAAGTGACCACATAATCTCGCCAATTCTTCTGAACGATTCCAACAACTCTACCTTTGAAAGAGGAGTACCGTTGGCTAGACATCAAATGGTTAGGCCGGTGGTGCCCAAACTTTACCTTTTGTGCCCAGCCTCTGTTACTAATAATGGAATCTACATGTGCCCTTGCTCCATTACTGCACAGCCAAGGCTTCCTCAGCAGAGATGGAGCTGTGGGAAGAACTGGAGATGGAGGAGGAGCCGGGGCTAGAGGCAGAGCTGACTTAGGGGTGGAAAGGGAATGAGGGCAGAGCTATGGCTGGGGCCGGAGCTGGGCTGAGGGGCTCCCTTCCTGCCCCCTATGGGGATTGGCCTGGGCCCTGCTGTGCCCCCCTTGTGGGTGTGCCCCATAGTTTGTGGACCACTGGGTTAGGGAGAAATATTAAAGTAGGAGGTTTGGTGGATTCATCACTCTGCAATATGAACTTGTGTATCCCACAAGTCAATACTAGGATTGCTAACAAGATCTGGTATGCAAGCAAGTGACTAATGAGCTTTAGATTGTGGATATATGTTTTGAGAGCTACACCTTTTGATCAAAATCAATATTAATATTGTTCAAATATAAGTTTATGATAAACTGACATTTACACAGCTAGGCTATAATGAGCTAAATTTATATAGCACCATTCATCCCAAAAGACACCAGTGTACTTTATATTCTTAAACCAATTATCCGTAAACTATCCACAGGAATCTCCTTAATTCATCACTGAAATGCAGCCAACTCTGGAGTGGAATGCGGCAACTGCTTAATAGTCAACAGCAAAATCATTTCTCATTTTATGACAGGAAAAGAACACCACATCTCCTAAAACCTGAACTCTGACTTGAGCAAACTTAAGATCTCTTACTCATAGGTATGAATTTACTGATATGATGGTAGGGTAAAATTTTCAAAGGTGCCAAAGTGATTTGGGAGCCTAGATCCTTTGGTTTTCATGGGAGATGGGCACTTAAATTACTTAAGTGCTTTTGAAAGTTTTACTTGTAATGTTACTTTGAACATGGGAAAGTAGGAGGTTGCACTCAATGTTTTGTGTTTGAGTGTGATTATGCAGAATTGGGAGCAGTGTGCACAGTGAGTGGTTCTTATCAGATTTGAGAGTTAATATGTTATGAAGTGAGAGACTGTGTGTTTCGGTAGTAAAGTATGCAAGATATTATCATTCAAACCAATTTCATCTTAACTGGCAATCACCTTAATGTTTAGTGATTGTGTTGTTGATAAATGCATTTGAGCAACTATAACTCTGTGGGAATATTATAGGTGGGGCTGACAGCACTGCCTATTATTAAGGTCGACCAATATCTTCTATTGTAAGATCTATTTTCAGTTACTTATAAATTTGTTAAACGAACCATTTTTACTGAAGTTTTCCATGCCAGCTGCCTCCCTCAGGCTAATTATTTTTGGAAAATTTAAGCCCAAAATGGTTCAAGCACTTCCAAGAATAAGGCTGGGGAATAATGCTGCCCTGGAGAACTGGATTCTATCTAAGTTTCTGCCACAGAATGCCTAAATTATGCTAGTGAAATCACTTAAGCCAAATTTTTCACAGATAGTCACTAATAGTGTGTTCCTCATTTTCTGGGTGCCTGACTGGAGACCCTGGTTTGCAGTCAATGGGAGCTGTACTTTGAACATATTAAATTTTATATAATAAATTATCTGAAAAATCAGGTCCTGAGTGTCTCAAATTGGGCACCCAAAATTAATGAACAGTTTTGACTAGGGCTGTTGATTAATTGCAGTTAACTCATGTGATTAACTCAAAAAAATTAATCGTGATTAATCGCACCGTTAAAAAATCAGAAACCAATTGAAATGTATTAAATATTTGTGGATGTTTTTCTACATTTTCAAATATATTGATTTCTATTACAACACAGAATACAAAGTGTACAGTGCTCACTTTGTTATTTTTATTACAAATATTTGCACTGTAAAAATTATAAATAAAAGAAATAGTATTTTTTAATTCACCTCATACAAATACTGTAGTGCAATCTCTTTATCGTGAAAGTGTAACTTAAAAATGTAGATTTTTTTTGGTTACATAACTGCACTCAAAAACAAAACAATGTAAAACTTTAGAGCCTACAAGTCCACTCAGTCCTACTTCTTGTTCAGCCAATCGCTAAGACGAACAAGTTTGTTTACATTTATGGGAGATAATGCTGCCTGCATCTTACTTACGTCACCTGAAAGTGAGAACAGGTGTTCATTTGAATAGAATGCAGTAAATAAGGCATAGAGCCACACATTGAACAATGAGAAAATAATATAGAACAGCTGTTTATTTAATGAGCACTGACCATTCAGTGCGCTGAAAGAGGTCCTGTGGAAAAAACCAATACGTGATCGTGCGTCATAATGCATATGTACAAGGAGGCTGATTAAAGGCTGCACAGACCACCTTAATTCTGCCATTTCCTAACTTCAGAGTGCTTGACTTTGCAACCTGAACAATGTTTTTGTGTGTGTATATATATATATATATATATAAAAATCAAATCAGTGTGTGTGTATGTGTATATATATGTATATGCACTGCTGTCTACTTTACCTGTGGGCATAGGTTCACTGGAGGTGTCTCCTGGTGCCTTTTCTTCAGTATCATTCTCACAAAGAGAAGCAGTTCTTCCTTTCCATTCATGCCGGAGTAACATCTCTACAGCTACTACATCACCATGAATTGCACGGTTCCGAGCTTTGGTACCATGAATAAGTATATCACTTTGGAGATCTACGTTTAAAATAGTAACAAAATAGATTATACATTCCTGAAAATTCACACCACTTCTCCGCTGGCTATTTTTTGTTGAAACAATAGTTTGCAGTAATCTGGCAGTTCTTATATGACTGCTCCCAAAAAAGACTGTGGGCAAGTACCAATGCTACACTGTCAGGAGGAATCTCTCTTAGTTTTTTAAAAAGCTAAGTTTGGTATTTGGAGTCTTGGATAAAACAATCACATTGTCATCAGCCCACAATGACCAATGCCCTTTTCCTGCAAACATTTGTGCACAAGCTTAACTTTAATCATGTGAGTAGTCTCACTGAAGCCAAAGCTGAGCACATGCATAAGTGTTTGCCCAACTATGGGGCGTCAGGGTTGTTCCAAGCCATTCAGTAGGACAGACAGAGCCATAATCCATTAAACTGTACAGTGTGGGAGAAGGGAAGGCTGAAATACAGATTATTGTTAGAGGGGATATATATGGAGCAGTTTTCAGAGTCCTTCTCAGCACATGAAGGAAACCGGACCAACCCAATTTCTCGTATTTTCTTTCCCCATTGTCCTACTGACTGAGGAGTTTGTATGGCTTCTTGTAGAGAGCCTGGAACCATTGTTCCTGAGTAAGCTGGAAGGAGTTACCAGAAGGTGGCGTGGAACATACTCAAACTAATCTCTAAAATATAGCATTTTATCAGAAATATTTTCACCTGTTTCTTTACCACTGGCTCCTTGAAGTCGAACAAAAGCTTCCATTTGTACTCTGTGCTTATTGACATTCAGGACACCCTAAAATAAAGTAATAGTCACTAACCAATAGATGCAGCTACGGGGGGAAAAAATCTTCACACCTCAAAATGACCAACTTTATATACATTAAAAGTACTCACTTCTTAAAAATCCATTTAAAAATGTTTCCTAATCATTTTCATAGGAAATTTAGAACAAGACTGTTTCTCCTTGTGGGGAGCATACTACATAGAATAGAGTTGAAATACTGAATTCTTGAAAGAGCCAAGCATTCTTTCTAGATATTTTTTATTTAATGTAGCACTGATGAAAGCTCTGAAGACTACTACAGCTCTCTTTTTATCCACAGATTAGGCAGACTACAAGCAGAGTCAGTGCAAACTTACACACATGGCACTGCCGTCTTGACTCAGAGGTACCACTTATGAGGCAAAAAATTAAGTCTGTGTATTCTATTCTTGCCTTTTTGCTGAGGTTGCCAATAAAGGTACCAGGTTGCTGCCTCTTTTGGTGTTTTTTTATTTTTCTTAACATGGACATGTATCCACTAACAGCTGAACGTAAGCCAATGAATAGCCATAAACTGGTACAGAATTCTGATTACTAATGACCTGAACTGGCTTCAAACGGACAACCTAAAGGTGAGAGGTATTGTAGCTTCACATTTTATTTGTATTTTTTAAAAAAATATATGTGTTGCTTCTAAACACAATATCTACTTTCCCAACTGATGTGTGAATCATATGCTAACATAATGATCTTTAAAGGCCAGTTGAAGATTAGCGCCAACAGAATCCCATCAAATCCTTTTCCATGAAAGAAAATTGAAGAAAAAATTATGGAATCCACAGGACTCATCTGATCAACTTTTTCATTTTATTTGAGAAGAAGGGGACAGGAACAAAAAGATTCTCAAAGTTTACTTGTTATCTGTCTCATACTCCCTCTTTGCTCATTACACTCCTTCCAATCCCTTCTCTCACCGTTACCTGTATGTTTTCTTTTATGTCACTTCTATTCTGGGAACAGTTTTCCATTTTTTTAGCCCACCCCCTCACCACACGGCTTTTTTTGAAGCCTTATAATACATTTTCCCTCATTCTCCCAATCTTCTGTATTTAATATTATTTCATATATCACAGTTTTCTGAGTTAGACTATAAATTCCTTGGCACAGGCCTCATCTTTCTTTGTATGCTCTATAAATAATAGATTACCTGTATATATCTTCCAGATTTGATCCCAGCCTCCAATACTTCCATAGGAAGATGTTCAGGGTATTCCTTCCCATTGTTTTCTTGGCTTTCAGACTCTCGTTCACGCCGAGATTGAAGTATAGAATCGTAGAGTTCATGGACAGCTTTTAAGTCAGGCCAAAAATTATCCAAGTAATTCTATACACATTATAAACAGAGCACAAAAGATTTTAAATAGAGAGTTATGGTTCTATTCACAACAGAATTCGGTGCAGACTCGACAATGCTTCTGTGATGTTGGTGGTCAGTATCCTAAATACCACATACCCATTCCAGCAGTAAACTAACACAAATTTTATTCCTCATCTCTAGAGAAGAACAGTGTAGTACCCCACTAAATCACTTTGCTACCATAAATACTATAGAAGGGGTTTTTATCATTATCTTAGTTTCAGATAACATTTTAACTATAAAAATGAAATAACTTTTTGAAAGATTTAATTCAAAGTAGGACTATAAAGCAATTAAAAAATTAATCACAATTAATCACACTGTTAAACAATAATAGAACACCATTTATTTAAATATTTTTGGATGTTTTCTACATTTTCAGATATATTGATTTCAATATCAACACAGACTACAAAGTGTACAGTGCTCACTTTATATTTATTTTTATTACAAATATTTGCACTGTAAAAACAAAAGAAATAGTATTTTTCATTTCACCTAATAGAGGTACTGTAATGCAATCTCTATCATGAAAGTTGAACTTACAAATGTAGAATTATGTACAAAAAAACTGCATTCAAAAATAAAACAATGTAAATGTTTTTAAATGTTTAGAGCCTACAAGTCCACTCAGTAACTACTTCAGCCAATTGCTCAGACAAACAAGGTTGGTTACAATTTGCAGGAGATAATGCTACCCGCTTCTTGTTTACAAAGTCACCAGAAAGTGAGACCAGGTGTTCACATAGCACTGCTGTAGCCGGCATCACAAGATATTTACATGCCAGATGCACTAAAAATTCATATGTCCTTTCATGCTTCAACCACCATTCCAGAAGACATGCAAATATTTGTAATAAAAAATAAAAATAAAGCACCGTACACTTTGTATTCTGTGTTGTAATTGAAATCGATATCTTTCAAAAGGTAGAAAAACATCCAAAAGTATGTAATAAATTTCAATTGGTATTTTATTGTTTAACAGTGCAATTAAAACTGCGATTAATCATGATTAATTTTTTTGAGTTAACTGTGATTGACAGCCCTAATTTAAAGTAAATTAGATTTAGTTAAAGTTACTTCATTTTTAATAGTCTAAGATGCTGTTTAAAAAAAGTGACGTTTTTGTTAGTTTGTTTAAATGTTATTGTTAGCTTAACAACACCCCTTTCACCACCTATAGTATTTTCACCACTGAGTCACAAGAGTGAATACAAGCCAGGTTGGTAGTAATGAGAAGTGGTTTACACTTAGCAAATAATTCGTGGTTTACATAAGTGAACTGGTGAAGTTTCAGTTTGGTTACTAATAAAACAGTGTCCACATAACAATTGGCATCAACTGTCCTCCTCCCCCCACATATGTACACGCTGGCAGTCTCAAAACAGAGGCCAGTAACTGAACGGATCATGGAGACTGAACTACCTTCCCATTACTACAGACAGTCCCAACTACTCAAGGCTGAGGCTGACAGGCAGAACAATGAAGATGAATCTTATGCTGTGCTGCCTGCACTGTACCTGCACTGCAGATATCATTCACTAACATAAAATTTTATGAAAACTGGAAAAAAGACGAAAAGGCCCCCAGAGCATCTAAGTATGAGCAAGGCACAGCCTGCACTTTCTGCACCTACTGTTTTCTTCCAAACCTCCTCCGTTTTATCTACCTCTGTCTTTTCTGATGTAGTCCTAGTATCCAAATTCTTGCTTTCATTTATACATCCTAACTTAAAAGTTAGTAGTGTAGTATTTTTACATGCAATCTTTGAGATGGCTTAACATACACATAATACGTTATAGTCCTTAATTTGTCATTATTTTAATCTTGCACAAAGGCACCTTTCTTCTACTTCTTTTAACACGTTACCTTGAATAAAATCACAAACACTCCTTCCGTTTCACCTCCATATTCTCTGATAGCATCTTCATCTTCTGTTACCATAACAACCGGCAGCTGACCCAAGCAGTGATTATAATACCATACTGCTGCATTGTAAATACTCCTAGAAAAGTACAGTTCACACTAACATGTCTATCACATCACATCTGTTACGTTCAAGACGTTTTCTAGGGTCTACATAGCAGTGATTACATTTCTAACATGCATACTCAGAGATTTGGAAATCAGGTTAGCATATAGCCAACATATTGGTCAAAATTATGGGTGCTCTATCAGAGAAAGATAGAACTGGGAGCCTCATTCCTTCCCTAAAACACATGCACATGGGACCGAGCTATGACAAAGACATAGTGCACCTTTGAGTGCGAGGCTGTAAAACAAGTTGGAATGTAGCCATGTCTCTAACATTCTGGCAACTACAATAATGTCTGGCAGCAGGGATTGGTGGGAATATACTTCATTACTTTCCAAAGCAGGTGTAAAAAGTCTAGCAAGAGCTGCTCTTCTGTCTGTGACCAGTTTTAGGCACAGTGCCTAAGAACACCATATCTTGGCCACAACAGTTTTGCACACCCTCAATCCTCAAGTACCTCAAAGAGAAGTAAGCAAGTTCCTCCCAATCCATCTTTCACTGAAGTCAGTGAGAGTCTATGGTTTAGGTAATGTATCATAAATTAATGGATCAATTTATTTTTTACAAGGCTCAGGCCCGCTTGCCCCCTAAGAAATTCAAAATGCATATACATTACAATTGCAAGTGCAAGTCAAGTCATTGTGTGAGCAAATGCTGCTTTGACCATGCAAACAGAATGCAAGCTGAATATGTAAATACAAGCATGAAAGTGAAGCCTGTTGCTGCATACATTTTCTTCATGAAAGAACGCATCAAAATTTTGGCTTAATGTGTTCCAGAAGACTATTGTGATAAGAATATTAAAAGTTATTTCCATTATAGACACAGTGCTGTGCTGTGCTAGGACACCCTAGGACTTCAAATGCTGTACATTACCTTGTGGCCAGGTAGTCTGACCGCTTTAGGTCTTACATATCCAGTGCCCTAGCATTTCTAGGCATGAACGGTCTATACGGTCATGCTTTTTTTGTTCAGTGCAAAACTGAATACTCCCATTATTAGTTAAAACATACCTGGTCTGCCATTTCTCCATTGATTCTCCCCTCTCTCTTGGAAGATAACAATACTGCTGGAATTCATTAGCAAACAGAATACCGTCATGACGGGCATCCTTCACTAGCTTTCGCAATTTGTTGTACTGTCTGGAATATGAGCAAGACAAATGTACACTGTGTCACCTTTTTAATAATGCTGTTTCAACTCTAGTTAAAGATTTAGTGAAAAAATGAAGGAAAATTACAACAATTAGTTTTAACACTATAAAGCTGAATCCTGATCCCAGTATAGTTGATGGAAGTCTTGCCACTGACTTTAATGGGAAAAGGATTTGACCTTTGTAGAGCAAAATGAACAGTTACTAAAACAGTATGTATACATCAAACGTTTTTAGAAACACTTTGCTGTTTCTATACAGTATTTTCAGAGTAAACTATAGGTTAGGCCAGAGAGTTGCGAATCAGGACACCAACGCTTTACCCAGCCTCTACCACCAAAGCATTATGTGACATCAGACAAGCCTAAGCCTCTCTATGCCTCAGTTTCCCCATTTGTAAAATTGGGATCATAACACTTTTTAAAAAGTCAGATTGCGAGGCTTAATTCATTAATGAGACTGTTGGGTTACAAGTCAATTTAGACAACCTCCTACCTCTGTAACCTACAGTGTGACTCACTGTCCCCTCCCTGTGACTGGACCAAACAGAGGTTTATGAGTCTGGTAAAGCCTTTGAGCTAACTGACCTGGATCTTTTAGCTCAGGCAGTAGAGGCTCTTGCTTTTAATCCAGAGGTCTAAAATCAATCCCTGCCACCCACGATTCATCCAGGCCATCATGTTGCAGTAATAAATACTAGATATAATTCTTAAAGTCTAATTTACCTTTCAATATTTGTATTTACTTTTCGCTCTATGGCACAACAAATGCAGACCAGTTAAATTTTGTTAAATGTGTATTTCAGGAATCTATTTATAATCCTGTTTAAATAAACTCCCCAAGTCCTAAAATTCAGGCCTAAACTCTCCTGAAAGTGCCCCGTCTTCAGCCTCGTTCATTCAGCAAGTTAAGCACACTCCTTTTGTTTCAAAGTTTGCCTGAAGACAGATAATATGGCAGCTTTTGTGCGTGCGTGTGTGTGTGTGTTAATTTTTTTAAAATGATGATTTACAAAGAAAATGATGATAGTTTTTAATAAAACTACAGTTTATATTAAAGTTAACGGTTTAGATTGGAATATCAGTGGGATGGGGACACTGTCATGATTGTCTGTAAAGTGCTATGTATGTTTAGGTTGCTGTTTGAATAATAATGAAAAAAATTTCTTCTAAAAATATTTGATTTCTATAAACAAAGTATTTTTTCCCTACAGGTCTGATATTTAATCCTTTCCCAGGACGTAAAGAGTTATAATACCACAAAAGCCTTTCTGCTCATGCTATCTGTAAATAGTAAGTTTATATTTCTGTTCAAGGAAAATATCTAAAATTTTGTTAGAAATTGGTAAGAAGAAGTCTTGAAAACCTCTAATTGCTATCCATTACTTCAAAATGTTCAATAAAGTTAAGCATAATTATTATTAGAAAACTGTTTACAAGACAAGTAATTAAAACAACAGAAAAACTGCTGGTTTGAATTTCAGTGAGGAGTTACTCAGCAGATGCTTTGTCTCCAGAGATCCAATGAACTCAGATTTCCAGTGCATATATTTTAACATTTCAACAAGATTTACATGTTGCCTAGCAACACATCAGGCATCATCGTGTAAAAATGGAACAAGATTAAGATGTTCTTAGAGGACAGACACTTCAAGACATAAGGTCAAATATTATGCCATAAAATATTGCTAGTATATGCCCCAAATGCTGTGGCATACCACTCACAAGAAAACTTAAGCATAGCCAGGGAAATGTTCCAGGGCTAAAAAGGCAAATGGTGGGATAACCAGTAGTATTTTACTTACAGTTTTTTGCTTACAACTGCTCAGGAAGTAGAAATATTTCCATTAAGCATGCCTGAAATCTAACCTTTGAAATAGTCACAAGTAATATTCCTAGACCAACTTCAGCTAGACCAATCTTGATTAACTTTTGGATATCTCAGACTTTAGAGCACAGATTAACTTGCATAGTTTCTGCAGTATACTATTAACCTTTGCATGTCCAAGAAATATATTTTAGTGACCAAAAATTGAAATTATATAATACTTAGTATTTAGATTTTCTTTTAAAGATGAAAGAGCATAAGAGTAGCGACAAAATATGTCTGAGTCAAGTATTTTTTTTAACTATTTCAGAAACCGATCAGCCAGAAAATCTACACTTTGATCTATTTAATGTACATTTTTATAGTAACACAAAAGAAACACAGTATAAAACACAAATGTAAGCCATGTACAACATTTTTATAAAATATATACAATTATATTGCTTTACAATTATGCATTTTTAGCATGTAAAATGCAAAAACTGCAGTCATACTGTCTTTAGCTTCTACTAGGAAGGCATCAGATTGCTGAATACTATGCAAGTTGTACTATTGCTCTTATCCTGTGAAAGAGGAAAAGAAAATGATGCTTCTGTATATCCAACTAATCAAAATTTGTCCCCATCCCAAATTACATTATAAAGTTTCTTGAGGGATTTTTAAACATTAGAAATAATCAGTATCTTGGTGAGCTCAGATTTCCATGCTTAAATACTTCTAAATTTTGCCATTTCAATTCCAACAAATTTTACAAGTCTAAAGAAGTAATATATTATGGCATAGATACCTGCGACCCCTTTGATGCTGGACAGCTTGACATGCTGTTTGCATGAAGATAATACCCTTCAGCTCTGGAAACTCAAGAATCTCAAGGTAATCTTGAACAATCTTCCAGTCTGGGACAACATAATGAGTCACATCATCTGACAACAATTTCCCATCTGAAATATAATTCAAAGTTTAAAAGTTTAAACATCATTTTCAATTGTGGTTTATTAATAATGCCCCCATGCCAGGAAATCCTAGTTCCCAGATTCTTAGATTATAAAGCCAAAATGGACGACAGTGTTATCTAATCTGACCTCCTGCATAACACAGGCCATAGAACTTCCCTGAAGCACAGAAGAAAAACATAGTAATCCTTAACTCTCTTATAAAATATTTTTTCTAATAAATAAAATAAAATATAATCACATATGATACAACCTTCTCAAACTATACTATCTGTGATTGGGGTCATAAGGACTCTGCATCGATGGAACAATCTGGTGAAAATTCGATTAAAAAATTAAAGTGAGCAAAAATCTGATTTCATTACAAAACAGATCACTTAAAGTGCAGACAACAGATCAATTTTCTCTACTTTCACATGAAAAGATTTTTTTTTTTTTTTAAAAAGTATCTGAAACAAAAACTCTTATGATTTATTTGGAGGGAGGGGGCGTGTTTGGGGAGAAGAGGGAGAGAGGTACTTCCATACCACTGCTTCCACAGATTTCATGATTTGGTAATACCCACTTACTACCAGAGAGCTAGCAGAGAGTTCTTTACCTGTATGTCTATATAAAATATTACACAAATGTACATGCTTGGAGAGAAGAGAATTCTGTAACAGGAAAGATTTCAGATCTAAAATATCTCTATTGTTTACCCTAAAGGAAGACCATACACATTCTGCTGGGCCTAGCTCTCTAAAAAAAAACTTCCTGAGAAATCCTTCATGGCAGAAATAAATTGGAAAATGTTCAGCATTGATTGTTTTAATTTCATTTAGCATTCCTGGGTTGTCCAGAGAGCAAATAATGTTTTCTTATGAGATACATTTTTTTCCTCTGTGTATCCATTTGTTCCTAATGCCATTTTTAACATGGGATTTCAGCATGTACAGCAAGCATCGGTGGACTATATTTAAATTGCGCATATCCTGATAAATCGACTGACTTTCTCAGGTTTCCCAAGAACTGATACAATGCAACTGGTCTCATTAACAATGATATTTATAACCTGTGAACTCAGTCTTCCCCCTTCTACTATTGTATCTGTTGTGGTACAGCACCCCCAGAGCTTTGGCTGAGGAAAACTAAGATTCATTTTTATTGCCTCCAACCCCTCCTCTACATGCCTGTGACCCCCAAACCCTACACCCACTTCTTCTAACCTCTATCCCATCTCTTCTGTCAGCGCCTAGTATCAACATACCCCCAGGCCTCGCCCCCAATCCCTGGTGCCTTTATCTGCACCCCCGACTCCAGTGTCTTTTACAGATGGTGCCACCCCATTCACTACAGTAGAACCTCAGAGTTACGAACACCAGAGTTATGAAATAACCGGTCAAGCACACACCTCACTGGGAACCACGCAATCAGGCAGCAGGAGACACACACGCACAGAAGCAAGCGCAGCATAATAAAGACATTTTTTCCCAACGTAAGGAAACCGTTTCTGGGCTCGTTTCATTTAAATTAAGATGGTTAAAAGGCACGTTTTCTTTTGCATAGTAAAGTTTCAAAGCTGTATTAAATCAATGTTCAACTGTAAACTGTTGAAAGAACCACCATAACATTTTGTTCAGAGTTAGGAACATTTCAGAATTACAAACAACCCTCCATTCCCAAGGCGTCTATAGCTCTGAAGTTCTACGGTACCACTAGACCAGGGGTCAGCAGCCTTGGAGAAGAGATGTGCCGAGTCTTCATTTATTCACTCTAATTGAAGGTTTCGCGGGCCAGTAATACATTTCAATGTATTTAGACGGTCTCTTTCTACAAGTCTTTAAGACGTAACTAACCTATTGTTGTATGTCAAGAAAATAAGGTTTTTACAGTGTTTAAGACGCTTCCTTTAAAATGGCAGGTTTCAGAGTAGCAGCCGTGTTAGTCTGTATTCGCAAAAAGAAAAGGAGGACTTGTGGCACCTTAGAGACTAACACATTTATTAGAGCATAAGCTTTCGTGAGCTACAGCTCACTTCCACCAAATGCATCCGACGAAGTGAGCTGTAGCTCACGAAAGCTTATGCTCTAATAAATGTGTTAGTCTCTAAGGTGCCACAAGTCCTCCTTTTCTTTTTCCTTTCAAATGAAATTCAAATGCAGAGGCCCCCCCAGAACCGGTGGCCAGGACCTGGGCAGCGTGAGGGCCCCTGAAACGTCAGCCCGCCGGCCATAGGTTGCCTACCCCTGCACTGGACCAGGGTGTCTCCTTCTGCACCCTACACCGCCCACGTTCCCTCTTTTACCCTCGACACCTGGTGCCTGCGGCCCCTTTCCACCAGCTTCCTCAGCGACCCCCCTCTGCACCCTCCTTCTGGTGCCAGCAGCCTCCACTAGCCTAGCCCCCGAAAGCCACCCTCCACCATTCTCCCCCAGGCCGGCTGCCCTCCGATGCCCCCAGCCCCACAGGGCTTGCGCCCCCAGCCTCTCGTGCCCTCTACTCCTGGTGCCACTAGTCCCTGGTGCCCCCCTCGGCCTCCCAGGCCCTTCCAACAGCCTAGTCCTTGCGCCCCCACACAGCCCCCCGCCCAGCACCGTGGGCCCTGCTGCTCGGACCCTCCCCCCACGAGCCCCTGCTGCCCGCCCACGCCCGCTGCCCCCGGCCCCCCTCACCGCGCGGGCAGGCGGCCGGGCACAGGGCGCTGCGGCAGGGCACGTCGGGGCGCAGGTAATGCTCCCGCACGACGCGCACCGAGCGGCCCTGCGGGCCCCGCAGCTGCAGCACCTTCTCCGTGCGCTGCATCGGGCCGGGGGCAGGCGCGGGACGCTGGGGCAGGCGGGTCAGCGGCCGCGCCCGGCGGGGCCTGGAGGCGGCGCCGCGCCACAGCGCAAGGCGGGGCCGCCGCCGACAGGGCGGAGCCTGCCCCGGAGGGCGGCGGCCACAGCGCGTGGGGCGGGGGCGCAGGGGGAGGGGCCGGGGAGGGTGCTGGGGGGAGGTTAGGGCTGGTGCTGAGGGAGGTGGGGCGGAGGGGCCAGGGATGGTGCTGGGGGGAGGTTAGGGCTGGTGCTGAGGGGCCAGGGCTGGTGCTGGGGGGAGGTTAGGGCTGGTGCTGGGGGGCCAGGGATGATGCTGGCAGGGAGGTTAGGGCTGGTGCTGAGGGAGGTGGGGCGGAGGGGCCAGGGATGGTGCTGAGGGGCCAGGGCTGGTGCTGGGGGGAGGTTAGGGCTGGTGCTGGGGGGCCAGGGATGATGCTGGCAGGGAGGTTAGGGCTGGTGCTGAGGGAGGTGGGGCGGAGGGGCCCGGGAGGGTGCTGGGGGGAGGTCAGGGCTGGTGCTGAGGGGCCAGGGCTGGTGCTGGGGGGAGGTTAGGGCTGGTGCTGGGGGGCCAGGGATGATGCTGGCAGGGAGGTTAGGGCTGGTGCTGAGGGAGGTGCGGCGGAGGGGCCAGGGATGGTGCTGGGGGGAGGTCAGGGCTGGTGCTGAGGGGCCAGGGCTGGTGCTGAGGGGAGGTTAGGGCTGGTGCTGAGGGAGGTGGGGCGGAGGGGCCAGGGATGGTGCTGGGGGGAGGTTAGGGCTGGTGCTGGGGGGCCAGGGATGATGCTGGCAGGGAGGTTAGGGCTGGTGCTGAGGGAGGTGGGGCTGAGGGGCCCGGGAGGGTGCTGGGGGGAGGTCAGGGCTGGTGCTGAGGGGCCAGGGAGGGTGATGGGGGGAGGTCAGGGCTGGTGCTGAGGGAGGTGGGGCGGAGGGGCCAGGGATGCTGCTGTGGGGAGGTTAGGGCTGGTGCTGAGGGCCCAGGGATGATGCTGGCAGGGAGGTTAGGGCTGGTGCTGAGGGAGGTGGTGCTGAGGGGCCAGGGATGATGCTGGCAGGGAGGTTAGGGCTGGTGCTGAGGGGCCAGGGATAGTGCTGGGGGGAGGTTAGGGCTGTTGCTGGGGGGGCCAGGGATGATGCTGGCAGGGAGGTTAGGGCTGTCTCTGAGGGAAGTGGCACTGAGGGGATAGGGCTGGTGCTGGGGGGAGGTTAGGGCTGGTGCTGAGGAGCCAGGGATGGTGCTGGGGGGAGGTTAGGGCTGGTGCTGAGGGAGGTGGGGCGGAGGGGCCAGGGATGGTGCTGGGAGGAGGTTAGGGCTGGTGCTGAGGGAGGTGGGGCGGAGGGGCCAGGGATGGTGCTGGGGGGAGGTTAGGGCTGGCTCTGAGGGAAGTGGCACTGAGGGGATAGGGCTGGTGCAGGGGGGAGGTTAGGGCTGGTGCTGGGGGGCCAGGGATGATGCTGGCAGGGAGGTTAGGGCTGGTGCTGAGGGAGGTGGGGCTGAGGGGCCAGGGAGGGTGCTGGGGGGAGGTCAGGGCTGGTGCTGAGGGGCCAGGGAGGGTGCTGGGGGGAGGTCAGGGCTGGTGCTGAGGGAGGTGGGGCGGAGGGGCCAGGGATGCTGCTGTGGGGAGGTTAGGGCTGGTGCTGAGGGCCCAGGGATGATGCTGGCAGGGAGGTTAGGGCTGGTGCTGAGGGAGGTGGTGCTGAGGGGCCAGGGATGATGCTGGCAGGGAGGTTAGGGCTGGTGCTGAGGGGCCAGGGATAGTGCTGGGGGGAGGTTAGGGCTGTTGCTGGGGGGCCAGGGATGATGCTGGCAGGGAGGTTAGGGCTGTCTCTGAGGGAAGTGGCACTGAGGGGATAGGGCTGGTGCTGGGGGGAGGTTAGGGCTGGTGCTGAGGAGCCAGGGATGGTGCTGGGGGGAGGTTAGGGCTGGTGCTGAGGGAGGTGGGGCGGAGGGGCCAGGGATGGTGCTGGGGGGAGGTTAGGGCTGGTGCTGGGGGGGCCAGGGATGATGCTGGCAGGGAGGTTAGGGCTGGTGCTGAGGGGCCAGGGATGGTGCTGGGGGGAGGTTAGGGCTGGTGCTGAGGGGCCAGGGATGGTGCTGGGGGGAGGTTAGGGCTGGCTCTGAGGGAAGTGGCACTGAGGGGCCAGGGCTGGTGCTGGGGGGAGGTTAGGGCTGGTGCTGAGGGAGGTGGGGCGGAGGGGCCAGGGATGGTGCTGGGGGGAGGTTAGGGCTGGTGCTGAGGGGCCAGGGATGGTGCTGGGGGAAGGTTAGGGCTGGTGCTGAGGGAGGTGGGGCGGAGGGGCCAGGGAGGGTGCTGGGGGGAGGTCAGGGCGGGTGCTGAGGGGCCAGGGATGGTGCTGAGGGGAGGTTAGGGCTGGTGCTGAGGAGCCAGGGATGGTGCTGGGGGGAGGTTAGGGCTGGTGCTGAGAGGCCAGGGATGGTGCTGGGGGAAGGTTAGGGCTGGTGCTGAGGGAGGTGGGGCGGAGGGGCCAGGGAGGGTGCTGGGGGGAGGTCAGGGCGGGTGCTGAGGGGCCAGGGATGGTGCTGAGGGGAGGTTAGGGCTGGTGCTGAGGAGCCAGGGTTGGTGCTGGGGGGAGGTTAGGGCTGGCTCTGAGGGAAGTGGCACTGAGGGGATAGGGCTGGTGCTGGGGGGAGGTTAGGGCTGGTGCTGAGGGGCCAGGGAGGGTGCTGGGAGGAGGTCAGGGCTGGTGCTGAGGGGCCAGGGATGGTGCTGGGAGGAGGTCAGGGCTGGTGCTGAGGGGCCAGGGATGGTGCTGGGGGGAGGTCAGGGCTGGTGCTGAGGGGCCAGGGATGGTGCTGGGGGGGAGGTCAGGGCTGGTGCTGAGGGGCCAGGGATGGTGCTGGGGGGAGGTTAGGGCTGGTGCTGAGGAGGTGGGGCGGAGGGGCCAGGGCTGGTGCTGGGGGGAGGTTAGGGCTGGTGCTGAGGGGCCAGGGATGGTGCTGAGGGGAGGTCAGGGCTGGTGCTGAGGGCCAGGATGTGCTGGGGGGTTAGGCTGGTGCTGAGGAGGTGGAGCGGAGGGCCAGGGATGGTGCTGGGGGCCAGGGTGCTGGGGGAGGTCAGGCTGGTGCTGAGGCCAGGGCTGGTGCTGGGGAGGTTAGGGCTGGTGCTGGGGGGCCAGGGATGATGCTGGCAGGGAGGTTAGGGCTGGTGCTGAGGGAGGTGGGGCGGAGGGGCCAGGGATGGTGCTGGGGGGAGGTTAGGGCTGGTGCTGAGGGAGGTGGGCCGGAGGGGCCAGGGATGGTGCGGGGGGGAGTCAGTCTGGGCTGGGGCCCGGCTGGTGCTGGTGGGAGTTAGGGCTGGTGCTGAGGGAGGTGGTGCTGAGGGGCCAGGGATGATGCTGGCAGGGAGGTTAGGGCTGGTGCTGGGGGGAGGTTAGGGCTGGTGCTGAGGGCCAGGGATGGCTGGGGGGAGGTTGGGCTGGTGCTGAGGGGCCAGGGCTGTGTGCTGGGGAGGTTAGGGCTGGTGCTGAGGGAGGTGGGCGGAGGGGCCAGGATGGTGCTGGGGGGAGGTTAGGGCTGGTGCTGAGGGCCAGGGATGGTGCTGGGGAAGTTAGGGCTGGTGCTGAGGGAGGGGGGGGAGGGGCCAGGTAGGTGCTGGGGGCAGTTCAGGGCGGGTGCTGAGGGGCCAGGGATGTGCTGAGGGAGGTTCGGCTGGTGCTGAGATCCAGGGATGGTGCTGGGGGGAGTCAGGGCTGGTGCTTAGGGCCAGGGATGGTGCTGGGGGGTCAGGGTGGTGCGAGGGAGGTGGGGGGGGCCAGGCTGGTGCTGGGGGAGGTTAGGGCTGTGCTGAGGGCCAGGGCTGGTGCTGGGGGAGGTTAGGGCTGTGCTTAGGGGCCAGGGCTGGGCTGGGGGAGGTTAGGCTGGGTTGCTGAGGAGGTGGGCTGGGGGCCAGGGCTGGTGCTGGGGGGAGGTTAGGCTGGTGCTGAGGTCCATGGGATGGTGCTGGGGGAGGTTAGGGCTGTGCTGAGGGCCAGGGATGGCTGGGGGAGGTTAGGGCTGGTGCTGAGGAGGTGGAGCGAGGGCCAGGGATGGTGCTGGGGGCCAGGGAGGTGCTGGGGGGAGGTTAGGGCTGGTGCTGAGGGCCAGGATGGTGCTGTGGGAGGTTAGGGCTGGTGCTGAGGGAGGTGGGGCGGAGGGGCCAGGGAGGGTGCTGGGGGGACGTCAGGGCTGGTGCTGAGGGGCCAGGGAGGGTGCTGGGGGGAGGTTAGGGCTGGTGCTGAGGGGCCAGGGATGGTGCTGGGGGGAGGTTAGGGCTGGTGCTGAGGGGCCAGGGATGGTGCTGGGGGGAGGTCAGGGCTGGTGCTGAGGGGCCAGGGAGTGCTGGGGGAGGTCAGGCTGTGCTGATGGGCCAGGGAGGGGCTGGGGGGAGGTCAGGGCTGGTGCTGAGGGGCCAGGGTGTGCTGGGGGGAGGTTGTGCTGTTGCTGAGGGCCAGGGATGGTGCTCTGGGGGAGTTAGGGCTGGTGCTGAGGGAGGTGGTGGCGGAGGGCCACGGATGTGCTGAGGGCCAGGCTGGTGCGGGAGGTGGGCTGGTGCTGGGGGGGGCCAGGGATGATTATGCTGGCAGGGAGGTTAGGCTGGTGCTGAGGGAGGTGGGCGGGGCCAGGGAGGTGCTGGGGGGAGGTCAGGGCTGTGCTGAGGGGCCAGGGCTGGTGCTGGGGGGAGGTTAGGGCTGGTGCTGGGGGGCCAGGGATGATGCTGGCAGGGAGGTTAGGGCTGGTGCTGAGGGAGGTGGGGCGGAGGGGCCAGGGATGGTGCTGGGGGGAGGTCAGGGCTGGTGCTGAGGGGCCAGGGCTGGTGCTGGGGGGAGGTCAGGGCTGGTGCTGGGGGGAGGTCAGGGCTGGTGCTGAGGGGCCAGGGCTGGTGCTGAGGGGAGGTTAGAGCTGGTGCTGAGGGAGGTGGGGCGGAGGGGGCCAGGGATGGTGCTGGGGGGAGGTTAGGGCTGGTGCTGAGGGGCCAGGGATGATGCTGGCAGGGAGGTTAGGGCTGGCTCTGAGGGAAGTGGCACTGAGGGGATAGGGCTGGTGCTGGGGGGAGGTTAGGGCTGGTGCTGGGGGGCCAGGGATGATGCTGGCAGGGAGTAGGGCTGGTGCTGAGGGAGGTGGGGCTGAGGGCCAGGGAGGGTGCTGGGGGGAGGTCAGGCTGTGCTGAGGAGGTGGGGCGGAGGGGCCAGGGATGCTGCTGTGGGAGTTTATGGGCTGGTGCTGAGGGCCCAGGGATGATGCTGGCAGGAGTTAGGGCTGGTGCTGAGGGCGGTCTGAGGGGCCAGGGATGATGCGGCAGGGAGGTTATGGCTGGTGCTGAGGGCCAGGTATTGCTGGGGGGAGTTAGGGCTGGGTGCTGGGGGGCCAGGATGATGCTGGGCAGGGAGGTTAGGGCTGTCTCTGAGGGTGGCACTGAGGGATAGGGCTGGTGCTGGGGGAGGTTAGGCTGGTGCTGAGGGGCCAGGGATGGTGCTGGGGGGAGGTTAGGGCTGGTGCTGAGGGAGGTGGGGCGGAGGGGCCAGGGATGGTGCTGGGAGGAGGTTAGGGCTGGTGCTGGGGGGAGGTTAGGGCTGGTGCTGAGGGTCCAGGGATGGTGCTGGGGGAGGTTAGGGCTGGTGCTGAGGGAGGTGGGGCGAGGGCCAGGATGTGCTGGTGGAAGGTTAGGGCTGTGCTGAGGGAGGTGGGGCGGAGGGGCCAGGAGGTGCTGGGAGGTCAGGGCTGGTGCTGAGGGCCAGGGATGTGCTGGGGAGGTCAGGGCTGGTGCTGAGGGGCCAGGGATGGTGCTGGGGGGAGGTCAGGGCTGGTGCTGAGGGGCCAGGGATGGTGCTGGGGGGAGGTCAGGGCTGGTGCTGAGGGGCCAGGGATGGTGCGGGGGGAGGTTAGGGCCTGTGCTGAGGGAGTGTGGCGGAGGGCCAGGCTGTGCTGGGGGGAGTTAGGGCTGGTGCTGAGGGCCAGGGCTGGTGCTGGGGGAGTTAGGGCTGTGCTGAGGAGGTGGGTGAGGGCCGGGAGGGTGCTGGGGGAGGTTAGGGCTGGGTGCTGAGGTCCAGATTGGGCTGGGGAGGTTAGGGCTGGTGCTGAGGGGCCAGGGATGGTGCTGGGGGGAGGTTAGGGCTGGTGCTGAGGGAGGTGGAGCGGAGGGGCCAGGGATGGTGCTGGGGGGCCAGGGAGGGTGCTGGGGGGAGGTTAGGGCTGGTGCTGAGGGGCCAGGGATGGTGCTGGCAGGGAGGTTAGGGCTGGCTCTGAGGGAAGTGGCACTGGGGAGGGTATGGGCTGGTGCTGGGGGGAGTTAGGGCTGGTGCTGAGGGGCCAGGAGGTGCTGGGGGGAGTCAGGCTGGTGCTGAGGGGCCAGGGATGGTGCTGGGGGGAGGTCAGGCTGGTGCTGAGGGGCCAGGGATTGTGCTGGGGGAGGTTAGCGCTGGTGCTGAGGGCCAGGATGGTGCTCGGGGAGGTTAGGGCTGGTGCTGAGGGCCAGTGAGTGCTGGGGGAGGTCAGGGCTGGTGCTGATGGGCCAGGGATGGGCTGGGGGGAGTTAGGGCTGGTGCTGAGGGAGGTGGGGCTGAGGGCCGGGATGGGTGCTGGGGGGAGTTAGGGCTGGTGCTGAGGGCCAGGGATGGTGCTGGGGGAGGTTAGGCTGGTGCTGATGGGCCAGGGATGGTGCTGGGTGAGGTGCTGGTGCTGAGCGAGGTGGAGCGGAGGGCCAGGATGGTGCTGGGGGAGGTTAGGGCTGGTGCTGATGGGCCAGGGATGGTGTGTGCTGGGGGGGGTTAGGGCTGGTGCTGAGGGCCAGGGAGGGTGCTGGGGGAGGTCAGGGCTGTGCTGAGGAGGGTGGGCGGATGGTCCATGGGATGCTGCTGTGTGGAGTTAGGGCTGGTGCTGAGTGGAGGTGTGGGCGAGGGGCCAGGGATGTGCTGAGGAGGTCAGGGCTGTGCTGCTGGGGGCCCAGGATGATGCGGCAGGGTTTGGGCTGGTGCTGAGGTGGTAGCGGAGGTCAGGATGGTGCTGGGGGATCTTAGGGCTGGCTCTGAGGTCAGGGATGATCTGGCAGGGAGTTAGGTGGTCTGAGGGAGGTTGGTGCTGAGGTCCAGGGCTGTGTGCTGGGGGGGGTTAGGGCTGTGCTGAGGGGCCGTGGTGCTGGGGGGAGGTTCGGCTGGTGCTGGGGGGCCAGGGCTGGTTGCTGGGGGATTTAGGGGCTGGTGCTGTGGGGGCCAGGGATGATGCTGGCAGGGAGGTCAGGCTGGTGCTGAGGAGTGGTGCTGAGGGCCAGGGCTGTGCTGGGGGGAGTTAGGGCTGGTGCTGAGGGCCAGGGCTGTGCTGGGGGAGTAGGGCTGTGCTGGGGGGCCAGGATGATGCTGGCAGGGAGTTAGGCTGGTGCGAGGAGGTGGGCTTGAGGGCCAGAGGTGCTGGGGGAGGTCAGGCTGGTGCTGATGGGCCAGGGCTGGTGCTGGGGGGTCAGGGCTGGTGCTGAGGGCCAGGCTGGTGCTGGGGTAGGTCATGGCTGTGCTGAGGCCAGGGATGGTGCTGGGGGGAGGTTAGGGCTGGTGCTGATGGGCCAGGATGATGCTGGGGGAGGTTAGGGCTGGTGCTTGGGGCCAGGGATGGTGCTGTGGGAGGTAGGGCTGGTGCGAGGGCCAGTGTGGTGCTGGGGGGTTAGGGCTGGTGCTGAGGGCCGGGTGGGGCCTGGGGAGGGTTAGGCTGGTGCTGGGGAGGTGGCTGCGAGGGCCAGGGAGGGTGCTGGGGGGTCAGGGCTGGTGCTGAGGGCCAGTGGCTGCTGGGGTTAGGGCTGGTGCTGAGGGGCCTGGGATGATGCTGGGGAGGTTAGGGCTGTGCGTGGTGGCCAGGGGTGCTGGGGGAGGTTAGGCTGTGCTGAGGGCGCGGGATGGTGCTGGGGGGTTATGGGCTGGTGCTGATGGAGTGGGGTGGAGGGGCCATGCTGGTGCTGGGGTAGGTTAGGCTGGTGCTGAGGGAGGTGGGCGGATGGCCAGGGATGGTGCTGGGGGGTTCGGCTGGCGATGGGCCAGGGAGGGTGCTGGGGGGAGGTTAGGGCTTGTGCTGAGGCGCCAGGGATGGTGCTGGGGAGGTTAGGCTGGTGCTGAGGGAGGTGGGTGGAGGGCCAGGGCTGGTGCTGGGGGAGGTTGGCTGTGAGTCTGAGGGCCAGGCTGGTGCTGGGGAGGTTAGCTGGTGCTGAGGGGTGGGGCGGAGGGGCCAGTGCTGTGCTGGTGGGAGGTTAGGGCTTGGTGCTGAGGGCCAGGATGGTGCTGGTGGGGAGTTAGGGCTGGTGCTGATAGGCCAGGATGGTTGCTGGGGGAGGTTAGGCTGGTGCTGAGGGGCCAGGGATGGTTGCTGGAGGGAGGTTAGGGCTGTGTCTGAGGGAGGTGGTTGGCTGGGTCCAGGTCTGGTGCTGGGGTAGGTTAGGGGGCTGTTCTGATTGGCCAGTGGATGTCTGGGGAGGTTAGGGCTGGTGCTGAGTGAGGTGGGGCGGAGTGGCCCAGGGGGTGCTGGGGGGAGGTTAGAGCTGGTGCTGAGGCCAGGATGGTGCTGGGAGGTTATGGGCGGTGCTGAGGGCCAGGGATGTTTGCTGGGGGGAGGTTAGGGCTGGTGCTGAGGGAGGCAGGATGGTGCTGTTGGGTTAGGGCTGGTGCTGAGGGAGGTGTGGCGAGGGGCCAGGGATGGTGCTGGGGGAGGTTAGGCTGTGTGCTGAGGCCAGGGATGAGGCTGGGGGAGGTTAGGCTGGTGCTGGGGGCCAGGGATGGTGCTGGGAGGAGGTCAGGGCTGGTGCTGGGGGCCAGGGATGGTGCTGGGGGGAGGTTAGGGCTGGTGCTGGGGGGCCAGGGATGGTGCTGGGGGGAGGTTAGGGCTGGTGCTGAGGGGCCAGGGATGGTGCTGGGGGGAGGTTAGGGCTGGTGCTGAGGGAGGTGGGGCTGAGGGGCCAGGGAGGGTGCTGGGGGAGGTCAGGGCTGGTGCTGAGGGGCCAGGGATGGTGCTGGGGGGAGGTTAGGGCTGGTGCTGAGGGGCCAGGGATGATGCTGGCAGGGAGGTTAGGGCTGGTGCTGAGGGAGGTGGGGTCGAGGGGCCAGGGATGGTGCTGGGGGGAGGTTAGGGCTGGTGCTGAGGGGCCAGGGCTGGTGCTGAGGGGAGGTTAGGGCTGGTGCTGAGGGAGGTGGGGTGGAGGGGCCAGGGATGGTGCTGGGGGGAGGTTAGGGCTGGTGCTGAGGGGCCAGGGATGATGCTGGCAGGGAGGTTAGGGCTGGTGCTGGGGGGCCAGGGATGGTGCTGGGGGGAGGTTAGGGCTGGTGCTGAGGGGCCAGGGATGGTGCTGGGGGGAGGTTAGGGCTGGTGCTGAGGGGCAGGGATGGTGCTGGGGGGAGGTTAGGGCTGGTGCTGAGGGAGGTGGGGCTGAGGGGCCAGGGAGGGTGCTGGGGGGAGGTCAGGGCTGGTGCTGAGGGGCCAGGGATGGTGCTGGGGGGAGGTTAGGGCTGGTGCTGAGGGGGCCAGGGATGGTGCTGGGGGGAGGTTAGGGCTGGTGCTGAGGGGCCAGGGATGATGCTGGGGGGAGGTTAGGGCTGGTGCGAGGGGCCAGGGATGGTGCTGGGGGGAGGTTAGGGCTGGTGCTGAGGGGCCAGGGATGGTGCTGGGGGGAGGTTAGGGCTGGTGCTGAGGGAGGTGGGGCTGAGGGGCCAGGGAGGGTGCTGGGGGGAGGTCAGGGCTGGTGCTGAGGGGCCAGGGATGGTGCTGGGGGGAGGTTAGGGATGGTGCTGGGGGGAGGTTAGGGATGGTGCTGGGGGGCCAGGGATGGTGCTGGGGGGCCGGGGAGGGTGCTGGGGGGAGGTTAGGGCTGGTGCTGAGGGAGGTGGGGCAGAGGGGCCAGGGATGGTGCTGGGGGGAGGTTAGGGCTGGTGCTGAGGGGCCAGGGATGGTGCTGGGGGGAGGTTAGGGCTGGTGCTGGGGGGCCAGGGATGATGCTGGCAGGGAGGTTAGGGCTGGTGCTGAGGGAGGTGGGGCTGAGGGGCCAGGGATGGTGCTGGTGGGAGGTTAGGGCTGGTGCTGAGGGGCCAGGGCTGGTGCTGGGGGGAGGTTAGGGCTGGTGCTGAAGGAGGTGGGGCTGAGGGGCCAGGGAGGGTGCTGGGGGGAGGTTAGGGCTGGTGCTGAGGCGCCAGGGATGGTGCTGGGGGGAGGTTAGGGCTGGTGCTGAGGGAGGTGGGGTGGAGGGGCCAGGGATGGTGCTGGGGGGAGGTTAGGGCTGGTGCTGAGGGGCCAGGGCTGGTGCTGGGGGGGTTAGGGCTGGTGCTGAGGGAGGTGGGGCGGAGGGGCCAGGGATGGTGCTGGGGGGAGGTTAGGGCTGGTGCTGAGGGGCCAGGGATGGTGCTGGGGGGAGGTTAGGGCTGGTGCTGAGGGGCCAGGGATGGTGCTGGGGGGGAGGTTAGGGCTGGTGCTGAGGGAGGTGGGGCGGAGGGGCCAGGGATGGTGCTGGGGGGAGGTTAGGGCTGGTGCTGAGGGGCCAGGGATGGTGCTGGGGGGAGGTTAGGGCTGGTGCTGAGGGAGGTGGGGCGGAGGGGCCAGGGATGGTGCTGGGGGGAGGTTAGGGCTGGTGCTGAGGGGCCAGGGATGGTGCTGGGGGGAGGTTAGGGCTGGTGCTGAGGGAGGTGGGGCGGAGGGGCCAGGGATGGTGCTGGGGGGAGGTTAGGGCTGGCTCTGAGGGAAGTGGCACTGAGGGGATAGGGCTGGTGCTGGGGGGAGGTTAGGGCTGGTGCTGAGGGGTCAGGGATGATGCTGGCAGGGAGGTTAGGGCTGGTGCTGAGGGAGGTGGGGCTGAGGGGCCAGGGAGGGTGCTGGGGGGAGGTTAGGGCTGGCTCTGAGGGAGGTGGTGCTGAGGGGACAGGGATGGCCTTGGGAAGGGGAGGGATGGCTCTGAGGGAAATTGAGCCAGAGGGGGCATGGAGCTGGTGCTGAGGAGGGAAGGGTCAGTGTTACCCAGGTGATAGTTGGGGTGAGGTTTTTTTATGCCCCAGCTCCTGGAGTCCTGTGAATAGGAGAGGAACTTTTGTTAAAATGAAAACTGAGATAGTTTCATGTCCACAGTGTTGCAGAGCAAAACTTGAAAACCGTGACCCAAGCACATCCTCTCAGCCCAGACACCAGAGGGCAAATATAAAATACCCATTCTGTGGGGCTGTTTTCTAAACTCTCATGATTTTTAAGTCCAACTTATGAGTTTTTGGGGAGGGCAACTCATGATTCTGCATGTTTAGGTCTGGTAATTCTGGAGGATTGAACTGGGGTTTAATGAGGGTGCAGGGAGCAGAGCTGAAGAGACATGCAGCTTACCCCACCCTCAAATCAATGTCATACGGCTGGGTCTATGGAGCATATGAAGCTTGCCCTCCTAAGAAAATAGCTGCAGTTCCTTAGGCAATCCAAGCATCATACAGTTACTCCGCAGACATTCCTAATGCTGGGGGAAAGCACTGCTGTGGCAAACCTAGTGAGCCGCCCTAAGAATTGCAGGGAGATCCAGATCATATAATCCCAGGGCCAGATACATAGATCCTAAATATCCATAAAGCTGCTTTTCCTAAATTATGGGATGTGACTGTTCTTCCCACAAGGACATTGAATGGAGGAAGAAACATCATGGAGTTTAAAGTTTAGACTTTTAAAAATGAAAATGTTTCCGTACATTATATCCAATAAACAAAAACCCAACACCTAATGAAACAATCATATTTTTCTTGCATTCTAGATGACCACATGCTATTGTCACATAAGGGTGTTCAATAGTTGGAGCACTGCTTAGTAAACTGACATTCAGACTGAATGAAAAGCAAGGTGATGCAAATACCATGATGACTACTGAGCTTGAATGCTGTAGTCCCTAACAGCTAACGTATTACTCTGCTACAAATCTTTTACCACAATGCCAGTCATGCTTGCTTTTTGTAGTGCATAATTTGTTAGTAGAAAGCACCAATCTCATAATTTTTAGAGAGAAACACAAAATAATGCTGAATACAATTCAGAGCAGGGGGAGAGAAAAAATAAAACAAGCACTTACAGCCTGGCAGTTCATGAATCTCTCCTCTGGTCCAATGGACTGAGCTGGCTCAGAGAGTTACACTATTCACCTCCCTGCACAACCTTGTAATAGATAAAGGATTCATGGAGAGTCACAAGTATTTGGAAAATCAGAAAGGGGATCTTTATAGGGAAATGTTTGGGAATCCCACATACAAAGCATTTCAGGGAACATCTAAGATAGATAAAAGGCACCAAAGTGAGAAACGGGACAGAGACCATTAAGGTAGTGCTAGATACTAATGTTTATTTGGTTTATATTACTCAACACTGTTGATCCATAAATTATTAAAAGTAATATAGTTTTGGCTGGCTAATGAGCTGTAAATTGAACTTGACCACATTCCTAACCTGAGAACTTATATTTACCTCTGTAGCCATATGCATAATGAGTTCTCCTGGCTGGAGTCTTGGCTCCTATTGCAGCTGGAATGTTGTGCTCTGGCAACACAAAGCTGCCCTAATGAGGCAGCTGGATATTGCCCTTGCTTTGAAGAATCCTTGCAGGGCTTAAGAACAGCTTAGCTGACTACACCATGAGCTTCTGGTCCTTCTCTGTAGGCAACAGGGCAGGATTACAGCCTATTCTCTGGTCTCAGAGCCTGGGTTCACAAGTCCACCTGATATCCTGGGTCTGAGCTCAGGTGGCTAGCCTAAGTCTGTGCCAAAGTTGCAACATCCACATAGCTATTTTTAAGTACACGAGCTTGAGCCCTGCTAGTTGTCTGTCCACGAGCTTTTAAGTACACGAGCTTTGCTCCCTGCTGCAATGTAGACATACCCTAGGTGTGTCTCCTACCTATAGCAGGCTGACTTTCCTAACTTCCAGAACACTCTTCTACTTTATTATTGCTTGTAGTATTAAGTCTTTTCAGCTGCATTCCACTGAAGCATCCACAGTGAGCGAAGACACTGAAGGTCAGAGACTGAAGGGGTTTATATGTCCCATCACAAAAGCTGAGAGAGATGCAAACAGAAGCTTTCACTGGTTAGAAGTGGTAAAAGCTCCAGCATCTGTCATTAGCTCCAGGATGATGCCGTGCTCACAGAATCCTGCCCCTGTGCTTTTTGACTTGCAGCTAAGGAATTTAATAATAATACCTAACTGTTATATACGCTCTGATTTGGGAAGGCCAAACTTTCCAATGTATCAGGAAGAGGCAACTGTAGTAGCTTAGTGAGAGACAATCAAGGTATAGACCTATGTTTTAGCAGTCTATGTAGTGGGAAGGATGACATTTAGAGACGTTATGGAGGAAGAAGCAACCAAACCTGGATGTAAGGGGAGGAGGAGAACTGAGGCAATATAAGAACATAAGAATGGCCATACTGGGTCAAACCAATGGTCTATGTAGCCCAGCATGCTGTCTTCTGACAGTGGCCAACATCAGATGCTTCAGAGGGAATGAATAGAACAGGGTAATTCTGAAGTAATCCATCTCCTGTCATCCAGTCCCAGCATCTGGCAGTCAGAGGCTTAGAGACACCTGGAGTATGGGGTTGCATCCCTGACCATCTTGGCTAATAGCTATTGATGGACTTATTCTCCATGATGTGACACTGAGGTTGGGACCCTGTGTAACGGGAAGGAAGAGTGGAGCTGTCTGTGGTATAGAGCAGGAAAGAAGAGGAGAGCATTTTGGAGGGAAGATGAGAAGTTCTGTTTGAGATACAGAAGATGGTAGTCAGTTATGTCAGCATGGACATGACATCTAGTTAGTGTCATTCAATTATTGTAATCAAATTAAGGGTTAATCAAATGAAAGTGATTGAGATCCTTTGCTCCAATTTCACCTCACAGTATGAGCTGCAGGACCTTTGGGCTAAGTTAGTGCAATGTTGATGTTGCTGGGCAGCCACAGATTTATTTCAGACATCCCAGTCAGCAGAGACAAATGGAATCTTCACTTCTTGTTGCTGCTGTTGTTTTTCAAGTGAGAAAAAATTAAAACGTGAGCCAAATTCAGTCTTGGAATTGAACCACTGAAGCCCATGGGAGCTGCACTCACTCCAGTGATGGATTTGGCCTATTGAGATCAAACAGAGACAGCACTTCTAACTTAACTTGGAACTGATTTTCTATATTTCATGAAATTTTCACAAGATGAGGTTGATGGGTGCAAAGAGACCCACAGAATTGTAGATGCAGGATAGCAGGAACATCCTTAGCTGTTTTGTATGATCAGGTGCTATAGAATTCCAAAAGAAAGCTTTGTAAGATTTCTGCATAACTGCTGAGACAAAGAATAAAAGTAGAATACAGCATAGTTTCAGCCTTCACCCAGAATAGTCAGACAAACAAATTGTCATTGAACTTTTCCTCTAACATGCTGTCAAATATGAGATTGGGCAGATCAAAAGGAAATAGCACAATGTTTCTGTCACCCCACAGAATTTTCCTATTACTCTAGCTGGACAACGCCACTATGGGCTAGAGAAACTGTTCTTTCAGATGAATCAGAGGCGCTTGTGTTTTAAAGTTTAGTAATGTGTTTGCTCTTGCCTATTTTGGGAAGTGCAGTCCTCCTGAGAATTCTGTCTATTTACAGAAGCAGATGGAGGAATGAAGCGTGGAAATTCATAGATTCCAAGGCCATCTAGTCTGACCTCCCGTGCCACACAGGCCATAGAGCTCCCCCAAAAGAATGCCTAGAGCATCTCTTTTAGAAAACATCTAATCTTGATTTTAAAATAGTCAATGATGGAGAATTCACCACAACCCTTGGTAAATTGTTCCTATGGTTAATTACCCTCACCGTCAAAAATGTATGACTTATTTCTAGTCTGAAATTGTCTAGCTTCAATTTCCAGCCATTGAATCATGTTATACTTTTCTCTGCTAGACTGAAGAGACTGTTATTACATATTTGTTTCCCATGTAGACACCAAAAGACTATGATCAAGTCACCCCTCAACATTCTCTTTGTTAAGCTAAGTAGATTGAACTCTTTGAGTCTATCGCTGTAAGGCATGTTTTCTAATGCTGTAATCATTCTCATGGCTCTTCTCTGAACACACTCCAATTAATCAACTATTCAGTGTGGTGTATATTGATTGTAGTCACTCTGCGTCCTGCATGCCAAAGAAACACTTCAGGTCATTGATAAATTCCAGCATTGTCCTAGTTTCACATGGGACAGAGCTCCATTCTATAGACAAATTGCTGAAAAGCACAAAAACCAAATTAAATGGATACCTTTTCCCACCTGTCTATACTATATAACTTATATGACTGGAGAGACCAAAGTAGTACCAATGTGTTCTGAAGGTCATTATTAGGTAAATCAATATATGGAAATGGGACAGAACTAAATACAGACATAGGCTTTAAATCAAAACCAGCTGTAAACAAGTGCTCATCCATTTAATTTAATGCAGTTGCATCTGTTTAAAACCGGGTCTCTATTGATATTATGGAGTCAAATCCTACCTTATACTAAGTCATATTTATCCTGCTCTGAAAAAGCAGCTGATGGGAATTATTTCTGCAAAGGGAACTCCCCATAACTAGTTTTATGCCATCCACTCCTGGCATTCCCAGCATAGTGAATTTTCTAGTGCTGGCAGTGTGGTCAGAGTGTGTTGCACTCCCCTAATCCCTGCCAGCACAAATCATAAAATGTAATATGTTTATAGGGGTGTATAGGTTTTCCTTTGAACACAGATAATGTTAAAAAAAACCTCACAACTAACATTAATTAGTGTAGGGAGCAGCCACATGATGTGAATGTGTACCTTTTTTAGCACTTTTTCCAGAACCATTGCTAGAACAACTATGAGAATGTAGCACAAACAGAAGGTGGTGTCTGAAAGTCTGGTGAGTGTAACACAGCCTTCGTTAGCAGGAGTCTTTACTTCTTTATCTAGAGAGTCCATCATTCTCTTGAGAAATTCAGTCATTGGGGTGATAGGCTGCAAGGTTTGGCTTCCTCCTAGCATCCATCTACTGTTTGTTCTTCCAGTCTTTAAAACCACTTTGGAGCAACTATCACTATTCAACAGGTCCTTGCAGTTCACTTAGGAATCTGGAGGCACTGTCTTCTCTGTTGGTGAATCACTCTCACAGCTTGCACTAGCTCAGTAAAAACCTTCTTCATAGTGACAGGTTTCAGAGTAGCAGCCGTGTTAGTCTGTATAGAGACTGTTGAATTGGAATTAATTTGCATACTGGATACAATTAACTTAGGCTTGAATAAAGACTGGGAGTGGATGGGTCATTACACAAAGTAAAACTATTTCCCCCCACCCCCAAGTTCTTGTCAACTGCTGTAAATGGCCCACCTTGATTATCAATACAAAAGGTTTTCTCCCCCCCCCCCGCTCCCCCTCCCCGCTCTCCTGCTGGTAATAGCTCATCTTAAGTGATCACTCTCCTTACAGTGTGTATGGTAACACCCATTGTTTCATGTTCTCTGTGTATATAACCACATGACCATGGGTTATTGTTTCATTCCCCAACCAGAACTTCACGCCCTTACTTGTGAGAGGTATCGAGACAGGTGATCCTGGGTTACAGAAGACTTCAAGCCTCCAGACTTTGTCAACAGTAGACATAATCTACATAGAGTGTCTAATGGTTGAAGGTCAGGCGATTGTATTAGGTCAGGGTTATTCCACTCACTCCAAATCAAGCTGGGGTCAACTGACTTAGAACATGCTCTTATCTCATTCTGTAGTCTCTCCTGGAAGGAGCTTTCTACGTAAGTGGATAATGCCCACATTTAGTGTAAATCCCCATTCATGAAGATTACACCTGGAGGGTTTCAAGACCTCTGCTAAGCCCTGAACTACCTATGGAGAAGCAAATACAGGAGGGGGGTGTTATGCTATTGTCCTAGGCAACCCTTTGCTTAGCCCTGCTCCACAGGGAGTCCCCTCATCTCACCTCTGATCATTGGCTCTCTGATCAGCTCCACACTCTAAGGATAAAAACTCAGGTCTCTCAAGTCACCCACCCCTAGTATGGCATGTGGGCCTGGTATTGGGGATGTCTCAGGCCCCGTCAAGACCCCTTCTCAGCCATGTTGCTGTATTGGAAAACAAATCTGTAAGGATCCTCCTTTTGTAGTTGCCGTATGGTAAATTAAGTGTCTCCTGGGCACTGAAGTTCTTTCAACCCCGTTCATCAATGTTGGTAACCCGTGCTCCTCCTATCTGCCTCACTCATGGACTCCATATCAGCTTCTTCAGCTCTTTTATGAGGTGATTTGTTATTGTATTACCGCTCTCTCAAATCACTAGCAGATGTCACAAGCACATTTTGGGCAGCAATTCTCCGAGTTTGAAGGGAGACCTGCCTGACGAGGAGATGGTCCGTACTAAGAAAGCTAAATGGCGCCTGCACCTATTCAACCTCTCCCACATTCAACTACAGTCCCATGATAATATTGCCTGTTTGGAAAGAATCCCCTGTTGCTTCGCATCGTTTATTACTCTTATTGTTTCTGGTTCTCATTTTGGTGCAGGGAAGTTTCTGATGATGACATACAACATGATGTGAGAGTCAGAATATAGAATAATAATCAGATGGGTGTGATTAACTCAGGAAATGAAAGAAAGTAACCACATATTAGTCCTGCTGGAGTCAGACATACACAAAAAGATAGGAGGAAAAATTTTTTCCTGAGTTCTCCAACTAAATCAGAGAATTCAGCTGAAATTCAACCTCTCTCGCTGAAAAACCAACTGAAAATGGCCTCTGGTGAGAGGATCCTCCTGTTAAATTGGAAGAACTCAACAAGCAGAGACCAAAGGAGAAATACTACATGTGACCTTTCTCAAATACCCTGGCACCAACTTGAAATAGATCATGATGAATAGCATCAGAGTGCTTACAGATACCCAGATAGGACAATAAAAAGTTTGTGGAAAACTTCTGTGGACAGTTCACAGTCATGCACCCAAAAAGTTCTAACAAAGCAGTGCTGGTTTGCAAATGTAGATTGAACTCAAACCCAGGTTGATTTTAGGTCCATTGTATATTTGAGTTGAATATTTTGCACAGATTTAGAAAGAAGCATTTTCAGACTTATTTCTTTTTGAAAAAAGGAAAATTATTTTGTGATCATGCATTGCTATGCTTTTCATTTTCTGAGCAGGATTTCCCTCTGTCATGAACCTCCTTATTAGTTTTCAAGGTGCAATTTCCCTTTATCGCCACTAGGAGTCACTATGTCATTGATTTTGGATGGTAATGCTAACTTGTGTTTCCCCAGTTTAAAATTCAGCCTTTCAGCTGCTGTGATCAAACTGCTTCCAGTTGTTTGTAACAACCAAAGCAATTTCTTCTCCAAAATAAACTAACAAACTAGAAACTAAATGCTTCTTTGTAACACAATAATAAAAAACAACGCTGCAGATCTCTTCAAGCATGGCAGGGGAGAGAATGAGACTACATGACTAGATGTTTAAAATTATTGGAAGCATAAAAGTAATTTATTTACTACAATTCATCATTTTTGGTATGTTATGTACATTATTCCCTACCCCCTTTCATCTCTGGATGAAGTTTTGAAGTGTGTGTTACATCCTTAAATCACAAAGTTGTACAATATTTTGTTTCACTTAATATTATACATCTTTAATAAGCTCATTCCAATGTTTTATTATTGTATTAATGGATATTTTATGCATATTAAAATCAAATATTAATTTAAAAAGGAATGGCAGTGTTTATTCTGTCACCCAAACCACTAAACTTTAGCTGATTTAGAAGTAAGGAGAGGCATCATTCACAGGTGATTTTAGTTTAGTTGCTTTTTCATAAGATCTAATAAAACAAATGTAGACATTGTGGAAATAATTTAGTTATTTTGGCCCAATTTCGTAGCTCTTCATCAGGCAAAACTCTCAATATGTGTTTGATCTGAATAGGGGTACAAGCTTGGAACTTTACTTTGAAATGATGCTTACCTGAGCCTCAAACCCTGTAGTTATGCCATTATAGCTTATAAAGTTCACAGAATAATAGAAGTCTGATGGAAAAGACCTGTTAGGTCATCCAGTCCATCCCCACCAAATTGGAATTGGTCCCTATAGCATATTTAGTCCAAGTTTGGAGTCATTACTGTAGGACTTTTTCCTCCAAGGGATGTTTATTTATAAAGTGTAGTAAATAGAAAATAGAACTGCAAGGATGACTTTTTTTTGCCCTCTCTTTCAAATCTCAGGCTGTAATTCCTGGGTAAAACTGATTAATTCCTTCTTAGCCTCCTAACATGAGAAATTAAATGAGTGGCAGTCGACCTCCACTGAACTCTTTTCAGTTGTCGTTTGCTATACAAATTAGATAGGAAGAGTTTTCCTTGAAGGCCCAGAGATGTGGATTGAAACTAAAGGAGAAAACATCATGCTATTTTTTCCCCCTTCAAAGGCTGAGGACTTGATCCTGCAAGAGTTCCTGTGAGTAGTCTGACTCAAACTTTGAAGTCAAGGGGACTACTCACATGAAAAAGCCTGTGTCACCTAGTATGTGTTTACAGGATCGGAATTTGAGTCTCTGCAGTTCTCTTCTTAGCTCAAGCAATCAAATCTTATAATGGAACTGAATATTACTGATGCAAGCCTGCAGTTCTAATGCATGCTGATTTCAAGGGGAGTGCGCAAGTAAGGTCTACTTAAATGAGTAATGCTCCAAGAATCATTCTTGGTGTTCAGAGTAGCAGCCGTGTTAGTCTGTATTCGCAAAAAGAAAAGGAGTACTTGTGGCACCTTAGAGACTAACAAATTTATTTGAGCATAAGCTTTCGTGAGCTACAGCATGCATCCGATGAAGTGAGCTATAGCTCACGAAAGCTTATGCTCAAATAAACTTGTTAGTCTCTAAGGTGCCACAAGTACTCCTATTCTTGGTGTTATTTAACTACAGTGAGAATTACTATAGGTCTTCCACCTACGTAAACTAACATCATATGTTAATTTGGTTATACCAGTTAATCTGTTCACTGTGAGGATGTCCTTATTGCAGTAGATTAGAGCACCTCATCAGAATAGTTAATTGAACAAAAAGTTCTAAATGTACATATTTGAAATTGTAAGAAATTTTCCACAGTAATAACATGTAATATGTGCATGGTCAGTCAGACATGGTGTTATGATCTAGTGATCAGAGAAGAGGACTGACTGGATGTTCCCACGGGTACTATTCCTAGCTTTGCCTACTGACTTGTTAGGACTTTGGTCAAAGTGCTCATCTTGCTTACACCTAAGATGATTGCTTATCAAATAAAGACTATACTACTTACCTAAATAAAGTCATGTTTTGAAAATTAACATTTTAAAGACACTTTGAGATCCTTTCGTGAAAGGTGTTATAGAAGTGCAAATTAATTATTATTGTAATTTATTCACAGATTAGAAGGCCTAAAGGGACCATTTTGATCATCTAGTCTGACTTTCTTTATGATAACACCAGCCATAGGATTTCCCTGAATTAATTCTTGGTTTAACTAGAGCATGTATTTTTATGGATTCTTAGGTTGACAGTCATTCATCTTTGGTACATGGTTCTTACTCACAACAAATGCATGAGAGAAGCTTTTGTAACCATAACAATACTCTAGTCACACCTGACAGTAAACTGTCTAATAGAGCTGGGCAAATAATTCAGATTAAGCAATTTAGTCTAAGAATTTTAATAAGGTTTTTACATGGGGGGGGTCATGAGCTGTTCGCCCCCACCCCAGACCCCGCTTTGCATCCAGTATTTATAATGATGTTAAATATATTAAAAAGTGTTTTTAATTTATACAGGGGGTCGCACCAGAGGCTTGCTATGTGAAAGGGGTCACCAGTAAAAAAGTTTGAGAATCACTGTTCTAAAATATATTAATTATTCAGAATTATTCATGATTGTTTCAGTGAATAATTCTGGGTCTACAGATCATCTGGGAACAGTTAATTGCACACAAACACATTTCAACCTACCTTGATTGGTTCCATTAGTCAGGTGGTGGTGTTTCTGTTCCCTAATTGGATAATTTATGAAACTGACCAACAATGCAGATTTTAAATGAGAGAATCCAGTGTAAAATTCATACTGTTATTGTTTGGTTGTGAAATTTGAAGTTCATGTCTGGCAAACGTTCAAATTTAAAATATGTTTTTCATGTTCATTCCCATTATAGAATTTCATTCAGTAAAATATTCACAAAGGGGATGCAAACATAGTCAAAGCAAATTAATTTAAAAATTCAAATGAATATCTATGGAAAAAGTACTGCAGTATTCACCCAACTCTACTGAGTAATATACTGTGGTGCTGAATGCCTTATTAATAGGTGTCTGTGCTTGCCATAAGGTTTTCATTGTAAATATTATATAGTTCTGTTATGATTCATATTGCAGACATTAGCTATTTAAAAAAGGAGAAATCATATGATGACCCAACCTCTACCAGGTGCCCCTTATTTAGAACTATTTGAGTGAAACCAGGGATGAATTTAGCTTAATGAGTGCAATATGTAAACAGCTGAAAACACCTATTTGATGACATATTATTTGCCAGTTTTGCAGGTAGCAGAAAGGACTTAGAGAGGGAATGCAGCTCATTATCCCCTGCTAAAAGCAGGAGGAGAGCTCTCACTTCTGGAACTCTGTAGCTCCTCCTCTAACTACTACCAGAAAGAAGATCCTCCAGCTGGTGATGGGAGGGCTCACATCATCAGGCAGGAAAACAAAATGAAGCAGTTATTCATGTTTTCCCTGTCCCCGCATTAAGATTCCTGAGTATGAAGTTCTACCATTTCCTCTGCATGTATGAATAGAAGCAGGATGTTTGTCTAGGATTCTTTCGCCTCCTAAGCTTTCTACGACTATGACTTCAGGGGAGCGGAGAGGAGATGACATCACCGGGGTCTCTCCCCTACCAGCTCTCTTAACCCCCAAGGATTTGCTTGATAATTACCACCAAAATGGGTGAGATCCATCTCCTCTGCTGTGTTACTTAAAGTCATTGGCAGAAGGCATTATGGCAGGGTTACAGCCATGACTAAGCAATTATTTATTCTACAGCTCAAAGCATACCAATGACAGTTTTATGCAGGAGCTTGTCACTGTACCTGTTGGCCTTCTCTGAGTGCTATTCTTATACTATAACTTACTTCATGAGAAAATGTGGAGGAGTAGACTTTGAAATGGAGGTGAGAAAAGAAATAACTAGTTTCAGGATGACAGTCAAGACTTTATGCCTTAATTTATAGAGTTATATAAATGTAGACAGAAAATTGATTTAAGGTCCATTGGAAAAGAATAGTAAGTTGTAGCACTTTTGCTTTTATATTAAAAAAATAAAAATAAAAGAGCAGCCATAGTGTATGTGCCCACAATATTACTCTTTTTGCTTTTTACAGTCTCTGAATGAAGGAAAAAGTGTTAGAATACAGACTATCAACTTTTTATGTTGTAGTTAAACAGTGCAGCACTGATGTTTTGTTATACCAATGCTCGAGAGTTAAAGTTTTGTGAGCAGCTGCATGTTATCTAGGAGGTGATAAGTCTGAAAAAGAATGACTTGTGTCATTCAGCTTGCATTTTTAAAAATGTATTTACCTATACAATCTGAGCTCAGACATGCGCGCTTTTCAGCAAGGTCTTGCTTCTCCACCAAGTTTACCATTGATCTGACTAAGGCACAAGAAAGTCAAATGCCTTGACTGAGGTCACGCTCTGACTATCTCAGCCAGGACTAGAGCCAAGTATTTATCCTTTTGGTTCATCACCCTTCGCTGTAAACCAGACTTCATTTCCTGCTATCAAAAGCTCAGCCTAAGAACAAATGTGGGAAATAATATTCTTCAGCCTACAATCCAAAAAAAAAAAAAAAAGGGGGGGGGTAAAATGGGTTTGTGCAATCTTTGATAAAATACTAACCACTTAACTATTCTATATTCTATAAGTAACAATTTGTAGAACAATATACCAAATTCGTCTGTATACTTGTATAGTAATGCTGTAATCACATGTAACAAAGAACCACGTGCATCTATGGTATTACTTTGTTGACTTCAATGGTGTTACACCAAGAATGCATTTGAGTACATCTATATAGTTACAAACTAAGACATATTCCTTTATAGCTATTAAATTTAATTTATATGGCAGTCGTATGTATGATGCTTTTACTGACAGATAAAATGATAGCCCTTGTCCCAAACATCTTACAGCCTTGGGACTTCATCTAACTCCCATTGAAGTCAATGGAAGTTGAATCAGGCCCCAGACTAGGCAAGACATGACTTATACGGGGAGAAATTACATAAAGATGGCATTAGACAAGGGTAATGAGAATGAGACAAGTATACTAATATCTACATTTATGTACTTTGATAAACCACCCACAGTCAGTTAAATTAACAGCATATGTCTGTGTTGGATTAGCTACTTGTACTGTTTAGATAATGGGAGTACCACAAAGGGCCCTGTCTCACTTGGCATGTTTTCTGCACTAAAAATTTAGGCCTAGATTCTCTTCTCAGTTACACTGGTCCAACTCCTCAACATTGTTATTGCACCACAATGAGATAAGAGGAGAAATTGATCTTTGGTTTAAAAATGGTTTTCTAAAATGGTTTTCATATGACCTAGCCCATGCTGAGCAGGTAAAGCATGTTTTTAACCCACAGTAGCTGAACTGTCCCTTAAAGACAGGTTCAGTTAACACACTACTTCTTACCATGGCCTTTTCAAAATGGAGATGTCCAATGGAAGGTGACTAGAACCTGCCATATCTCCAGGACCAGACCTTTTCTGTTAGGCACTAGTCTTTATATTTATGTATTTTGCTTAAAACTAGTTTATATTTTCATAACTGTTAAAAATTCTAACTAAAAGTATGACATTTATACTCAAGAGTGACTAAGCTCCTAACTGATCCAATTCAGCTTTAGACTTTTTGGGGCCTGACCTCTGTAAACAGTGTTATTTTGCTATATGGATGGGGAAAGAAGTTTGAGGAGAAAAAAATAAATCCCAACTATCCTTCACAAATTGAACATGGGTCTGATAATTTAGTTCCTCTTGCAAAAAGCTGGATCCCAGGATATAAGATTCCCTCCATTTTCCTGGAAGTTCCAATAACAGGCTGTACTACCAGGCACTCCTCAGGAAACTCCACCAAAAAGAGAACAGACTCAGATAAAATGTTGCCCACCTAGTCACTGCTCCCTCCCCCAGCACAGACCCAGACATGTAGCTCTTGGGGTGGAAAAGTGCCATGTGGTAACCCTGAGGAGGAGGGCAGTACCTTTCATGCAAATATAACTAGTATCCTTTATATTGCAGCATTTGACTCCCTTTCTCCCAAAGGAAAGGGGAGAAGCAAAGGCAAGGGGACACAGATTTTTAGTTTGAAGTATTCTGTGCAAGGGCAGCTTTTGTAGGGGTTCCTGGGTTCAGTTACACTCACAGGCATGGTGAAACCAATGATGCAAAAACACAGTGGGGAGGGGCTGTGTTCACTCCTTTCCACGAGAAACCATGTGTGCTCCATAGCCTCGGCCACATCATGGGGGTGTTCATACTGGTCACATCGCTGTGTGATGATGTCAGAGTTGCACACTGCTTGGGAGACCCTAAGGGTAAGATCTTCTAGAAAGCACACACTGCAGGGTGATGCCCCATGTCTCCTGGTCTCCAAGCAGGAGGGACCCTGGGATTGGGTGTCAGCTCATGGCCGGGCCTCTCCCTGCTCTAGCAGCCAGGTTCAGATGCTGAGCAGAACTGCCTCCCCGACTGCATCTGGACAAGTTCTTTCTCATCGCCATGAGTAACCGGGACTGATTCTGGGGTGGTTGCGCAGAGTGGAGCAGGCGCTGCACTGAGGTCATGCCTGAGCCCTCACCAGATCAGCTAGCACTCTTTTTGTATCATGCTCTCTTTGTTTGTATCTCTTGGTTTGTTTCATACCGCAGTTCCACTAGAGTTTAGGAGCATGCACCCACTCAATCAGGAGCCTATGTCCATCCCCGACTCTGTGTCTGTGGGCAGAGAGCAGGACAAAGCAACTCGGCTAGAAGGACCCAAAGCATCCAGAAATAGGGTGTGGCAGTTGCACTCATTGTATAGGGAGTCTTCTCTGTGGGCCATTTGCCTGGCAGTTCACATCCAATCGCCATCAGGGAGCTGAGCCAATCAGAGCGCGGGAGGAGGAAGGCATTATAAATAAAGGCATTAAAGTCAGCCCTGTCATGGATGCCACGCGTGATCTCTGTAGGACTAAAAGCTGTGTCTGCTGGATCTCTCATTAGGATAATATTTGGTTCACAGTGTTGTGTTTCCTGGACCTAGAGGGAGAGCTGGGAGGGGAGCATTTGCTACCCTCTAGAGCAGTGGCTCTCAACTGGTTTACCATGGTGGGCCACATATGCAGCACTCTGTGTTACGTGGGCTGCATCCACACACAATAGATGATACCTCCTATGGCCCTAAGGATGTCACATGGGCCATAGCTGTGTGCTGATTGGGCCACAGGCTGAGAACCACTGCCGTAGAGGTTACCGAGGCCCTGCCAAAGCCCTGAGTCCCCCCTCTCCACAGCCACTAGCCCCTCCTTCCTAGTGCACCAGGAGGGTGACACACTGTGCCAGACGGGCAGCGTGCAGCCACCCCACCCTGGCCCCAGAGCACCAGACAGGCAGTGCATAGCCACCCCACCCCCCCACAGTCCCCGAGTGCCAGTTGGGCCAGTGGTGCATGGCCCTCCAAGCGCTGGTTGGGCGGCGCATGCTCCCACCCCCAGTGTCCCCAAGCACAGAGCGGGCAGCGCCAGTAGCTCCCCCCCATTGCTGGGAGGTCCCTGCCACCCCAAGTCCTGGCTGCAGGTCAGCCATGGCCTCCCTAACCCTGACCCCAGCCCCAGCATGCTTCCCTGAAGATGAGTGACCGGCCTGCCTGCGCTGGGGCTAAGGGAGAATGGGATTAGGGCAAGCAAGAAGGGGGCCTTCCAGGCAGAGTGCGGGCAGGGCCATACCAGGCTCTTTGGGGAGGCACAACTTTCCCCTACCTATGCTACCTGCCGCTAATGGCTTTAAACTAGCTGTCTGTCTCAGTGAGAGAGAGAGAGAGAGAGAACAGGGACAGTGCTGTGTGAGGTCAGAATCTGTAAAGCCTTGCTTGATTTAGCTGGGCATAGGGTGAGAAGATGTAGAGTGAAAGTCTTGTCGAGATCTAGGCCCTAGGGAAGGGATATTTTACATGCTGTTCTCAATTCCTGTGCCACTTTGGATACAGGCTACACATTTCTGTTTCAGAAGCAATGGAAAGAACCAGTAAACTTTTAATACAAGGGCTGGATTGCTGCTATCTGTGGTGATCCCCAAACCATTTATTTGCTGACAGGATTCGGAAGTGTTTGAAAAGAATGTCAGCATCTCTGTCCTTTCAAGATTCTAAGTGACAATCTAAGATCTAAAGATTCCTGGTGACATATTATGGTCATGCTATTAAAAACTGAGAAATCATCTTTGAGAGAAGATCAGAGGGGAATATGTTTTGATGTGTGAATATATAAATGTATATATGTAATAGTAACAAAGTGGGGAAGTCTGAGACAAACCAATAGATTTACTGTCGAATAACTTTTGTTTAAAAGTTATTCATAGTATTCCAAATACTATTTAAAATGTTTTATACTATTTATAATTTCTGTGTGCATTAAATATTTGTTTTACTAAGAAACTAATTTCTCTTTGAAGTTGATTGGAAACTTTTAACACCTCTTAATCAGGGTTTTACATACAATTCCCCTAAAGTTTAATGCTGTGTAATGCTTTCTGAAAAGACAGCACTCAGGCCCGTGCTTCAGCAAAGAGTTAAGCTGAGGTGCAGGAAGAAGGGAAGTGTAATAAACAATAATGCAGCAGCATCACCCTATCCTGTTGCACATGGATTTTAAGGGAATAGTCTGGGCCTCTCTTTTAACTGTATCTGGAGGCTACCATGTTGTCACCAGGTTCCCTAAGATTGCATGTTGTTATAATGTAGGCAGCAACAAGGGAGCACTGCATTCTTTATAACTGTAAAAAAAGTGGTTTTTTTTTTTTTAATGGAAGCTGATATTCTGCAGAAACTGATGTGGCCCTCACAGAAGTGCTGATTCAACAGGCCACCAAATATAAACCTGCACAGATAAATCCGACTGGAGGGGGGATTCTGCTGTTTAAAAAAATATTTATCTTTCCTTAGCCCTGCTCCCATTTCCTGAATGTGGGAGTTGTGTTGCTGGGGAAATGCAGAGCACAGCAGGCAAGAGTGACAAGCAGCATTCCAGGTGCTAGGCTGAGCCACTGCAACTCTGGGTAAGAGAAAGTTTTTCCTCTGCATGCAGTTTGGGAATGCAGAAGTAGAGACACAGTTCCAAGACTTATGATGGTGAGAATGTAAGGAGAGGAGGTGATGGAATGGAAGGTTAAGGTGCTACTGAGAAGCTGGCCAACTCCCTACATCTCAAGAGACTCGCAAACAGGTACAGGAGAATCTTTGATTGTCCTTAGTAGACCTAGACTAGAATCTTTGCCAGAAACTGATTCTCACATAGTTTTTCCAGTTTAACTCCTTACCCTCCCTTTTCCCTCTCTCTATCTCCAGTCCTCAGTTTCCTCTTTGGATTTTAATATCCCTCCTTTGTTCCCCTTCCTCCTCCATGTATTTCGGTTTTCTGCTACTGTCTCCCCACTCCAGACTCCAACTAAAGGCTTTCCTGTATGTTAAATATTTACAAAAATTAAAATCACAAGACACCAGGCTGTGAAGGAAAGTTAAAATCCATAGTTGGTGCAGCAGTTTGAATATTAAAATGACTTTGTGTGGAATCTCAGTTGACAGTTTCATTTCTGAAGCTATGCTCACAAAGGTCCATAATTCCATTCTGTACTTTGGCGTGGGAGAGGGAGGTTGTTTTTTTTGTTTTGGTCTGTATGTTTTTCAAGTCAGTTTCTTATTATTCAGTACAGATTTTTAGGCAATATGAATGTAAAGAAGAAAGAGCCTTTCTATACAGCTATTAATGTTTTCTATATGTTAAAACATATCTCCTTTTATGACCCCCAATGTATTCTTCTCCTATCTACATCTCTTCTCAGTTATTTGTCCCAATAATATGACCTCTACGTGAAAACTGAAGCTGGGGCGTCAGCTTGCTTCACAGACAAATGTGCTCAGGTAGGGGCTCTATTAAAAGCGCCTCTCAGTGTTGTGCTGAGGCTGTAAGATTATTGACTCAACTCCCGCCGCTGTTGGTTTGGATCTTGCTACTGGAGAGTGTTCCATACTAATGGTTCTCAGCCAGGCGTCCAGGGCACCCTGGGGAGCCATGAGCAGGTTTCAGGGGTTCACCAAGCAGAGCCAGCATTAGATTTACTGGGGCCCATGTCAGAAAACATGAGGCTGAAGCCCAAAGCCTTGAGCCCCACCACCCAAGGCTGAAGCCAAAGCCTGAGCAGTTTAGCTTCATGGGGGCTTCTGTGGCATGGGGCCTCAGGCAATTGCCCTGCTTGCTACCCCCTAATGCAGGCACTGGCTTTTATATGCAGAAAAACATTCATTGTGCCACACGTGGGCCATGGAGTTTTTATAGAGTGTTTGGGGAGTGGGGGTGTGCCTCAGAAAGGAAAAAGGTTGAGAACTCCTGCTCTATACAAGCTGGGGTAGAGGAGTACCTGCTCCACTTCAATCCTGCAGCAGGAACAGCTATTCTATTAAATTAACAACTGTAGATGGCACAGTAAACTGTGATTAAGGTGAATGTATTTGACTCCTGATTTTTTTGTTTTGTTTTTTTCTGAGCAAGCACTGTCCCAAGAGCTCCAGTGTTTTCACCTGCAGTGGTGAATGCTGCTTTCATTTTCTGGATTTCCACTACATTAAAAATCAAACAAAACCTGAACTTTAAAAAAAGAAATCAAGGTATTACAAAATGTGGTTGTCTGTTAAGAATTAAGTGTATACAGCAATCTTATGTCATTGCCACAATGTCAGAGCATTACTACAATGGGTTTGTGGGAAAATACAGTAACAACAACAGAAAAATGGCAACATAACTGTAGCATTTTCGGGGTGGGGATTGGAGACTGTTAGGCTAATTGCTTCCCAAAACATAAGACACTCCATGGACTTACCTGGTTCAGGTTGCTAGGCAGGGACTTTGCATTACATTCTTAAAACAGGCTGTGTGTGTGTGTGTACATACATATACATATAACAGGAAACATCAACAGTCCAAAACAGACTAATCAGCCCTTTCCCCTCATTGGGCTGAAATCCTTGCTGCAGTTTTGCTTGCCTTTGAGAAGCTGCTTCTCAGCGAAGGTCAGTGGGTTATTTGCTCCCTGTTGAGTTAATTGGCAGGGTAACAACTGCCACCTGCCAAGCAAACTAATGTGTTTAACCCCTGCTGGTCATGTATAAACTCCTGCAATAGTCAAAGGCATAGTGGTTTCCAAGGACCAGCGTGGGGTAGGCTGCCATCAACACAGATGGATTCTCCCTGTAAACCCTGAAGTCAGTAGTAACTGCCATAGATATGCACACACAAAACACAATGGCTAAGCTTAGTTATGGCCTTTATCTCTGCTGATAGAGGAACACCTGATAATTCACAGGTGGCAAAGGGCAAAATGTTGATCTCAGATACTCTTGGGCAACCTCAGTGGAATCAAATGGGTGTAACCAAGATCAAATATCTCTCTGTTATCACTTGTCTCATTCATGAAGCTGAAGGCCAGATAATAGGGCTTAGCCAGCATTGGTCTCCCTTTCTTTTTAATATAAATGTATACACTGCAAACTTTGGTTCTGGATCCAAACTTTGGGGATATTTGAAACTGATACTTTGATTTAGACCCATCTTGTGTGACATGAATACAACAAAAAGAACGGCGGTGACGTGTCAGAAACAAATAATCAGAAGAGCAAAGGAGATGTGTGTACAGCTTTTTCACATCTCATATATGTTGAAATATACACATTTGAAGGATATTATTTTTTTGGTTTATTTTAAGAATCCTGCCTAATTTCCAGGCATCTAAGAACAGCTAATTTTGGCTAGGGGCATTGTGACATCAGAAGTTACAACTGTCCTAGAAGAGACTTTAATTCATTTGCATAATTCAGTCCTATTGGTTAAAATGCTGTAAAAGTTGTGTCTGATGTTTTCCCATAGTTTCAAAAGTCGTATTTCACCACAGTAATACACCAGAACATGTGAAATCTCCAGTTTCATAGGAGATATGACTTTCTAATGGAAATGGTATTTTTGCTAAATGATGATAAATACACACAAACTCTTAAGAAGATATTTCTAGCATAATTAATGTTATTTTGGAACAAACATCACAGTTAACTAGATGTTCATCTTCCCCCATGGACCTTCAGAATGCTGGAGTCAGCAAAACATTTGTTTACTTAAATATCTCAAGTTATTTTACTAATTGACAATATGGAAAATATATCTCCTTCCTGTGACCATCTCACTAATTCTATCTTCCAGGACATGTCTAATTTCTTTCTCTATTTTTCTTTCATTCCTAACTATTCTTCTAGTCACATGCAGGATAGGTAGTGACTGGTGGCAGTTGTGACTATAATGAGTGGACTATTAAAAATAAAAATGGAGATTTACTTGTATCAACGTAAGAAGTACGAAAGAGCATTGAAGTAAAGAGAGAGGCTCTTATTGAAAGGCAGCCGAAATTCAGTGTTGATAAATGCAAAGTAATGAACGTTTGAAAACCTTATCCCAACTATATATATAAAATTATGGGGTCTAAATTAGTTGTTACCTCTCAAAAAAGAGATTGTTGAGTTATTGTGGATAGTTCTCTGAAAACATTCACTCAACGGGCAAAAAAGCAAATAGAATGTTGGGAATCGTTAAGAAAGGGATAGATAATAAGACAGAAAATATCATGTTGCCTCTATGTAAATCCATGGTACGCCCACATCTTGAATACTGCATGCAGATGTGGTTGCCCTATTTCAAAAAAGATATATTGGAATGGGAAAAAGATTCAGAAAAGGGGCAACAAAAATGATTAGGGATATGGAATGGCTGCTGTCTGAGGAGAGATTAAGACTGGGACTCTTCATCTTGGAAAAGAGACAACTAAGGGGGGATATGATAGAGGTCTGTAAAATCATGACTGGTATAGAGAAAGTAAATAAGGAAGTGTTATTTAGTCCTCCTCATAACACAAGAATGAGGGGTCACCAAATGAAATTAATAGGCAGCAGGTTTAAAACAAACAAAGTATTTTTTTTCACACAACACACAGTCAAACTGTGGAACTCCTTGCTGGAGGATGTTGTGAAGGCCAAGACTATAACTGGGTTCAAAAAAGAACTAGATAAATTCTTGGAGGATGGTTTTCCTAGCCTCTGTTTGCCAGAAATTGGGAGTGGACGACAGGGGATGGATCACTTGATGATTACCTGTTCTGTTCATTCCCTCTGGGGCACCTGGGACTGGCCACTGTTGGAAGACAGGATATGGGGCTAAATGGACCTTTGGTCTGACCCAGTATGACCGTTCTTATGTTCTTAACTTCCATGGGCTTTATATCAAACCGTGATTTCAGAGTCAAGGCCTAGATGGCCCTTCCCACGGGGCCAGCAGCAGGGGTTTGGCCCTGCCCCCTCATGAAGCCAAAAATGCTGGAGGTGCAGGCAGCTGGTGTGAGTTCCCCACCTTCTTGGAGCCAGTGGAGCTCGCACTTCTGGCTTCAGCCCTGTTGTGGTGGGTGGCGGGCAGCAGGCTCTGGTCCCTCGTGACAGTGCTTCGGCCCAGACCCACTGGCCCCTAGTGCCTCCCCCAGCTCATCACCCCGGTCTCACTGCCTCCTCCAGCCCACCATCCATCACCCTGGCCCTTGTGCCCTCGCTACCCACCTCGCCATCTAGGGCTTAATTTGTCCCCCAGCTTGCCAGGGCTTTGTAAATTTGCTGTGAAAAATGATATTTCGATGTTTGTTAATATCACTTTTCACTGCCTCCCAAGTAGCTAGCAAGTCTGCTGCTGTGAAAAATTATATTAAGAAACATACAAATATCACTTTTCATAGCAGCAGACTTATTAGCTAGGAAGTCTTTAAAAAAAAAGCAAGCAAAAGAAATAATGACAAGAACATGCAAAGAACCTTATTTTTGTTTCTGTTCTGTTTAGGTCCAGTATAGAAAAGAGACAACTGTACATTATTTGTATTATTGAGTTTAAAAAAACCCCCAAACCCTACATAAATACGTTACAATGATTTGAACATGCATCTGTGCATATTTTTGTTTTTCCTAAAGTTAATTAAGTATTTTAGGAAAAATTGTCAGAGTGGCCGCCAGCAAGAGTTGGTGGCCACACTCTGAGGCCACAAAAAAAATTGCTGTAAGAACCCCTTATTCACCATGCCATTACGCTGATCATACCATGCAGGACCATAGCATTGGTTTGTGATACATTACTGATTCGCTGATTCTGATTGACTTAATAATCTTTTGAAGTCTGTGAATTTACACATCCTGCTCTCCCTTCATTTGGCTTTAAGGGTTAAAGGACAAAACTATTATAAGTTTCAGTCAAACAAACTATTTTTGACATAATAGTATTTTTAAAAATATACTACAGCTGTGAATATTTTCTCACTTTTTTTTTTGTCTCCTGCGATTTGTGTATTTTACTTTTCAGTATAATATCTGTTCTATCTTCTGCTCCCTATAATAAAGGACTAAGTGTACAGTATCCTTAGGATTTGCTGGATTTAATGAGAATGGATTTATGTTGATTACAGTTGATGGGACTGAAATGGTGTCTAGTTATAAATTTTCTAGTTTTAATTTTGCCACTTAGTCATATGGTACCAAAAATATCTTTGAAGTATTTTTTCCCTTGTAAAGTGGCAAAATTGCTAAAGAAATGCTTTAGAGTATATTGTAGTTTTAGGAATACACAAGTTTCTGATTGATGTTGAATTTTTAAACTTTATCAATGAATGCTGATTAGTAAAGATGGTTGAAAATTAAAAGAAATTTTTGCAAAATTTTTCATTTAGTTTATTTGATATAATGTTTTGTGGAAATTTCCTGCAACATTTTAATCCTATTTTTTAATTCAATATTTCAATTACAAATTCCTTGATATTACAATTTTTTTTAATCCAACCATCTCTACTTTTATAAATAATTTGCATTTCTATGGCATCAACCATGGATGGACCTCAAAGTGCTTTACAAATATTAATTAATGAATCAAAACTCACAATACCTCTTTAAGATGTAGTAGTCATCCCATTTTTACAGATGGGAAAGTGAGGCAGAGGGAGGCCAAGGGCCTTTCTAGCATTCATTAAAGTAAATGGAAAGATTCCCTTTAATTTTAACAGGAACTGAATCAGACCCTAGAAAGTATGTTGTAACATAGAATCATAGAACTGGAAAGGACCTCGAGAGGTCATCTAGTCCAGTCCCCTGCACTCGTGGCAGGACTAAGTATTATCTAGACCATCCCTGAGAGGTGTTTGTCTAACCTGCTCTTAAAAAGCTCCAGTGATGAAGATTCCACAACCTCCCTAGGCAATTTATTCCAGCATTTAACCACCCTGACAGTTAGGAAGTTTTTCCTAATGTCCAACCTAAACCTCCCTAAACATTATAGGCTGTTCATCCCTACACAATCCACAAATAAATAAAATAAATAATAAAAGGCACAGAGCCAGATAAAACTCCCCAACCTATCGAATACTGTACCATCCACCCAAGGGCTCACTGATATCAAAGGTTCCACTGAAGTCTCTTGTAATGTTGAGAGGCAGCTCATTCTGGTGGAGAAGGTATTGAACTGGGAGTCAGGATACCTGGATTTTATTCCTTGCTTTGTCCTGACCTGCTATGTGACTTTAGGCAAGCCACTTTTCTCCTTTGTTTCCCCTCTTGGTCTTGTTTGTCCCATCTATCTAGATTGTAAACTGTGTGGCAGACATTCTTGTAATATGTGCATGTAAAGCACAATGGGGGCCTGATCTCTGTTGGTGCTACCATGATATGAATAACAAGAATAGAGGGATAAATGAATACAATTAAATGTTTAAGTGGGTCTGGATTCAAATGGATACTAACTATTCATAAGAATACTTGCAAAGACCCAAGTAGGGAATGGTCACAAAGAAAAATCCACAGCTTATTTCACCTTCTGCCTTCTTTGTTTAGTAAAATGTCTCTCACTGGCTATTCATAGATTCTAAGGCCAGACAGGATCATTGTGATCATCTAGTGTGACCTCCTATATAGCACAGGCCATAGAACTTCCCTGAAATAATTCCTGGAGCATATATAAAACATCCAATCTTGATTTAAAAATGATCAGTGATAGAGAATCCACCACAAGCCTTGGTAAATTGTACCAATGGTTAACTGCTCTCACCATTAGAAATTTACACATTATTTCCGGTCTGATTTTTGTCTAATGTCAACTTCCAGTCTTTGGATCATTTTATACTTTTCTTTGGTATTAAATATTTGTTCCCCAGGTAGGTACTAATAGACTGTAATCAAGTCAGCCCTTAACCTTCTCTTTGTTAAGATAAACAGCTTAAGTTCTTTGAGTTTATCACTATAAGGGAGGTTTTCTAACTCATTAATCATTCTTTTGGCTCTTCTCTAAACCATCTCCAATTTATCAACACCCTTCTTTAATTGTGGACACCAGAACTAGACACAGTAGTCCAGCAGCGATTGTACCTGTAGGACTGCGGGACCCCATTGGAAACAGTTTCACTTGATGATGTTACCCCATTTACAGTTACATTTTGAGATCTATCAGTTAACCAGTTTTTAATCCATTGAATATGTGCCATGTTAATTGTATATCAATCTAGTTTTTCACCAAAATGTTGTGGAGTAGCAAGTCAAATGCCATACAGAAGCCCAAGTATATTACTTCTATGAGACTGATAGAACCACAACTGTTTTGAAAGAAACACAGCTAGACAGGGCAATGTGTGTTTCACAGCACATGCAAAGAATTCCATTTGCTGCAGAGATGCGTTGCACTCAGATGGAAATATTTTCTGCAATATTAAGGCCATCAGGAGACAAGTGTGGGAGGACAGTCAGCCAACTTGTAAATTGAATTTAGGACAGCATTTCTAGAAAAAAAAATTGTACACATAGAGATGCCTTGTAGATTTGTTTCAGTATGAGAGCTCTGCAAGTCCCCATCAATTTTAATCCTTATTTTAACTTTATTAGCTTTAGTCTTGCTGGTACTAGGAAGTGTAGGTTATTGCCTGGTCCAGAGGGGAGTCTCCTAAGGGAGAGCAGACAGTGGTCCTGCCATCTGTCTTCTCTTGTATTTCTGCCTGGGGGGAGCAGCATTAAGTTTTGGTAACTCAGCTCTATGAGGAGGAGATGGGGGGGATTGCACTGAATCAGTGCATCTCCAAGCACCATGTATCTATGTCCCCTCTGTGACCAGTCCTGCCTACTTTTGGGTGTGTTCTCGCCTCTTGGGTGGCAGCAGAGGAGAAGTTGTGGTTGCTTTATACCACCTCCTTCTCCACAGTGAACTTCCTACTGCCTCTGATTATACCAACATTAGCCGCTGTGACCCAGGGCTGCATCTAGCCCAGAATTTAAAGAAACGCGGAGGCTTAGCCCTGGACTTTTTTGTTGTTTGAATAGTGCCCATTTGGATGGCTGGCAGATTCAGAGAATAGGTAACAGGCTACATAGAACCTGTAGCCTCTAGGCTGTGGTCACAAATCTAGCCCAGATTGTCTGTTCACTTCTGGTGGCTATTTGGTGATCTATGTGAAATGAGTTTGATGGGCGAGTGGAGTTCCCAGTGTATAGATGTCCACCAGCACAACTTGCAACTTTTACAGACAGCAAACTGGGAAAGAGGGGTGCATCCTCACTCCAAGAGGTAGTTCCTTCAGGTCAGGATGGTTGTGCTTTGGTGTGGCAATGGGCCGCTCTCTTCCCTCATTGTAGCAGTGCTGGGGATAGAGAGAAGAAAATCTTGTCTCCAAGGGCGTCAATCCAGCAGTTTTCACTAAAAAAAAAAAAAAAAAAAGTCAACAGTTCTGTGGTGACCTAGAATCCTATTTGCGACGTCTCCGACTCAAGGAATATTTCCAACACACCTCTGACCAACATATTAACCCACAGAGACCTTCCTACCAACACTACAAAAAGAAGGATTCTGGGTGGACTCCTCCTGAAGGTCGAAACAGCAGATTGGACTTCTACATAGAGTGCTTCCGCCGACGTGCACGGGCTGAAATTATGGAAAAGTAGCATCACTTGCCCCATAACCTCAGCCGTGCAGAACACAATGCCATCCACAGCCTCAGAAACAACTCTGACATCATTATCAAAAAGGCTGACAAAGAAGGTGCTGTCGTCATCATGAATAGGTCGGAGTATGAACAAGAGGCTACTAGGCAGCTCTCCAACACCACTTTCTACAAGCCATTACCCTCTGATCCCACTGAGAGTTACCAAAAGAAACTACAGCATTTGCTCAAGAAACTCCCTGAAAAAGCACAAGAACAAATCCGCACAGACACACCCCTAGAATCCCGACCTGGGGTATTCTATCTGCTACCCAAGATCCATAAACCTGGAAATCCTGGACGCCCCATCATCTCAGGCATTGGCACCCTGACAGCAGGATTGTCTGGCTATGTAGACTCCCTCCTCAGGCCCTATGTTACCAGCACTCCCAGCTATCTTCGAGACACCACTGACTTCCTGAGGAAACTACAGTCCATTGGTGATCTTCCTAAAAACACCATCCTAGCCACTATGGATGTAGAAGCCTCTACACCAACATTCCACACAAAGATGGACTACAAGCCGTCAGGAACAGTATCCCCGATAATGTCACGGCTAACCTGGTGGCTGAACTTTGTGACTTTGTCCTCACCCGTAACTATTTCACATTTGGGGACAATGTATACCTTCAAATCAGCGGCACTGCGATGGGTACCCGCATGGCCCCACAGTATGCCAACATTTTTATGGCTGACTTAGAACAACGCTTCCTCAGCTCTCGTCCCCTAATGCCCCTACTCTACTTGCGCTACATTGATGACATCTTCATCATCTGGACCCATGGAAAAGAAGCTCTTGAGGAATTCCACCATGATTTCAACAATTTCCATCCCACTATCAACCTCAGCCTGGACCAGTCCACACAACAGATCCACTTCCTGGACACTACGGTGCTAATACACGATGGTCACATAAACACCACCCTATATCGCTATTCCTACCTACATGCCTCTAGCTTTCATCCAGATCATACCACACGATCCATTGTCTACAGCCAAGCTCTACGATATAACCACATTTGCTCCAACCCCTCAGACAGAGACAAACACCTACAAGATCTCTATCATGCATTCTTACATCTACAATACCCACCTGCTGAAGTGAAGAAACAGATTGACAGAGCCAGAAGAGTACCCAGAAGTCACCTACTACAGGACAGGCCCAACAAAGAAAATAACAGAACACCACTAGCCATCACCTTCAGCCCCCAACTAAAACCTCTCCAACTCATCATGAAGGATCTACAACCTATCCTGAAGGACGACCCATCACTCTCACAGATCTTGGGAGACAGGCCAGTCCTTGCTTACAGACAGCCCCCCAGTCTGAAGCAAATACTCACCAGCAACCACACCACACAACAGAACCACTAACCCAGGAACCTATCCTTGCAACAAAGCCCGTTGCCAACTCTGTCCACATATCTATTCAGGGGACACCATCATAGGGCCTAATCACATCAGCCACACTATCAGAGGCTCAAAGAAAAGGAGTACTTGTGGCACCTTAGAAACTGAAGTGAGCTGTAGCTCACAAAAGCTTATGCTCAAATAAATTTGTTAGTCTCTAAGGTGCCACAAGTACTCCTTTTCTTTTTGTGAATACAGACTAACACGGCTGCTACTCTGAAACCTATCAGAGGCTCGTTCACCTGTGCATCTACCAATGTGATATATGCCATCACGTGCCAGCAATGCCCCTCTGCCATGTACATTGGTCAAACTGGACAGTCTCTACGTAAAAGAATAAATGGACACAAATCAGACATCAAGAATTATAACATTCAAAAACCAGTCGGAGAACACTTCAGTCTCTCCAGTCACTCGATTACAGACCTGAGGGTGGCTATCCTTCAACAAAAAAGCTTCAAAAACAGACTCCAACGAGAGACTGCTGAATTGGAATTAATTTGCAAACTGGATACAATTAATTTAGGCTTGAATAGAGACTGGGAATGGATGAGTCATTACACAAAGTAAAACTATTTCCCCATGTTATTTCTCCCCCCCACCCCACCCCCCACTGTTCCTCAGATGTTCTTGTTAACTGCTGGAAATAGCCTACCTTGCTTGTCACCATGAAAGGTTTTCCTCCTTTCCCCGCCCCCCCCCCCCCCCCCCGCTGCTGGTGATGGCTCATCTTAAGTGATCACTCTCCTTACAGTGTGTATGCTAAAACCCATTGTTTCATGTTCTCTGTGTGTGTATATAAATCTCCCCTCTGTATTTTCCACCAAATGCATCTGATGAAGTGAGCTGTAGCTCACGAAAGCTTATGCTCAAATAAATTTGTTAGTCTAAGGTGCCACAAGTACTCCTTTTCTTTTAGCGAATACAGACTAACATGGCTGCTACTCTGAAACTTTTTTTTATTTGCCATTGCTATTCATTATGTATCCTATGTGCTTCTTTCAATATTTTTTTTCATTATAAGGGATCTCTTCTCTCAGTACACGTGCATAACTTTCATTAATGTCAATAGTAACTTCAAGTATCCAAGGCTGATTGTCCATCTGTTTCAGTATCCTTTTCTGACACTGACCAATGTCATGCTTCAAGCAAAGGCAAAATTCCACTCCACATTTGCCAAAATGCTTCTGGGGACATTAGGAAATTTTGTGCAGAATACACTGAGAAGACTATTTTGTATTGACCTCAGGTGGCATTCAGCTTATGCTTGAAAGCATGAGGACTGATAACTTTTGTAATTTATTTTAGCTAGCGTGACTGCACAAGCTGTTCTTATTCATAGACATAGTTAATCTTTTTACACAACTAAGCTATTATCTTAGTAACGGCCTGCAAAAGGATGTTCCACAGGTGAATTATACATTATACTTGATGTTTGTTGCCTTTAAGTACCCTCCTTCATCTTGTATGATGATGAAGGATCAATCACCATGTTCACTTAATTTTCTTGATACCATTTGTTTTTACTTACCAACATTTAGCTAAATGTTGGTCCAAATTTAGCTCTTATGTAAGTTGTCATAATTCCATTGAAGGTAATGGTGTTGCTTCCACTTATATCAGGACTAAACTGTTTCTTTTAACACTATGATATCTCCTTTTACTCCTATCCTTATTAAATTAAGCACAATATTGTATCCTTCAAAGCAGGGGTATAGCACCCACTAAAATCAATGAGCTACATGAACACAACTCATGGCAGAATTTGGGCTTGTATAGGACTAGACTTATAAGAAATCCATAATCACTAGCTGCGTCTCAACTAATTTTCAATGTCTTTCTCTAAAGCCCGTAGAAGTTTATGTGGTCAGATTATGGGCTTGATCCAAACACCATTGAAATTAACAGACTCCCACTGACATCAATTGGCTTTGGATCAGGTCCTACATCATGTTTTCTGTTTTTCCTCAACTACGAGGGTGAAAGATTAATTTAGCATACATCCTTCTTACCTTAGAAAGTGGGTCTGTGTTTAAAGGTGAATTAAGGTTGTATCTGGATATAGGCTCAAGTAAGGAACATGACATCTGGACTCCTTAAGACTTTGGGGGAGCTCAGTTCTATACCTTGGACCCATCTCTAGTTGTATTAGTCAACAGTCATGACAGGGAATCAAATGAAATGTCATTCCTAAAAATGTAGCAGTTAGAGTTGTAATCAAGGGTACAATCCTGCTTTCCTTAGTCAGGTAAATCTCCCAGTGAAGTCAAGAGCAGAATGCAGAATTGGGTCCCAAGAAGCTGGATTTTCTACTAAAAATATACCTAAATCCAATATATTTTTACTTGATATGGATGTTTAGTATTAGTAGAAGGGAGCTGGATGTAAAGAAGGCCAGCACTATTATTCAACATTATTAATGATGATATCCACTGGTAAGTCTCAAAAACTAGAAAACTAATAAATTTTACATATTGGAAAAAAATCACAATAGATCAAACAAATATATAAATTCTTTAAAGTATTTAATGTGTTAAGAGGACAGAATGATAAATTCAATATTGAAAACCAATATCAAGTTCACAATTACATGCCATTTATCATCACTGATTGCACAGACAGCATCTTATTGCAGGGAACAAAGTGATTCATAAACGGAGACACTGAACAGTTCTATTAAAAAAAAAAGGGGGGGTGTTTAAAAATTCATGCTACATCTTGGAAGCCTTGCTTTCTCTTCTACCGTTATTGACAACAATAACTTGCATTTTCAGAAATAAATTATGCACATTTCATTTCTTGAGCTTTAACGTTAAATGGGCAATACTTTTGTATGAGGTGAAGCTGATACTTTTACAAACAATAACATGAGCCAATATTTTGTTGTTCTCTACAGGACCGATTCTCCCCTTTCGGAAAAGAAATGGCATATAGAAAATGTAAAAGTAGATAGGAAATCAATTCCGAATTAGACAGATGGAAGAAGGCAAATAGAAGCCACCAAAATACTTACAAGCATGGATTGACTATGAAAAGAAATAATGTATGAATGGTGCCTTCTTACTCAACAGATTGGCGTCCTGGGTAAAATCCTTGAAATCAATGGCAAAACTTCCATTGGCTTCAATGTGGTCAGGATGCCCTGTGTGAATTGAAAGTCAGACAGTCTTGCTTTTGTGAAAGAACTATACTACTTTTAACTCTGGTCATCCCAGCAAAACGCTGGGAGAGGGAACTGGATTCTCTTCTGGCTCACACTTTATCAGCAACATTGTAATTTGCAGTTGCAGAATCATCACTGCAACCCCATTGTCTTCAGAATCTGCCCTCAGTTAAACTTACGGAAGGGTGGCATACGTCTAACTAGAGGCATAATTTCAGGACAAGGGGCTTGCACAGGTGTAACTGAGCAGAGTTTTCCCTTTAGAACCTTGATAGGTTGTTCCTGGCTCATTAATCAGAACTAATTAACTTGACTTTCAGATCCCAGGCTGAGTTTGCCAGGACATAATGCTAGTCTGAACATGTCGAGCCAACACTGGGGAAACCCCCACTCCCATCTTTTTATTTGTAAACTGAGCACATTTAATATGGAGTAATGGATTGTATTTTAATGTGGAGCCCCACAATGCTTTTTTCTTTTTACACTAAGTCCCTTTCTAGAGTAGAATTAGAGTAGAGTAGAATTGTACTTTAAGTAGAGATTGATATAAGGGTCTGAGTAAAACACTAGCCATCCACAAAATGAGTGTTTTTTTTTAAATCAAATCTACAGCCAGATACACTGAAATCTACTAAAATGTTTTTTCCTCCAGCCCCGTTTTCTCAGAAAGGACAGCATCTTGCGTTCAGAGAGTAACAGAATAGTTCATCAGTGGCAGCATTACTTGGAAATAGGATTTTGCCTACGCAAGAACTGCAGGATCAGGCCTTTTATCTTGATCATGGAAAGCGTTTGGGCGCAGTGTAATTTTTTGATCTTTGGTACCAAGAACTGTCACAATTTCACATGGTATCCCTGACTTTTAATTGGGAATTCTGAATTAGTTGAAAGGCATGTAAAAATAATGTATCACCTTGTTGGGTACACAATTTAGGAGGCTTAAGACAGCTGTTGGCTGTAGTAAGGATCTGGACTAAATTATGTCCAATAAATGGGTTCTAGCGTCACGTGTTTCAGACAGTGTTCGTGGAATAACCTGTACGTACTTGTTGAAGATCTGGAAAGCCGATTTTTCCACAGCTGGGCAGTTGTGAAACATAGTGCTGAGACACAAACTGTGTCCTCAGTACAGAACAACTGGAGTTTTTAATATTCTTATACAAATAGTAAAATAATTAACTGGACAATTTTTATTCAATACATTTATTTTAAGATTTAATCAATATTCAGTGTTAAATATTGAAAATTTAATAAACATGGTTGCTAATTTATTATTGATGTTAGTTAACAGGAAGTTGGTGAAAATAATTAAAAACGAGGAGGGAGGGAGAATTCACCTTAGATGCACAATTCTTCAGCTCCTGATAATGTTGCCTTAACTACTGGTGATGGGGGAGAAAATAGCTTTCTGGAGGTAGTGAGAGAGTAAGGAGCTGGGTTTGGAGAAAGGTGGATAAGAAGCCAGCAGTTCCATAATCTTTTCTCCTTGTCTTGGCTCAAATGGCTGATGGGGGATCTAGGGAAGTCCGCGTGCAGAAAAAAAAAATAATTGGGGTAAGTGCAGTGTCAGGAATCAAGAAGTTTTCTAGGAAGCTGGGAGATTACCGCTGAAATGGAGAGTCTCTTATTGAAAATCAAGGCTGAATGGAGCCTTAGTGAACTATGTCCTTTTTGGGGATCTGCCATCCCCTGGAAATGTGCAATTGGCATGTTGCCAACAAATCCACACTGTAAGGCAAAGGATGCTGGGAGCCCATAATACATACATAAAGCATTCTGTGGGCTGGACATCCATGATGAGGCTATGAAAACAAAATAGGCCTCTGAGCATTGTAGCTGTGTAATACAGAGGGGTCTGCTCTTGTGTTCCTTACACATTACCATAAGAGGAGACTAAGGAATGCAGGATCAGGCCCAAAGTTGTTACAGTTCTGGAAAATGATAAATATTAACATTTAGCACATGAATAGTGTTTTTCATCTTCAAAACACTTTACAACATGAAATTACTTCGTTCAACAGCTAATTAAATTAGGAGTGGATTGTGCATACATTTGAAATCACAGATCATAAACATTTTCTTTTAAGGATTTTTTTTATATTACCTTTGTAACTATTTTAATACGTCGTTTTGAGGAGAAATTACAATCACAAGGCGAGATTCTCTCCCCCCACCCCCAATAGCAGTGAAGAGTCCAAAAGCACCCTAATGCTGCAGACCAATGTAATAAGCAGCAGGCTGCTGCTCTAGATTAATAGGGGATTCTATGGCAGAGGCAAATTTTTCATAGTGCTTCCGTCTTCTTACCAGCATCCTCAGTCTTGCCTGGTGGCGACTTTAGGCAGCTGCTGTCCATCTAGGGCTGATTTGAGCAAGGCAGTGAGAAAGCTGCGTTTTGTTTGTGTGGGAATGAAGGTGCAAGCGCCACATAGGAAAGGCGTGGATGTGCACCGGCAAATCCAGGCACGCTGAAGTAAAGCCAGAAGTTTGCATGATCCCCGGGAAAGCAAATCCGCAGAATTGGCGAGGTCCGGAGCCCTGGGTCTTTCAGCAGCAGGGAACAGGGAGCAATATTGCTTTCTGTCTCCTACGTGCTGCTGGGCTGCCAAGTGTCCCTTTGCAGTTAGGGAGCTTGCATCCTCACGCAGACACATCTTCAAAGAGTTTGGGTCTAGTCTTATGCTCGGTGTGGCGGGGGGCAGGTTTGAACCTCTATGCTTTGATGCCATGCGTGGAAATTTCATAGGAAATAAAAAATTACCCACTGCAATGCAATGCAATGCAACCCCCCCTCCCCCGGACACGCCCCCCCAACCACGCCCAGCCCCACCAGGGACCTGGAAAGTTTCTCCGCTCTGGCGACGTCTGCACATGCACGAATCCAAGGAGCCGAGCCTCAGCCCCGCGCGTCTGCGGCAGCCGCCCTTGCCTTTGCGCACCCAGCCGGCTTTGGGGTTAGTTGCATCCCGGAGCGACGGCCCAGGGACGTGGCTGTGACCGGAGCTGCGCCGCGGGCTGAAGGGCTCCAAGTCCGTCCCTCCGTCCGTCCGCCCCCCCCCCCCGGGTCCCGCTGGGAGGCGGGTTTAAGGGGCGTCGCGGGGCGGCTGCAACTTTCCCAACAGAGCCAAAGAAGCGCCCGGAGCCTGCGGTAGCAGCGGCGCCTTCAGCAGCAGCAGCAGCCGCCGCCGCCGCCGGAGCGGATCCGAGCGAGCGGCTCCGGCGCCCCCCACCCACTGCAGCCGGGGCTGCTGCTCCGGGTCTATTGCACCGAGCCCCGCCGGCGCGGGAGGGAAGGCTCCGAGGTAGGTGTGAGCGTGGAGAGGGGGACGCCCGGCCGTGCATCTTCCCCCCCCGGGGCGCGTCCGGGCAGGGGGCTCCCCTCGCACCGCTGCGCCGGCCTGGTTGGGGGCTCCCTGCTGGACTGGGGGGGGGTCCCCCCCTTCTCCGCCTCCCGCTCCCTGGCGCTGTCCAGGGACCCGGGGTCACCCCAGCCGCTGGGTGTTGCAGGGGGATGCCGCGGAGAGAGAGCCCTGCTGGGGGGGGGGGCTCGCCCCCCCATCACAGCGCCGCCCCCCTCCCCGCGCTTTAACGGGGGTGTTGCTTCGGGACTAACTTTCTTCCCGCTGCAGGAGGCAGGTCCGGCTGCTACGCCGGCGCTTCCCGGCTCGGCTTGTGCCCCCGCAGCGCATCGATGTAACCAGGTGCTGGGTGGATGGGGGGGGTCCCCCGGGGGCCGCGAGAGGGGAGTGGCAGCGCGCGCTGGGCGGGGGACCCCTCTGCCGGCTCGGGGATGATGCGGGGGAAGGATTCGCCGGATCGCTGCCGCTCAGGGCGGCCAAGCGCGCCCTGCCTCCGGCTGGAGACTCTTCCAGGCTGCCGCCGGGTCAGGTGGCTCCCAGCCGGCGGGGAGGAATCTGGGGAGTGTCGGAGCATCAGCAGCCTGGATGCCCAAGGCAAGGAAATCAGAGATGCTCAAAGTTCTGTGTCATTAACGTGCCGCTGCCGGCATTGGGTACCGCATTGTATTTCAACAAATCCAGTGAGCATGAAATAACATTAAGGGTCTGACTTAAACCTCCGCTAGTCGGGCGAAGCTCAGAGTTAACTGGGGGGGGGGGGGAAGGGGAGGGGAAAAGAGAGAGAGAGAGGGGGCTGAAATTCACATCTTAATGCCCATCCGGCTGGTTATTACACAGAACGTTGCAACCCTTCAAGGTTCCAAATTTAGTGAGCCTGGGGAGACCCCCGTAATACTCAGCCCTGTGTATCAGTGGTATAAATCCCAATCTTAAATTTCTTACCTCCTAGTTAGTCTTAGATCTTCTGATGTCACTTTAACAGAGTCTATGGCTTTTGATTGTGATAGTGTTAGATAAAAATGAAATGAACCAACTGTACCCATCTCAGTGGAAGTGTGTTGGAGACCCCATTGTGGGATATTAGTGAGTGTGATCATTTACAATCTAAGGCTCTGCTCCTGAAAATTCTTATGCACGTGAATAACTACGCATGGGACCCTATCCCACTGAAGTCAATGGGAGTGACTTCTTCATTGGGCTTTTTATCAGGCTAGTGAGTGATTCTATACTTATGTGCATAAAGTTATTCACGTGTTTGCAGGATCCCTCTTGGTGGAAGTACGTGAGTTTCTGCTTGTCAACACTAAATTACAGGGAATTCTTGAATATCAAATGTTTGTTGAACTTGGTTTTCATAACTCCTCCTGTTATGCAAAGGCAGCTGTGAAGCATTTCACTAAGTCTGCTTATTAAAGATTCATAGGGATATTTTGTTGGAAACATTTTTGGCCATTCAAAGATTAGTCATTTTTCAAAACAAAAATTTGTGCCCCCTCTTCTCACCGTGCTGAAAAGAAATCACTGCTTTATAAACTTCCATAATTTCAGTTTACAAGTGGGTGGCTGAGGCAGTTTGCTGTACTATAGTGAGGTATTTTATGTTGTGGTTATGGTTTTAATTAAAACACTCAGCAATTTGGATGGGTGCTTATCATTATAATTTAAAAATAAATCAATTAAGTAAGTTTGTTTTTAGTCAGAGCTATAAAACTGAAGGCATGATCTTTTCCCCCTTTGTGCATGTGGGTGGGGGAATTTTTTCACATAAAAATGGCCAAATTAACAGTTCAGACTTTGCTTGAACAATCTATCATGCTTTAGATGTTAAATACCAGATTTCATTTTAAAGCAAATATACACAGTAAAATTATAAATCCCCCAAAATAGGGGATTATAATGGAAATGTGAATGCACTTTTAAATGCAATTTGTACAAACTACCTCTTTACTAAGATCACAGTTCTTTCAAGCCTTTTATCTACGACTGTAAAATGATTTATAATTCCATGCTACTACAAAGCATGTGCCTGGTTATTGTTTTCAAAATCATGTGGTATGAGCTACTATTTAAATATAATATTTATGATGCTGCTTTGATGGCTCAGTTTAGAAAGAGGAATGCTGCATACTATTGCATACTAAATGCTCCTATATAATTACTGTTTGTTTGCAGTAGCATTGCAAAGTCTCTGGGGCAGGAATGTAAATGGAGTGTTTTATAGTTCAGTTACTTAATATAAAAGCTACAAGCTCTTGTCTACTGGGCGTACCAGAACTGCAGAAGTTGGGGAGCCCAGCAGAAAGCCTGTAGGTGGAGCACATTCACATGTAGTATTACCATTCAGACTTTTCTTTAAGGGTTGGAGCATGTACTCCCAATTGCTGTTGGCCTCTAAGGGCTGTCCGGTGCACAGTAAAGGTGTGGTGGCCTCCCCCAAATTGCCCAGTCAGACCCCTTCAGGTGTAGAGTATCTCTGGATGTACCTCTCCACCTTGTTCTCAGGGTGTACAAGCACCCTCATTCTTGCTGTTTCCTGCACGGGTGTTCTAGTGAGCACACGCGCCATGACAGTCAGAGTCTAGCTGTGATCCAAAGCACCCTGAAGTCCCTGGGAGTCTTTCCACTTACCTCAATGGGCTTTAGATCAGACCCTATGTGAGTATGTCTGTTGCCTATGTCTCAGGTACATCTATGTATTGTCTGTATCTTGGGTGTAACTAAGAAATGATTTGGACCAAGTAGTAGGAAAAGCCTGAGACAACTGAAGTAGTTATAAGTGTCATCATGAGTAAATGAGTTACCATGAAGGGCTGTCGGGTATTAATGAAAAGGATGAAAAAAACTCAGCATGGTTGCTGAGGCTGACAGTACTGATGTCAGAGTTGGTTCTTCTCTTTGCACTGGAATTTGAAAACTGACATGTGGTAAACTCACTCAGCAGGTTTTATAAGCTAAGAAGAGAGGGATGAAAAAGTTTGTAGAACAGTTAAAGGGCTACTTGCAAAGTAGACAAAACCCAAACAGAATCTGCTGTAAAAATTGCAGGCCAGATCTTGCCGTGTGGTGCTCCCCTGTGACTCCCCGTGGCTGCAGTGTGAGTTGTGCACTTGTTCCAACTGTTTTAAAAAATGTGATACTGACCTTGGAAATTAGAGAGTACGGCCAGGTCTCTGGAGCATCACAGATTTACACCAGCTGAGGATCTGGCCCAGTATTTCCAAAGTGATCGCTGCAGCATAAAGAGAATCCCAGTTTCTCAGCCAAATTGACCAAAACCAAATCCAAAATGATGTGGGATTTGTATGAATAAAAATAAGTGTTTGTAAATGATAGAATCATGTAATCCAGGCAGTTACTGTTCTCTGGCTACCTGGTCTGTACCTGCTAGGTCAGGGGTTCTCATACTTCATTGCACCATGACCCCCTTCTGACAACAAAAATTACTACACAACCCCAGGAGGAGAGACCGAAACCTGAGCACACCCAAGCCCCACTGCCCCGGGCAAGGGGGCCAAAGCCCGAGCCCAACTGGGCCAGGGAGGGGCAAAGCCCAAGCCCCACCGCTCTGGGCAGTGGGGTTTGGGCATGGGCTTTGGCCCCGGGTGGTGGAGCTTAGGCTTCAGCCCGCTGGCCCCAGCAAGTCTAACACCAGCCCTGGCAACCCCATTAAAATAAGGTCCCGATCCACAGTTTGAGAACCGCTGTGCTAGGGAGAGTATTGAAACTTGCATGAATCCTTCTCTCTGTAAGAGAGAAATCCATGAGAAATGTCAACACTCTGCCCGCTTACAGCAGTTCAGCGGGCAGAGATGAGAGCTTGTGCTACCAGCACACGATTGCAAACGAGATCAAAGCTGGTAGGTCTAATAATCTTTAAATTATTTGCCATCAGAACTGGTACTGAGTGTTATCCTTTGCAACAGCCTCAGCAGAGAGGCTAGCAACTTGAATGGTCACACAGACTAAACTACATTCATTACTAGAGACATCCTCCTTCCAGAACAGGTTTTGAAGCACAGAAGAAAGAACCCTGCTTCTATTATTTTTAAAGCCTCATGATTTTTAAGCTAAACTTAGGATTTTTGGGGGGCCTGGGTTTTCATGCCTTGGGTTGGTGATATTGGGATCTGAGCAGCACCATAGGGTATGTCTACACTTAGAGCTGGAGATGTAAATTCCAGCTTGAGGAGACATACCTGCGCTAACTGTCATGGTGGGGTAGCACAAGCAGGCACAGGCCCTGGAATAATGATGCTGGCATGAGCTGTTGGAATAATAAAAGATTGGGCGCACCCATTTGAGTGAACCTGTTTTTGAATAGTAGAGGTGAGAGCCTTTGGTACAGATTCTCCCTTTTCCTCAGCGTAAATTAGGGTTGCCAGGTGTCCCGTTTTTGGCTGTTGAAAGGCCAGTTGGCGGTGCAGCGGAGCTAAGGCAGGCTCCTTGCCTACCCTGTCTCTGTGTGGCTCCCAGAAGCGGCTGGTATGTCCCTGTGGCCCCTAGGTGCAGGGGCGGCCAGGGAGGCTCTATGAGCTGTCCCCCCCCCCGAGCGCTGGCTCCCCAGCTCTCATTGGCTCAGGGAAGGGGCAGGGTAACAGTGTTCGGTTTTCTGCAAACAGAAAGTTGGCAACCCTAGCATAAATCAGGAGTATGTGGAATTGCTTATCTTGGTTTTACATCAGTGTGACCAGAGAATCAGACTTTATATTTTGTTTTTAAAATCTACCAAGCGAGGGCAGCATGGATGATTTGTAAGCAGTTGACTGGCATATGGTAGCTTTATAATACCACTATGTTCATATCACCATCTGGATTAATGTGCAGTCTTTCAAAAAGGAGTTTGAGTTGAAAAAGAGAAAATACAGTGAAGTTGCTTAGTAGCTCACAAGCATTTGGGTCAGGAGACAGGAACTGCACTGCTCTTTCCAACCAAGTCAGATGTCCTGCTCCCTAACAGACAGCTGCCTGTACCACAGAAACCAGTTAGTACCTGGGTTATGGTCTGGCAGTACTTACTCAGGGCAAAATATTGCATTGATTTGCACCTGAGTGAAGTCATGGGATTGCATGGGATGTAGAATTTGGCCCTCAGCAAGGAGACTGGGATCCTGTGTTTCGTTAGCAGTCTCAGCGGAGAGGCTGAGATTGTGTGGGATTAGAGACTGAGTTGTGCTCTATTTCTGCAGAGGAAACCTTCACGTTCAGGTTGAGGCTGTGAGCAGGGCAGTGTTGGGGAGCTTGTACTTTCACTCCCAACCAGTGGATAACTATTACCGCAGACTGCAGCTTAGACCCCTCTGATCAGACCTCAAATACACCTTAAGAAAAGGAAAAACAAAAAACCAAGCACCAGCCATTTTGGTCGAGTCTACCTTCAGGGCATGTGTGTAGAGCCCTGTGTTTTTCACAAATATGAAATAAAATGAAAAACAAGTTATAAAACGAAAAACTTCACCCAACAGCGGTGGCTGTCCCATGGACTGGGCCTTGCTCCCTGCTCCAGGCCTGGTGCACCGAGTCACATAGCTGCTTACTCAGATTTGGCCTGGCTGTCCCTCTCTCATCCTGGAGGAGGGGAGGCTGGCCAAACCTGAATGGGGCTGTGACCCGGAGCAGGGAACCAGGCCCAGACCTGTGGGACAGGAGCTGTAGCTATTGGGTGGGAGTGACGTTGCACTCCATATGTTTTATGGAAATATGCTTATGAATGTAAATATGATGTAACTGGAATATGCTTTATGCAAAAGGTCTCTTGTAAGGTATCACTGAAGTGAGCTGTAGCTCACGAAAGCTTATGCTCTAATAAATTTGTTAGTCTCTAAGGTGCCACAAGTCCTCCTTTTCTTATTACAAAGGTTATAACCTACTGAATATATTCATCCTGTTTGTATGAATGTATCATTCTTGTATCTGAAACTAGGAATATGAAGTATAACTCTGAGGTTCTATTGTAATTATACAAAGTGTGGGCCATTAATGGTGGTTTAGATTCTTGATGGCTCCCATTGTCTAGGACAATTGGTTGTAAAAGGTTTATTTACCTGCAAGCCTTCCTGTGTACTGTGAGCCAGCCCCTGGGTAATGAAGAATGAGGTCTTATAGTGACATGTGATCATGTCACGTGATACTGGAATCCATCTTAAATCTGGTACTTTTCCATTTTGAAGGGGGGAGTGGGGACCCAGAGAGACAAAAGATTCCCGCCTTGTGCCAAAGCTATAAAAGGGGGCAGAGCAGGACAAAGTGGGGGCAGTCATGAGAATACCCCGGTTTACCACCTAAGATGTCTGCTGGAACTAACAGGGACTGTACCAGGGGAAAGGATTGGGCCCAGATTAGGAAGGAGTCTAGTCTATGAAAGAAGGTTATTGGAACATCTCTGAGGGTGAGATATTACCTGTAATCAGTTTCTTAATTTATTAGGCTTAGACTTGCGTGTTTTTGCTTTATTTTGCTTGGTGACATACTTTGTTCTGTCTGTTATTACTTGAAACCACTTAAATCCTACTTTTTATATGTAATAAAATCACTTCTGTTTATTATTAAACCCAGAGTAAGTGATTAATACCTGGGGGAGCAAACAGCTGTGCATATCTCTCTATCCGTGTTATAGAGGGCGGACAATTTATGAATTTACCCTGTATAAGCTTTATACAGAGTAAAACAGATTTATTTGGGGTTTGGATTCCATTGGGAGCTGGGTGTCTGGGTGCTGGAGAAGGTAACCTGCTGAGCTGATTTCACTTAAAGCCTGCAGCTTTGGGGGCATGGTATGGACCCTGGGTCTGTGTTGTAGCAGGCTAGCGTGTCTGGCTCAACAAGGCAGGATTCTGGAGTCCCAAGCTGGCAGGGAAAACGGGCTCAGAGGTAATTTCAGCACGTCAGGTGACAGTCCCAAAGGGGTCTCTGTGACCGAACGCGTCACAGTGCTGTGACCTGGAGCGGGGAACCAGGCCCAGGCCCATGGGACAGGAGCTGTAGCTATGGGGTGAGCTTGCTTGGCAACCCGTACCCCCATCCCCGGGGTCAGGAGTCAGCCCTCCAGAAGGCCTCCCATATCTCCGAAGTGCAGATCCAACACTTCCCCCAGTGATCACTAGGACCACTCGCCCCACCCCATGTAGATAAAATGGTAAAACATCAATTTCCTCTCCAAAAAATGAAAAATTATAAATAATGATTTCATGAGGCTTTCATATGATCTATCCACCTGTATTATGAGGAAAACACTCCTTGACATGCAGTGTCATTTATAGTTCTCAAGTAAAGTGAAATGATAAATGCTTTTAAAAGCGGAAGAACTGTCAAAACAGAATTTGGCAATGTTTCAGTCTTTAAAGGGTTTAATTCACTTGCCACAGCTATCTTAATTTCTAATAAAGAATTAAAACAATGGTACTGTATGTGGCATTATTATAGCATAAATTACTTTTGTTTGTCTTCATTAAGACAATGAATAATTGGCAATTAATTTGAAACCAAATTTAACTTCTGCTTGTAGAAACAGGTACAGCACATCAAAACCATTAAAGGTACAATGCTTACCATTTTTCAAACTCAGTAAAAATGTCTAATGTACTGTTTTTCCTCTCATGCCCCCTTTAATTCCACTTTTCTGCATATTTCAGATAGACATTTTATCAAGTAAACAGGGCCAATTAGTCATTTTATAGATATCTCAAAATTTACCTCTTACAGATTTTGTTATGCATTGCTTTCTGTAGAGCACCATGTGAACAGTCATCCATTGCAACTCTGGAGAACAAAGTGTTTTAAGCCAACTTTTCCTTAAAAAGGGGATTTATAGAGGGATTTTTTTTTGTTAGATGTTTTGGAATAATTTATATAGGATGCACATACCATATGTGATGGGGTGTACAAAACCCTCACTGAACAACAAGGGGTTAAGGGATCATTTTGGGCTCAGCTGGTCCTGTAGGATTGCCAACATTCTAATCGCACACAACTGAACACACTAGTCCTGCCCCTTCCCTGAGGCCACGCCTCCTGCCCCACCTCTTCCCGAGGCCCTGCGCCCCACTCACTACATTCCCCCTCCCTCAGTGGTTTGCTTTCACTCACTTTCACTGGGGTGGGGCAGAGGGTTGGGCTGTGGGAGGGGGTGAGGGCTTCATCTTGGGGTGTGTGCTCTGGGGTGGGGCCGGGGATGAGGGGTTTGGGGTGCAGGAGGGGGCTCCAGGTTGGGAGGGCGCCTCAGGGTTGGGGCACGGGCTTACCTCCAGGGGCTCCTGGTCAGCAGCACAGCAGAGAGGCTAAGGCAGGCTTCCTGCCTGTCCTGACTCTGCGCTGTGCTCTGGAAGCAGCCAGCAGGTCCGGCTCCTGAGTCCAAGCCGGAGGTGCGGCAAGCGGCTCCTTTCGCTGCTCTCACTCATAGGCACCACCCCCACCGCTCCCATTAGCTGCGGTTCCCAGCCAATGGGGGTGCAGAGCCGGTGCTCGGGGTGGGGGCAGCGTGCGGAGCCCCGTGCCGCCCCCCGCCCGCCTAGGAGCTGGACATGCTGGCTGCTTCCGTCGCATAGCGCAGAGCCAGGACAGGTAGGGACTTAGCTCCGCAGCACCGCCGACGGGACTTTTAACGGCCCAGTCGGCAGTGCTGACCAGGGTCCCTTTTCAACCAGTTGTTCAGTTAGAAAACTGGACACCTGGTCACCTTACAGCCCTGCCACATCTGCAGCAAATACTCCATCTGCTAGAGGAATTAGAAGGCTGGGAAGTCGCTCCTTCGGATGGCAGAGCTGGAGGCGAGCAGACCTGCAGCCCACAGCATCAGCAGAGGAGAGGGAAACCTAAAACCTCAGACTCTGCTGCCCAAAAGGGTCTTCGTCTCTGGGGTGGGTCCTCCCTCCCTCAAGAATCAGAGAGGGAAGTGTCCTGTGACCTTGGACATTGGTAACCCCCTCTTACTTCTTTTGGTTTGGATTTCCCCACTAGGCAAAGGCCTTGGACTGAGCTGACCCCAGTGAAGGAGAGGAAGAGGCAGAGGCCCGGGGGGACAGCCTTGAACCTTGGTTGCTAGATTACTTGTAGCCCAAAGGGCCCTAAGTTGGAGCCCGGTGGAGTGCGAGGGCCCAGGCTTCCCTCCCCACAACCCCCTTGACAGTCGAGGGTTGTAGCCGTGACCACTAGGCCACGCTTCTCAACCAGACTCCAAGGGAGGACCATTGCACCATAGTAGTGCCCAACCATGTTGTTTTTGTTTTGCTGTATAGAAGGGTGAGGCATCTAAATTACCATCTTTTTAAATAAGAGACAAGGTGAGTGAGCGCTGAATGCTAATTGGAGCCTTTCAAGTATAAAAATGGTTTGAGAGATGCGTTTTACTATTGTAAAAGCCAAAGAGCAGAATGTATAAAAATCAGTGCGAAGACCAGGTTAATTCACCCAGCTCTTGTTTAAATGTAATATAATGTGAATTCTTGCTGTACTTCTCCATTTAAAGGGAGATGGTCCTGTGCAAACTATTTTTATAGGTGCCTTCTTTTTATTGTGAAAATATGGATCATCACTTAGCAGACTCGGTACATATTGGCTGCATAGATTGATGTTTTTACTCTTTTAAGTAAAGGCGTGTAGTAATGTGAGTTTTCCCTGAGTAAGGATTTCAGGATCCAGCTCTATATACACAATGTAATGTTAGGATTGTGAAAATTCTTGATCATTCATATTTTGTTATAAAAAATATTGTTTTGAGGCCCAAAGTCCAGTATCAGCATTTACTGACTGGAAATACTATCCATTGCTTTCCCAGGAGATTGCAAAAATCTTGAATGATAAGTACCCTAATAAACCAATTTTCTTTAACTGTGTAAGTATAAATTATAGTGAGAGGTTCTTCTGGTTGGAGTCTTCTGTGCCATTAGAACAATCATTAATTATGTATTAAGGGTTTGAAAGGAAAGACATCAGTAGCCTGTAGGATATATTTCCATAGTAATTGAGGATTGATTAGATGCAATATCTGTAGGGAGGGCTACTGGGAATAAGTCACAAGTAATTTACAGCCATGGTAAATTACATTTACAAAACATTGCCTGATAGTAAATAAAGACGGTTAGAAATACCAAAAGAATTCTTATATTTTGCAGATGGAGTGAGAGTTACAGTAACGGTAGTGTTCTGTTTCTTGGTTACTTACCATTAGATTGTAAACCTTTTGGGGCAGGGATTGTATTTTCCCCACATACAGTGTGGTCTCTGGGTGCTTCTACACTACAAATAATAAAAATGGTCAGATTCTCAGCTGGGGTAAATGGAGCCATGCCTGTTTACCCCAGCTGAAAATCTAGTCCAGTAACAATAAAATAATAAAGGTGTTAGCAAAACCCCTACTAACAAAAACTGATTGAAAACTCTGGGCAGTTCTAACAATGAGTAGGAATTTTTGTCCATTCAGGTCTACAGGAATTTGGCGAAGGCTTTTCTTTTCCATGTATTTTACCAGTTTGGGTAATAAAAATATAACCAAAACATGCTTCTCAGACTGGTGCACAGGATCATTTGGGAGTTGGAGGGGGTAATGATGTCAATCTAGGAGAGCAGCACTCATTACACATGAGTCTGCAAAATGGAAAAATAAAAGGGAGGTACTGACTAAAGGAAAAAGTGTGTTAAATAGAAGAGGCAGAGGAGAACATCACGGTGGGCTAGAGCGGCAGAGTGGACAATGACGGAAGGTCAAATATATGTGTACAAACCGGCAAGATATAGAACCACAATTAAGCAAACAAATCAGAGGAAAGAAGGGGACAAATACGATTTGATGAGAGATAAATGGTTCACCCAGGAGTTGCTGAGTTAAATGGGAAGTTAAGAAACTAGTTCTGTGCTGGATTCACAAAACCTCCAGAAGTATTTAGTGTGGTGATGCTACACTGATAACCTTCAGCATTAAAAGTCAATGTTTTATTTAAAATCCAGGCCTCCTTCTCCTCTTCTTGCGTGTTGTGTGATTCTCCCCCTCTTTGCCAGTTAGTTTTTCCTCTCTCATCCTCTCCAGCTTCTAAGGCCTGGTCTATACTTTAAAAATTAGGTTGACATAATTCTGATGCTCAGGGGGTTGAAAGAAAAGGAGTACTTGTGGCACCTTAGAGATTAACAAATTTATTGGAGCATAAGCTTTCGTGAGCTACAGCTCACTTCATCGGATGCATAAATGCATCCGATGAAGTGAGCTGTAGCTCACGAAAGCTTATGCTCCAATAAATTTGTTAATCTCTAAGGTGCCACAAGTACTCCTTTTCTTTTTGCGAATACAGACTAACACGGCTGCTACTCTGAAACCTGTCGGGGTTGAAAAATTCATAGCAGTGAGTGCCATAGCTTTGCTAAGCCAACTTCCTGTGTAGCTGCAGCTAGGCTATTGGAAGAAAGCTTCCATTGACCTAGCTATTGTTGCTGGGGGAGGTGGCATTCCTATAGCGATAGAAAAATCTCTTCTGTCTGTTGCTCTAGGAAACATTGACTGTATGATGCTACAGCAGCATACTTACCATGCTGTAGCTGTGCCACTATAGTGCTGAAGGGTCGATATGGCCCAAGAGAGAATTTTCAAGTTGAACAGTGGCTTGTCTCCAGACGTCATCATTGTCTTGTCTCCAGACTGTGATCATTTTATATTACATGGGCCTAAGTGTAGTCTACTTTTCCCCTACATGAGAAGGCGTGTTCTGGCTCTTCTTCTGCAATGTGCAACTGTTGTGTTCTACTCCAGACTTCCTGAAAACCCATGGAGTTGGCAGGAATTCTGCAGCCAGAACTGTGCGGGAGATTTCTGCGGGTAGGCCTATGCTCAAGGGAAGGGTTGGGTGTATGCTAATATGTGTGGTGCTGTGTGACCCTGCTGCCCTACATCTTCTTCAGGTTATTTCTGACCCTCGCAGAATAATCTGAGGGCCGAGGCCAGAATGTGGGTTTACAGCTTAGTATAAAGACCCCCTTTAATAGAGGAAGCCTCTGGTTCATATGCTAGTAAATATGGGAACTTTCCTTTTTGTCACCAGAAAGGGCCAGGCTAGGGGATAAAAAGGTATTTCTTTTTCATACAGTGGAAGTATCACTTATTCCAAGGGGTGTTTCTCCTTTGGGATGAATTAATTGAAATGGATTGTTACTTTATTCGCTTTTTCTTAATTGAATGATTTTAATTGAGAACTCTTCACTGTGATGTAAACCTCTTGTTCAGTTAATTGAGTTCAAATTCATTAAGAGTAGGATCTGACCCATTGTGATCTTGATAATGGGGTACAGAGCTTTTCAACTTGAGGCCATGGACTAGAGTGTGACTTAAGCTGCTGGGGACCCAAAAGCGTTATCTGATGGCTGTTTGGTGGCCTTTGTGAAATGAGTGAATGTTTTCAATCCACTGTGTAGCTGCCAGGAGTTCATGTTACAAAAGTGTCCATGAGTCTTGTTGGCATTATCCTGCAGAGACCAAGCACTGGATCACCCCCAGATAGAGCTTTTTCAGGTCACGCTGCGGAGGGCAATGTAGGGAAAACTTGTGTTACTGTTGTTTCTGTCAGACCTGTTTGATGGAGAGTGGACTTCAGTTCCCACTGCTGCCAGTGCAGCACCTTTTATGAACACCACATTCACTTATAAGCATAATTAAAAATCATTCTACTACTGCCGTTTTGCTTGTACTGTTAAGAGGGACCATTGCAGAGCGGTAGATGTTGTTTGCTTCAGCTGTGAGCATGTGACTCTATCTATGTGTAAATCATTTTCCATATTTTAAAATTGGTGTTCTGTATGTTCTGGTTTGCTTTTGCATGCCGCGTCTTCACTACATTGCTTAAAAAAAAAAAGCAATAATTATGTCGACTGTTTCATTCCTGCACTAAAGGAGAAATCACTAATGCCTGTGGGTGCAAAATAGTCAAATTTAGTAGGCAATATCTTAAATTACAAGCTAAGCTACCTGTGCATGAGAGCAGGAGCATCTGTTCCGTTGAAGTATTCAGGATTGCAGTGCAAGAAGAGTGCATTCTTTTTAAAAATAAATAAATAAATCTGTCAATTCAGTTTAACTCTTAAGCCACAGTAGGGGATATGCTCTTGCAAGCATATCTGATGCCAAATTAGAACAATTGATCCTCCTAAAGAACAAGCAGGGCATATTGAAATGCACATATTTTATGGTACTTACAGCTGTTAGTCTGACACTTTTATTTTATCCTGTAATGGTACATCTCACTTCTTCAATATCTACATGCAAGAACGAACAAACAAACCAAAAAAAAAAGGAAAAAGTGCCTAGTTGTAGGTTCCCTGTCATACACATCAAAAACTAACTAAGCAGTACTGTTTGTTTACACAAATAAGTGTCTTTATAGATTAGGTTTGGTGGCTTGCTGTACATTGTCCGCAAGATCAGCAGCTTTCAGAGCAGCAGCCGTGTTAGTCTGTATTCGCAAAAAAGAAAAGGAGTACTTGTGGCACCTTGGAGACTAACAAATTTATTTGAGCATAAGCTTTTGTGAGCTACAGCTCACTTCATCAGATGCATTCCTGAGCTGTAGCTCATGAAAGCTTATGCTCAAATAAATTTGTTAGTCTCTAAGATGCCACAAGTACTCTTAGCCTTAGTCATCTTAGCCTTAGTCATGCCACTCGACCTCTGGATCCTAACCTGTAATGTGCTTAGCGAGTCCTGTCATTGAGGTCCTGCAGAGGGGCCTCTCGCGAGAGACACCAAGAACAGGATAACAGGAAAGGTTTTCTGGCATGTGTCCCTGTGCACCAGTCAGATGGGCTTTGATCTTAAATACACATTTGTTGTGGAAGTCTTAGTTCTTGTTTAGTAGCGCTATTATTTACAGCAGGTGCAAAAGTTGCACTAGAGAATCAGGACCAACAGCCGTATAAGCCACAGTAGTCATGGTGCATGTTTGCTTCCAAATTAGAAAGAGTAGATCTGTTTAGGAATGTATTGGTTTGCTGCTGATTGTGGGGGAATAAAAGTCTTGTCATTCTTAATGGATCTATTTTTAATTTCATTTCAGACCTCTGGCCCTGATTCAGCAAAGCGTAGCTGTTTAACTTCAAGCACATGCTGAAATCCTGTTGAAATCAAAAGCTAAATTTAAGCATGTGTTTAAGTGCTTTGATGATTCACAGCCCAAGTGTCCGATTCTGTCCTTCTGTGAGTTTGAATAGAGCACCCATTAACATCAACAAACCCCAGAGCAGAATTTAGCCCTAGAACAACAACAATAACATATTGTGTAAGGTAAGTAAATGCTTGCCTGTAGAGCAGTCAGGAGAAGCTGAATATCCTAATTTAAGAGTACTTACTCTTAAGTTGTGGGAGGAACATAGTTCCAAGAATGATTATCATAACCCTGCAGTTTTTGTTTTGGAGACCTCAAAACAGAATTACTGAAAAGTAAGCTGCATTAATAGGCATATTCTTTCATATTTCAGTAATTATTCTGTCACCCACCTAAATTTTTTTCTTTCTTGAAGCAGTTTTTGTTGGTACTGAAAATCGCTGTAGGACAAGTGAAAGCAACCTAATTGAGATTCATAAATCCACTTTTTAATAAGCACAATTAGGAATAGTTAATAGAGAGCAGCTTGAAAACATCAGGGATAAGATTTTTACCATAGAAGGATTTTTATGCAGTTTGAAACATAGTTTGATACCAAAATCTAAATTAGATCATCAGAGAGATGAATCTGCTATTTAAAAGCTAATTTATACACAAAGTTAATTCTGAGTATTCCTATTGATTAAAAATTGTCTTGTTAAGTTGCCTTTTTTTGAACAATTTATAAGATGTATAAGATGTTTCTCCTATGTATTAAAATATGAGAAGTGGCTATTTGATTACATTGAGTATATTTTTGTCCAGTGGCTGTGTAATAAACTTCAGCATTAGTCAGTTCTTCTATTATCTAAATAATGTAGAACAGTATACTGGGCTTCATCCAAAGAACATTCAGTTCAAAGAAGAGCTCACTGACCTTCAATGGGTTTTGAATCAGGCAAAATTTGCAAAAGTGCCTGCCTGATTTAGTAGCCTAAGGGGCAGATTTTCAAAGATATTTAGGTGCCTAAAGACGCAGATAGGCGCTGAATGGGAATTTCAAAGGTGCTTAAATGGATTAGATGCTTAACCCCAAAGTCACTAATGTTTAATCTCAAAAGCATTGGTCCTTTTTTAGAACAAGTCTTCCACATTGAGGAAATTTGCTTGTTGTCCAGTTTAATCATTTTTTTTTAAATGCACCAAGAAAACATACTAAATTAGATCCTTATGTTGACTATGTCTGATGTTCAGTAGTGTTTTGCAATAGTGGAAACCTAGCTATTTGAAAATCCTTTATTAAAACATTTGGTAGATTTTCACATTAATTTTATTTCAATGCAGACTTTATTTTGGAATTGCTGTTGCAACAATGAAAGAATGCTTTTAGCTTAATTGAACTGAGTGTCGTAAAGCAACTCATCAGTCAGCTTTGAGTTTGTTCCTTTAAGTTATTGTTAATTGTATTTGCTTCCAGGGTTTAGCCAAATCAATGTAAATGACAGAAGATATTTTTAGGAATACACAGATAAACAATTGTCAGACACAAAAAACCAGCTGCAAACAGCAAAAACGTCTAATTTTTTGGAGAAACATGCATCCATAATGTAATTTCATTGAAATCAATGACGCTACACCAGCGTTGAATTTGCCCCACAATCGAATAATTCTTACCAAATTAGGTTGCATTTTCAGAGTTAGATGGGAGCTAACACATAGATGTGAAAGGAACTTTTAGTACATTCCTGACTGATACCAGACAATTTACATCCGATTACATTGATCTGCTGTGACCAGATGTGAAAAAGGGAGGGGGGAGACTTTTTTCTCTGCTATACTTGTGCAACCTCGTTGGCTTTAGTGAGGGTGTGTGGGTGAAACCAAGAGAAGTGTGTGTCATGAGCTCTCTCCTGCAGTAGCGGTTTGATTAGCAGATGTTCAAATGGAAGGTAATAGAGAGTAAAAGTACCGATTAGATGGGAAAGTGGGGCTGTGACTGTGTACACCTTCATGTTAGAGGCTGGCCATGCCGTAATGGGTAGTTAATAGTTATTTGAAAATAATAATGTATGTTATCCCTCTTTCTCATCCTTTCAGTGTTGCTTAGGGCCTGACTCAAAGTCTGCTGAACTCAATGGGAATCTTTTTTTTCATTGACTCCAATGGGTGTTGTGTAGGGGCCTCAGTCTGTGAGCTCTTTGGAATAAGGACTGCATCTTCTGGGTGCTACAGTACCCCCAGTAAATAATAGAACGATGGTACTTATGGGCAGGCTTCGGGCCGTAGCCTTATGCTACGTGGTCCAAATGTAAATACCCGAACCCTTTACATGATGCTGTATGTGGGCACCCCAGAAACAGCATCATAGAAAGTTATGGAATCCAGTGCAGGACTCGCTGGATGAATTCTGTGGTGTTCATGAGGTCAGACTAGTCTGTGAGATTGAAGAAGTCTGTGAAATCCTTGTGGGGTTGTGATAAAGGGTTAGACTTTTTTAATTGTGTGATGTTCTCTTGTGATTTTAAACAATGCGTCTGTTTCAATGATCAGAGCTTTCTAAGTTTCTGTCGTAAACAAACAATTCCCACTTCCCCTCTTTTCCCCTCTGCTTAATGGCCCCCAAGGTTCAGGAGTTGCTCAGCAGGCAGGAATTAGATTTCCTCCTCATTGTCAATCTGCTCCTGGTACCTCTTCCCCTCTGGAGGATAAGGGAGGGGAAGGAAACCTCTCTGTCTGAGCGGCAGACCAGCTAGCTCCAATGCTGCTCTCACTTAGGCTTGTAGGAGAGGAAAGGAGCGTAGGGCTTGGTCTACGCTACAGACTGATGTCGGTATAACTGTGTTGCTTGGGAAATCCACACCCCTGAGCGACGCAATTATATCAACCGAACCCCTGGTGTAGACAGTGCTGTGCGACGGGAGGGCTTCTCTTGTCGACCTAGGTACGGCCTCTTGGGGAGCTGGAGTACTTAGGCTGAGGGGAGAAGTTCTCCTGTTGGCGTAGGGAGCGTTGCCACTAAGCGCTAGAGTGGCACAGCTGCTGTGCTGTATGTGTTAGACAAACCCTAGGCTGCCTCATGATACTTTTCTTCATCTCAGGCATGTAAATCAACCAAACACGCAGCAATTTATGTACCAGATGCTATATATGAGAGAGGACAGAGCAGGGTAGAATTTTTTGGGCAGATTTGCCAACTTCTTTAGAACAAGTTCTCTTAGCGCTTACAAAATTGGGTGACCCATAAACTGGGAAGGAGTTTTTATTTGTTAGGTATAATTAAACTGATTTTAGTAAAGCCAAAGCCATTTAATTATGATTGGCTATCATTAGTCATTATTTTTATATCGGCTGTTATTAATGACACATTACCATGGTATCTGGGGGCACTTTCCTCCAGTAGGAAAGGACTAACACCATGACAAGAATGGGGAGCCTCTGTAACAGCCTACTCAGAGTCCTGTCAAGATAGATAGTATCCAGAAGATTCAGCATCAGGGAAACCTTATGCTTGCTGTTGGAAATCGTGGATGAAAAGACTTCTCGCCCTGACCATGGGCAGGCAGGTGCTCAGGTATATTTCTAGCAGGTTTAGTTCCAGATGTAGGGATGCCACTGACTCCCCCAAATTTCAGCCTATAGGTATCTAGTCCAAGTGCACTTACCTTGGTAGGTCACTGGGGGTAGGATCTCAGATAAATGTGGCTTGGACCATTTAAGGGCTTGCAGCTCACACTCAGCACTTTGAATTGCGTCCAGAAGTGATGTGGCAGCCAGTGGACAATGCATGGCAGCCATTTGCCACCTCAGCTGAAGTTTTGGAGGAGGCTTCCCTGAGCAGCCTCAGCTAAAACCCCTTGCAGCAGTCAGGCTGGGAGGTGGCAAGAGGGCGGCTTACCATAGTGAACCCATTCTGACCAGCTGGGAATAAAAGAAGCCAATTCTGGCCACTGCAATATCTGTGCTTCTGAGAGCAGTGAGGAGCCTAGTGAGACTTCAAGACTGAATTATTTTCACAACTGAGGTGGGCAGAGACCTTCAGTTAAAGGAGTCTGCATGAGTTTCGCCAGTTCACCAGAATGCATCCCTCCGTTGACCATTATAGTTCTACTGGACTGAGCTTAAGCCAAGTGGCTTCCGTTCATATCCCTCAGCCATTGAGGGGATGGGGGAGAATTCTCAGGGTTTGTGGAAAAGGAGATGCAGCATTGAGTGTTAACATGTTGATTAAACATTTTAGCTGATACCAGTGTGTCCTCATGGAGCCAAATACTGCTCTCATTTATACTGTTGAGAATCCAGAGTCATACTATTGACTTCAGTATATTTGCTTTGGATTTGCAGCAGAAATTCACCCATGATCATATATTACTGATGCATTCTCATTCTGGCTAGGAAATAATTTGGTAACCTCTTCTCATCTACTGCATTTCTAAATGCAAAATATTTTCTAATTTGAATGGTTTGTAGCTTGGTACATACAAAAAGCTTTCTTACCTAATATGCTGTATTTCAATATTCAGAGGGAATCCAGTGGCGACCTGCATGACATACAAACTTCATGGTTATCAGTCCACTGCATGCTTGTGGCATTGGTAATAATCATCATGGTTTTGACTCCAGAAATGTAGGCCTTTCTCCACTGAGCTAGCTGAGCGCTTCCACTAATTCATCCCGTGGAAGGAACTTCTGCGAGTCCTATGTTTCAGAGCGCTCTGACTTGTTTGCCTGTCTTTCAGCAATTGTGTGTTTCTAAGATTCCTTCCTCTGCTTAATTACCATCATGCTAACGGGAAAAAGTCCAAAAGGGCTGATTTATTGGTGGATTGGTTGTGCTCCCAAGTACTGTGAGGAATATGTCAAACATATACTTGACGTATGAGATATTTACTCTCGACCTTCTGCATGTTATAGCAGAGTTAATAAACTGGTTGTTAATAATTATTTGGTAGCAACTTGTATCCCCAAAGGATCTCAACGTGCTTTAAAAATTATACACTGATGACATACCTGGATCACTTCACCTGCCTCTTTGATGGAACACAGCAATGCACAGCAGTTTAGGATAGCACGTGAAGAAAAATGCTTCGGTTAATTGCAAGGGAGATTTAAGTAGGTTAAATGTGTGTACTATGGTTGGCCAGGATGCTGCAGTGACTTGCAAAAAGTGCCCCTGGACCATCAGTGACTACAAGTGATCAGGACTTCTGTTGTCCATCTCCTACAAAGATGGCACAGTGTCTCCTGTCTTGGATGGATTAAGGTCTGGTTGGGAAGGAAGAATATTGCCTATAACACTTCTTGCAGTCTTTTTCACGTTATTATGAGGTCTCCTACCCAGAGAGATCACACCGGTGAGATGAGGGAAGTTCACTTCCCAATGTACTGTAACATGGCTGCAGGCAGTGAGTAGTGCTCTACCTTTGTATTTGCCATCTCTCAAAGCACAGGTGCCCAAAGTATGGCCTGTGGGCTGTACATGGCCCCCCAGAGCATTTCATAAGGCCTGTGTCCTGCTTCAACACAATATACTAACAGCCAATTCATTAGTGTTTTTGTCATCACGTGTAAACTAAAATGATGTAAACAAGTGTGTAAATAGGTAATACTGTACATAGGTTGTTTCTATCTAAATACATCTGAAACAAGCTGAACTTAAAATATAAATCAGTACAGGTGACTTTAAATCTTATTAAAATGTGTAGAATCTGCTTGGCCCGCACAAGGTTGTGCTTAGGTTTATGTGACCCTCCCTCCTGTGTAATAAATTTGGCCACCGCTGTCCCAGAAGATCCTCAAGTACATGTGTACTTAATAGAATGAGGATATTTTTAAAAGCCTATTGTGGGCCTAGAACAGACCTTCCTTTCCTTCCCACGTGTTCCCTTACTTTTTTTAGACCAATCTCTTTATGCTGTTCTTCTCTTTCTTTCTCAATTAATTTATGTGTGGATAACTGGCTGCTTCCTCTGGCTGTCCGGGCCCGCTCTTGCACTGAAAGTGCTCTCCCACCAAAAGTCACACGGGGTGTGATTGCGGGGAGTGTTTCCAGTTAGCTTGTTACGTGTGAATGTCAGATTCCTGGGGCTTGATGGCAGGCAGAAAATGATTGTGTACTGTTAGGGCCCTGCTTCTTTCAATTGTAATGCCTTTAAACCAGCCCTATAGGGGAGAAAAGCAAAAGTGACCATTAACGCACCTGCTCTGTTTATGAACTAGTTGCAGCTACAGTTAGTTGACCATCCAGATTGCTTTGGTGTAAGATTTCAGGTGAAAATGTTTCATGAGTGATGATATTGTTTCTCTTTGGTGCTATATTTTATTTTATTTTTATTTTATTTTCAGATGCTGCTTCCATTTCATTATTAACTTTATCTGAATAATCAAATTCAGTGCACGGTAAGAAGTACAATCTGCCAGAGTTTGTTTACATACTTCCTTTTAATGTATTGGCACATCAAGAAGAAAATATACCTCTTGGTGTTCTCAAAGTCTCAGCTTGACTGTAAAAGATGTATTTCTGCAGCAGATGTACACACGTGCTGCCATTATAAGGATACTGCAAGCAACATTTTCAAAGACCGCAAAATGCGTGAGCCAAACAAAATAGGGGTGCACTCCTTGATCACAGAAATCCTCACATTTTAGCGCACAAATGGTTATTTCTGTAGGGCTCTGATCTCAAAGGATGCATGTGTGTTTTGCACAGTTTACCTGTTGCACAGGGCTTTTAAAATTAGGACGTAAATTACAGGGACACTTTGCAATGAATTACCTTAGTATTATCATTTAAAGCCTTGGGAGACTTCAGAGCATTAAGAACCGCTTCATACTGAAATCCTCCATGGAGAACTGAGTGAGATGAAACATCAGGAAAATTGCCGCCTTGTGTCATTTTCCGTGTAGCCAAAAGGACTACTATTCTTATCTCTGAATGTGGGCGTATAGACTGGGGGGGGGGTGAAGTTATGTTAGCGGCCCTTCAAAGTAGTTTTTTCTGTATTAGAGCACTATGCTACACAGCTCTGGAGATTATACATTTATATTTAAATTTCTGTTTTCCAAACTTCAAATTAGAGTTTTATTTATTTTTTCTTATTTGGTTAGAAATACACCACTTCACTACTTTGCTGATAAAAACATTCATTATAAATGTCTTAACTCTACATTTTGTTTGCCTGTATAGGAAATGTAATTCTTCCCATCAGGACAGTATCATTTTCGGATGTGCTCCATGGTACTTGAATGGAATGAATTAATGTTTGTATTATTGTGACAGTCTGTTTTGTTTAAAAATAAAATTGGCAAATTAAAGTTGAGCTGCTGTAAGCACATCGGGAATATTCAGTGCTCAAAACAACTCCTTATGGAACTTTGGGGCTTTTTTTAATAAGCAAAAGCTATGAATTTTTGGCAACCCCCACTACCCTTTTGCAAAGCATATAACAAATTCAAAGAAAAAGCAACACATGAGAACATACCTAAATAAAGTTACAAAGACACCCCGGGGACCTTGCAATAAAACTAGAAAGTACCAAACCACTCTCAGTTTATGTAAAAAGAATAAAGTTAGATACGTTAACCTGGACTGAAATAGAATCCAGAACATAAAATTTTATTAATTGTTATGGAGTGCTTTATGATGGACATTTCCCCCCCCCCCAAAACTGCAATGGCATCATGGCAAGGAGGGGGCATATTGGCTAATATATTTTAGGATTATATTTAAATAGTAATTTTTTTTACCCCATATTGCTCATTAATTGTGAGCAAATTGTATACATTCTGGGCCAGATCTTCAGTTGGAGAAAATCTGATTTACCAAGGCTGAGGATCTGGCTAGTGGCTATTTGGTTTATGGGGAAACACTTCAGCCAGGCAGCCAGAATCTTTAAAGAGTGCAGAGAGAAAGTTAATAATATTGGGGTCACAGTGGGGGTGATTATATTTAGTAGTTTGCATACATTTTGACTGTACACTAACAAAAATCAGTGTAGGGTTTAATTACAGCTCATTACAGTTGAAGCCCTACTCATCAGTATTTTTATACACAAATATTCATCTTCATACATTTTGAGTGGCAGTGTGTGAATAATGGTGCTAATTTTCATCAATATCTTTATCAGTCTCTGTTTTTAGCTTTGACTGCATACTGGAAAAACTGTCTTCTGAGAAATGGCAATATTAATAAATTTTTATTAAAGCTAATGTTAAAAAATTGTATAGTACACAGGTTGCGGAAAGAGTGTTTGTACATCTGGACATAGTGCTTAGATTATCCACAAATAAAAAAAGAAAAGGAATAGTTGTGGCACCTTAGAGACTAACAAATCTAAGGTGCCACAAGTACTCCTTTTCTTTTTGCGAATACAGACTAACATGGCTGCTACACAAATACAAAGTTTGTTTTTAAAGTCATAAGATGCATACAGTGCATTGCTTTTGTATACATTACATGGAAGTAGGTGGTTTTGCAGTTTTTCTGGTTAACTTGCATAAAACTCAAGGTTACATGGGATATAATTTGTTCATGAGTAGAGACATTGGTCACCTCATTGAAATGCCCAGGCAGTAGGAGTGGAGTGCTTGGAAACTTTATAGCTTAGCTAATACTTGCGTTCATTGGAATTTTACACATTTCTCCAGTCTTTTTCTTCCTGAAGTTGTTTATTTTATCTCTTGTTGTATATGATTGTAAATGTTATAACTAACAATTTTTTGTCAACTGATGGGTATAATGTATCACGTTAAACTATTGCTCTTTTATCTTTCTCTTGATCATATTTAGTTTCCTGAATGGATGTTAAATTGAACCTTTGTATCATTTTGTTTTTCTAAAATACCCATGAAGAAACGAACTCTATTCATTATCCTTATTTTAAATGCTATTAACTTCCAGTGTATAAAATGTGTCTTCAGACATGTGTGGCTGGTTCTATAACACATTCCTCTTTCACTATAAATGACATTACATTTGAGTAAAACATGCATTAGACTAGTATTCATTCTTACTGAGTGCATTTTGCAGTTTTACCTGCTTTTAACAGACACAGAATGGGCCAAAAGCACCCTGAGGTAACTCAGCTTACACCAAGGATGAATTTTGTCTGTTTTACTGACAAGGGTATACTATGATTTAGACAAGTCTCCTGTGATCTTTTTAAAGTATTCAAGTAAATCAGTATTAAAAATCTGTTAAAAACATTACCCCATCCCAACCACTATCCCAATAAGGGGAGAAAACCCCACCCCAAACTAAACAGTATCTGTACCGAGTAAAATAGCTTTCTTATTCCTTAATCTTCCATATAATTATTACTTCTCATAACCTTTTTATAATGGGGCTGGCCAATCAGAGCTAGTGAAATCATTGTCCTGAAGATCAGTGTTTTTGGATCACTTTAACAGTCCCATAATCCCACTTGCTTGCATTAATATTGTAGCATAGGAGTGAAGTGAGTCCATCTTAATGGACATCTTGGGCATGAGACTGAAAATGCTAGCAGCATCTTTCTGATAGAAGGCATGGTGTCTACTCTTTCAAGTTGTCAGCTGAGTGTCAAAAGTCTTTTCTGACTGCTTAAAAAAACAAAACAAAAAACCCATGAACATCCCTTATAAATATATAGTAAATTGTGATTGTGTTGGCACTTCATTTTAACGTTTAGCTAGTAAAGTTTCTGCTCATTTTGACTGATGCATTTGTTTTGAGCTTCCCTTGGTCAAATATGTAAATGTTGGGCAAGATTCATCTGTGGTCCAAGTCTCTTGGGTTCAGTAGACTTACAGCAGGGATGAATTTAGTCTGCTAAGCTTTAAGTGAATTATCTGTCTTCATTCACCTCTGTCACTATCCTGCATCACTGTTCCTGTGTTGAACAGCAGCAGCATAAACTAATGCTTACTGGGCGAAAACATGAAGCTAGCATATTTTTATTCATAAGCATTGTCTTAACCTGCTGCAGCATCTGTGATTTAGCCCACCAGAAACATTGCTAATGTCATTGCCTTCCTAGGGTGAACATGTGCACACCATGAGTATATTTCCATTTCTTATAAGGAAGCAAGTAATGTTTTCCTTCTCAAATATGGTATGACTATTAGTCGGAAACTTTGAGAGTCATTGAATTCAATCAATCTTCTGGTGATTGCTCTTTATTTCAGTTAAATATTTCATTGCAAAAGCCTAGGAGTTTTAACAGGGTCTGATGATTGTTTTGTAGCTTATTTAACATTGTTTTTTATTCCAGAGCTGTAGAATTACTATCTATTTTAGGTTAAATACTGCATGATCATCTGCCTTATTGAAATCAGTTTCTGAAAGCAGGGGATAAGGGCCAGAATGTCAAGCCTAGCTCCTATTGTTCCAGGCACAGTTTGCACCACAACTATATGTGTCCACAGTGAATTACTGGTGAAAATATTAGTAGGTGAGGTCACCCATAACCAGCTGCCTGGTGGATACAAACAGATAAACATCTAACTATTCATATGTTCTGCTGCAGACTGCAGGTGATAAAGATGCAGGTGTAGTTATTTGCTGGCGCGAAATTCTTTCCATCAGAAGGGAGGACGGTGTGAAATTCCCCGTTAGTCTCCTTCAATCTGTCTAGTCTGGATTTGATTTTCTGACTCAGGCATGAAGCTTTTAGGAGAACAAAGATGTAACAATTTTTAGCTAACATTTTGTCTGCACAAAAAATACATCAGAAGATTTATGCAATGTTCAAAGCTTGAGTTCTAGATAGAGCTTGATAAATACGTAGAGTAATTGCGCAGACCATGGTAAATCGGATGGCTCACTGCTGGGCTGCACATCTCAAAGCCTTTTGTAATTTGCAAATACCATGGATTTAAAAAAACAAAACAAAAAAACCCTCCTCCCTTTTATGTGATTATCCCTCTGAAGACAGGAAGAGTCAGAAAGTGTGCCAGGTGTCTGGGACACCTTTTAAAAGTTTTTTTTTTTTTTTTCCTCTTTCTCTGATAAATGGTGACTGATGATCTTTGAAGAGCACTTCCCTGGTGCATTTGGGGTATTGCTTCTAATCTAAGGTTGCTGTTGCAGACATTGTTAAATTATTTCAGATCTGGACAAGACCATTTCTGTAGTGTATATACAGAGGTCTCTTCAGGTTCTGATATGATCCTGAAAATTTTGGTTTCACTCCTTACTGCCTGCAAGTGACTACTTTTTTGAAGTAACTAACACTCAGTTACCAACCTCTGCTCCTTTCCTTTGTGCCAATTTCATACTTGGATTGGATTCTTTAAAGGGGTCTCTTGTAGGTTACACTTTACCCCTGTAGGTCACACGTTACCCTGTCTCTACAGGAACCTAATAGACTTTCCAGTTACATATAAAAAAGTTCATTTCTAAAAATACGTATGGAGTGAAACCTATAGCATTAAACAAACACAGTTAGAGACCACCTTTGTCCTGGAAAGCTTACATTCAATAAAGACAAGTACAAAGTACTGCACTTAGGAAGGACAAATCAAATGCACAACTACAAAAAGGGGAATAACTAGTTAGGCAGTAGTTCTGCTGAAAGGGATCTGGGAATTAGTGGATCACTAACTGAATATGAGTCCACAATGTGATGCTGTTGTGAAAATGGCTAATCTCATTTTGGGGTGTATTAACAGTAGTGTCGTATGTAAGACATGGGAGGCAATTCTTATAATCGGGGCTAATGATTCCTGCGTGCCACACTTTAAGAAAGATGTGGATAAATTGGAGAGTGTCCAGAGGAGAGCAACAAAAATGATAAAAGGTTTAGAAAATCTGACCTATGAGGAAAGGTTAAACTGGTCATGTTTAATCTTGAGAAAAGACAACTGAGTGGGGGACCTGAGGACAGCCTTCAAATATGTGAAGGGCTGTTCTAAAGAGGACTGTGGATCAATAGTTCTCCATCTTCACTGAAGGTAGGACAAGAAGTAATTGGCTTAATCTGCAGCAAAGGAGATTTAGGTTAGATATTAGGAAAAACTTTCTAACTCAAAGGGTAGTTTAAACTCTGGAATAGGCTTTCAAGAGAGGCTTTGGAATCCCCATCATTGGAGGTTTTTAAGAACAGGTCAGACAAACACCTGTTAGGGATTGTCCAGGTTTACTTGGTCCTGCATCAGCACCAGGGGGCTGATCTAGATGACCTCTCGAGGTCCCATCTAGCCTTTCATTTCTATGACACAGCTGTAGGACTGTGTATTGTTCTGCATCACATGAAGATGGATCCCCAGAACACTCAAACAGTATAAGATGTGTGCAACTTATTATGAAACCTGAACGGATTTGCATGGTTAAGTTAGTCCTTAGCTTTTCATTTTCTTGATGGAACCTTCATTCAGTTCACTGCACAATAAAGATTGCACTATGCTGTTTCTAAGCCTCTTCCTCCCCCTCCCCTTCCCCCCCAGGGCAAACATACCACATTCTGTATATCTAGCAAAGGCTCCCACTTTGTGTCTCCACCTTTCTAGCTAGCGGCCACAGCTCATCCTACCGTCCGTTGGTTTCCATTGAGTTGTAGCCCATGTCCTATTTCTTCTTTCAGAGTGGCCACCAAGAAATCTGTTTATTTAGAAACTCCGAGGGCCAACTCCTCAGCTGGTGTCAGTTGCTGTAGATGCGTTGTCTTCAGTGGAGCTGAAATGTCAGTTTACACCAGCTGGGGCCCTTTGATTTCAGTTGAGCTAGGTAAACTTTACACCCACTGAAGATGTGGCCCATTGACTTCAACAGAGCAATGCTGATTTACACCAGGTGAGGATCTGGTCCAGAATATGCTACTCTACTTGATAGGTTCAGTAACTTCATGGCAGGCTTCAAGCTGTCCTAGGCTAGTACAGTATACTGCGTAGGATCCTGCAGATTTCTCCATGAGAGTTTACAGCATCTCTCGAGGACCCTATTCTTCAGATAAGTTACAGTGGGGGGCACCTACATGTGTGGTGATTATTTTGCAGTTTCATTCCTGAATTGAGTTTTTTTTCATTGTACTGTGATGTATGGAGAATTTCTGGCTAGCCAGGCACCACCTGGTGGCACTGTTTACAAATTGCACATCACCCCAGTGGCCCCTTCCATGAATTGGCTCAGACCTGCTGGAAATCTCCATGGATGCAAGTAGGCGGTAGGTGCTTCCACGTCACCGTGGATGGTAAACGTGGATCTGGAGATTTTTTTCCAGGAAGAACACAGAGGCATTGACACACTGCACAATGCATGGTGTGAGTTGATGTGTCTGCATTTCCATGGAAACAGACACGTGATAGGCTAGAGTCTGATCTGGACCATTGAGAGACACACAGATTGGTGTCATATACGCGCTGAAGGTCCCAACTCCGGCAAGCACTCAAGCACATGCTTATTTTTGCTTAGGGTTGCATTGACTTCAGTGGAACATGAGTGTGTGTTTAAAGTTAAGCATGTGCTTATAGCTTGCCTGAACTGGATCCTAAGAGAGATTCGAATTTCAGGTGAACCTTTGCTAGCTGAGCTGTCAGAAATGTGGGAGTCCCAAACATGCAGAGAGGAATGACTTACGAAGACTTAACTTTATTACCACAATGCATGAACGCTTGCGGAAACAGGGCAAATCATATTTCCATATATTGCTCACTGGAATTCAATTATTCTATCCTTTTATGTCTGACAGCCCTGCTCAGTTAGGTTCAGAAATGTACTCTTCTCTTATACAGAGAGTTGGGGGGAAAGATCTGTCATCACAGTTCATCTTCCCTGGTAGCCTTATTGTGACGGGGTGGATCACAGAACCCCCCTAGGGGCTGCCAACTGATGTGCCAAGACTACTTCTGCCCCTGCTTTCCCTTCCAGCTTAGGACTCCAGCACCCTATCTTGCTGAGCCAGACACGGCCGTCTGCTCCAACACAGACCCAGGGTCTGATCCATGTGCCCCAAAGCTGCAGGCTTGATTGAAAGCAATTTAAGAAGTGTTTAACACTGCCTTTAACACTCAGATGCCCAACTCCCAATGGGGTTCAAATCCTAAATAAATCCATTTTACCCTGTATAAAGCTTATACAGGGTAAACTCATAAATTGTTCGCCTTCAATAACACTGATAGAGAGAGATGCACAGCTGTTTGCCACCCCCCCCCACGGTATTAATGCATACTCTGGGTTAATTAATAAGTAAAAATGATTTTATTAAATACAGAAAGTAGGATTCAAGTGGTTCCAAACAGCAACAGACAGAACAAAGTGAATTACCAAGCAAAATTAAAATAAAACACGCACATCTAAGCCTAATACAGTAATAAAACTGAATACAGATAAAATCTCACCCTGAGAGATGTTTCAGTAAATTTCTTTCACAGACTGGATACCTTCCTAGTATGGGCACAATTCTTTCCCCTGGTACAAGCCCTTGTTCCAGCTCATGTGGTAGTTAGGGGATTTCTCATGATGGCTGCCTCCTTTTTGTTCTGTTCTACCCACTTATATATTTTTTGCATAAGGCAGGAATCCTTTGTCCCTCTGGCTTCCCACCCCTCCTTCTCAATGGAAAAACACCAGGTTAAAGATGGATTCCAGTTCAGGTGACATGATCACATAACCCACTTGCCAGCACATACGTATACAGGAAGACTTACAAGTAAACAGAGCCATCTGCAGTCAATTGTCCTGGTTAATGGGAGCCATCAAGATTCCAAACCACCATTAATTATGCCCACACTTTGCATAATTACAATAGGCCCTCAGAGTTATATTTTTATATTTCTAGTTTCAGATACAAGAATGAGGCATTCATACAAATAGGATGAACTCATTCAGTAGATTACAAACTTTGTAATGATACCTTACAAGAGACCTTTTGCATGAAGCATATCCCAGTTACGTTATATTCACACTCATTAGCATATTATTATGAAATCATATAGAGTGCAATGTCACACCTGTGACTATACATTTCAATAGTTACAAATTCTTCCATAATTTAAACCACTGAATTGCCTGCTCATCTGGCAGTTTCTCGAGAAATGCTCTGCACCTTGTCCTTGTCAGTAGTAAGGAGGTTACACTTCTGAGATGCATCCTAATGTCTGGTTGAGTAGGAAGATGTCCGTCTTCACTTTATCCTCTGTAGAGATTTTTGCTGGATTCCTGAACTGAACATGTGTTTCCTGCGGCACCGTCCACTTGCTGATACAGGACCAAATGCCTTGCACTCTACAGGCTGCCTCCCAAACTTGGTTCTGAGTAACAGTCAGGATCTGATGTACCAGAGTTTTTGCTTATGCGTCATCCAATAGCACTTTCTTTTAAGAACTGTGTTTATCAAAGGTCCCATTGTATAAAAGGACACTGACTTGTGGTTTCAGCTCCCTCAAATTCCTGCAGCATTCCATGATTGTTTCATTGTCTGTCAGTAGAGAGAGACAAGCTTATCGCCTCACCTACCCTGTCTCGCTAAAATCCTAGGACCAAAACAGCTATAACAAAACTGCAGAAACCATGGACAGCTCCATTAGAGTCAAGCCATAATCCAGGGCCTGTAGTATAAACTCTGCAGTGACCTGTTTAGTCTGAGGGAGGTGTAGCCCAGAGGGCAAGCTCGCCTGTTGTACTCACTGCCTTGCCTTAGCTATGTTTTAGCTGCTTTAGTTATATTCAGCTGTAATGCAAGAAACCTCCAGGCCTGTATCCTGTAAGACATTAGCTGAAGCATACGTTAGCACATGTGTGATTAAGTACGCCATAACCTTTGGCATAAATTAGTGGCCTAACAGTTGCTTTAGATTTTGGGAACTAAGGAGAGCTTGCTCAATGGTGGGAGTTAGAATGGTCCAAAAAGTGCCTACCACAAGGAACATGGATGTAATAACCGCAAATCCATTTAAGCAAGGGCTGATGGGTCTGATAATGAGCTGAAATGGCAGTTACACGTATCGCTATCTTAACCAATAGAATAAGTACACTTCCATATTATGTGGGTGAAAAGGTTAAATATAGGCATGGAGGACTGAGCATGAGCAATTGATGCTCAGGCCCTGTAACAATGCAGTCACCATGTGATCTGGGGCTGATCTCTCCTAGACTACGTCCGTTGCTGTCTGCCTTTCTACTACTTGCCCTTCAAACTCATTCAGGAACTTGGCCCGTCGGACACTGTGGCATGCCAGAGACAGGGCTGGTCCTTTTGTCTCTTACCACCAGGTCCTCAACAAAGGGTGTGAGTCTGCAATTCTAAGAGCTTATGCATAGAATGATAACCCCAATATCGTATTATCTCTATCTTGTTATGTGGCTTGGGTCTTTTCTAGCTTTATCCGTTATGATAATAAAGATATCTAAGATATCTTACATTGCCCTCCGTCTGAGTGTTCCTGACATCCACCCCGAGACGCCCCACAAGATATTGAACTCTGTATTGTTAGTTCAGTGTGGCTTAATTCTGGGGGAAGAATCTTGGCACAGTCAGATCAACTGGCTATTAATCCAAACATTATTAATCTTAGAAAGGGTCAGGCAACAGAGGGGGACGGGATATGTTGGTGAGATCTTGAGAAATTGTAGCTCAGTATTTGATGCAAAGCTCTAGTTCAGTTAGTGCTCGTGCTCTGGGGGGTAGCAGTCTAAAAGCTTTCTATTGCATCCCTGATGTAATCTTAATGAGCAGAGTATAATAGAAATAATGTACAGTGGTTATCAATGCCTTTCCCACACTTTAGAAAGAATGAAGTGTTGAGCGGGTTCTGCATTTTCCCCCTTTGATGGGGACTGTTGTTCATAGCTGACTTTGCCTTTCTTCTGATTAGCTTTGCTCATACTTAATTTTTAACTTCCTTTATATGGCTGTAAATCCCCAGTACTGCTTGTGGACAAGAACAGATGATTGAGTACCATCTAGTGTATTAATGTACAATCAAGCACAACATGAAATACAAAGGCAGCCTTGTTTGATTATGTTGTCCAAAGACATGAGGCAGGAAATAGAAGGACACAGTACTGGGCATTTATTTCCCGAATGAGCCACTTTGATCTTGAAAAATCTTTGTATATTTGTCTTTATAAGTCATCTGTAGGCTTTTCTGACTGCCACGTTGCCATTGAATTACTTTGTACACACTGTATCCTCCATGAACGCTTCCTTGTTCAGAAAGCTAAGCAAAGCATTAGTGGGAACAACTGGATAAGAATTGGTGACTCATGCATGCCATGAGTTTAGTCTTGCTTGAATCTGTGTTTTAAGCTGAAGTCCAGGAGAAAGTCAGCTCTCCAATCAAACCTAGCTCTTTTTTTTTTATATGCTCCCCAGTTTCACCTTCATACCATTTGTAATTTGGCCCTTTTCTAGCTCATGGCAAATGTTCTAAGTTTGCCAGGTATAGAACTTTTTGGCATTGATTGTGATTTACTCTGCAGTAAAAGGTGCTCATGCTGCACCTAATACTGGGGACCTAATACTGAACTCTTGTGACACACTTTTTATCCAAGAACTCAGTGTCTTAGGAAAGAAGGGCCCTGTTTTACAGGTAGGGGGAACTGAGGCAGATGATATAATTTGCCCAAGTTTATGCAGCAAGTTAGTGTCACAGCCAGGCTAAACGATCTGTTATGAGCAGCCATTCTCTCAAGAAGCTCGGGATATTTTTTTGAGAAGATAGCTGCAGCACTCAGTTTCCCTAAAGCCAAAGCCTCTGACATAGCTAACTTTAGTGATTTTAATACAAAAATAATTTATTAGTATTTTTTTCATACAGTCCTCCGTTTGCCCTATCGCAGCTTATATTTTACTGATTCCTTAAGAAATACACCCAAGTGCCATGACCATCTGTGCTACTCTGTACGCGCCTTTAGAACATCTCCTTTCCAACACTACGTATTGATCCTGCTGCACATGCTGGTTTAGCAGCACTGTGTTGCTTTAATTCCTTCTCTTTTGTTTGTTCTTTCTTGCCTGGCTATAATGGCTTCAAAGAATGGCCCTTCCCTGCTCATTAGTGGCGTTGTAAATCTTACATAAGCACTGTCAGTTTTAGAGCTGAGACACCTGTGCAAAATCCCTCTTGAGCTGAATTCCTTGGTCAGCATTCAGAAATCTACTATCTTAGCAGCTTTAAAATCCCTCCTTAGAGCCTGCCTTTGCTGCGATGCCTTCAGATAACAAACACGTGGCACTCGTTACACTACTGGCTAACTGTGACATCTAAGAGCCCTGTACAAATGCTACCTCATACTGACGCACTCTCTCTTGTCTTTTATTATTCCTTTGTCCTCCCATGTGCCTGCTTATCCACCTGTTGCAGATTGTCAAAATCCTGGATGGTGAGCAGTCTGGGGCAGGGACTGTCTGTGTTCCTTGTACGTACAGTGCCTAATGCAGTCAGGCCTTGATCCCTCATTGGGGCCCTTAGATGCTATTGCAAGTGTAATGATCAGTAATAGTAATTATAGGGCATATTGGGATTTCATTATATACATTTATAGTGACAGACCTCATACAAAAGCAGTATATTTGGGAAATTACCGAGCAATTGAGTGACCAATAGCCTACCTCCGTTGTTTTCTCCTGTATGCCTTGAGTAACTAAACAAACTGCAGAAGTCAAATGCGCTATCTGCTTCCTCTTTCTTTTTTAATTGGAGCTTGCCTTGTTGAGAAGGACAGCTAATACCAGTGCTTCATTTTAGGTAGGGTGCTTAGCATACTTTTTTACCTCTTGCCCCAAAGCTGCTTCTATACCACTTCTGCACTACCTTATTTAATAGGAAACGAGGTGCTGTTTCTGGGATGCTTTGGGGTGGAAATCCCAGTGTTAAGGATCAATGAAGTTTATTAGTAGTGATTAATGAGAGAGTGTTGATTGTTGACTGTACTCATTAGAATTACTAATGGTCGGGCAGTTGGCAGGGAAGTATAACTGTTCCAACTGCAAAGCCAATTTAGATTCTGTTTGCACTGTATGCAGTTTGCTTAGTCTTCTTTAACCATAACACTAATCACATAGCTTGACTAAAAACTACTGATGCAAAATTGCATATTGCATGCCACTATTACTGCAAAAATACTCTTTGTATTCTCTCTATCAAAGAACCTAGGGTAACCTGTGATCTCACTCATCCCAGGGTAAATCTCTGGAATAGCACAACTGGATTCAGTGGAGCACTCTGGATTTACCCCAGTGCAACTCGGATCTAAAACAGGCCCTTGGGTTGTTAACTTGTTGTGGAACAGATTCTGACCCCTTTACTTAGAGGTCTACTTACTGAGTAAGGTACTACTCAGCGTGAGTGAAGCTGGCACTATATGCCATGACACGAAAGGGGAAAATGTGTGCATATAATATATACTGAATTTCATGGACAATTTGTGAGACAAGGTGGGTCTGTTTTATTGGATCAACTTCTGTTGGTGAGACCTTTGTCCTCATCCTCAAAGGAAACCTCCACAACACTTTCGTATGATGAGTCTGGGAGCTTAAATTCATAACTTTTTCTCGACTCCAGAAATCATGGACTGAATAGACGCACTGGATTTATGGCTTATTACAACAATCTGTAACCCACTAACCACCCCAGCCCAGCTGCCTTCTCACCCTTGCCTTTCCCCCCAAGTGGTCCCTTGAAATATGTGTTAACTACTTATGCTAGACAATTTGTTTTACCTTTGTTTAGCTGTGACGGAGTACCTTTCCCAGACCTGCAGAATTCTGTGTAAGCTTGAAAGCATGTCTCTCTCACCATCACAAGTTGGTCCAATAAAAGATATTGCCTCACCCACCTTGTCTCCCTGGGACTGCCATGGCTACAACAACACTGTATGGACAATTTGTGCTTGTTTATTCGTCTCATTTAATTTTCCGTGGGAACATGGCATTAGCCATGTACTAGGCATTCTGCAAATAGTAGATCTGTAGGTAAATTTGATGATGGTAGTACATAGCTACAAAATTCAACCCTTGCCTTTCATCATGTCATGAAAGAAGAAGAATGCACGCTTCCAAAGAAAACCTCTTTCTTTTAGCATGACATAACCCTTTTCTTAGCTGAAAGTGTACTGCCGCCAGTTGAATTGCATGCTGTTTAATGTGTATTAGAAGCCGCACTATTTAGCCTTTGGCTGTCTTTAGGAGAGTGGGAACTGGTGAACAAAAACAAACAAAAATACATGAATGTCTTACTAGCACAGATAGCTATTAATGGACTGCAACTCAGGCCAAGCTTTTACTCAATCACACAGCGGGTTTTTATATACCACAGAGGGCTTTTTGCCCTTTGTGGCATCATGCTTTCCTGCTTACAAACAAGAAAAGAAGTAAAGCTTGTGCTCACTTAATGAGAAACCTAAACTGACTTTCCATCAAAGAACTACTCTTGCCCCTGCAGTGGGTTGTGAAGTTAAGCCTTCATAATTGAGAGGGGGTTGCCAGGTGGAGTCTTGTAGAGGAAGAGTCTGATAAATCGATCACATTTCCTGAGTTTTTGTTAAATTTGCTTTCTCTTCTTTTTATCATTGTTAAAGAATTTGTCTGGGTTTTTCAGCACTGCTGTTCAGGTAGAGGAGCATTTTCAGTAACCAGTGATGAAGAATTTAAGATGTAAGGAGATAGAAAAGAAGGGTGGACTTATGGATAAAGCACTGCTCTGGCACTCGGAAGATTTGTGCACAGGTCTTGGCTCTCCTTTGGACTGTCTCCTACCATGTGGTTTGCACAGCACTTGAAACACTACCCAGGAAATAGAAAAGGAGTACTTGTGGCACCTTAGAGACTAACAAATTTATTAGAGCATAAGCTTTCGTGAGCTACAGCGATGAAGTGAGTTGTAGCTCACGAAAGCTTATGCTCTAATAAATTTGTTAGTCTCTAAGGTGCCACAAGTATTCTTTTCTTTTTGCGAATACAGACTAACACGGCTGCTACTCTGATACCCAGGAAATGTACATGACCAGGGGTGCTGGATTAATTTGTGTAGTGGGGGTGCTGAGAGCCATTGAACTAAACTGTGAACCCTGTATATGTTGGAAACCACTTCAAGCCAGGGGCTGTGGCAGCACCCCTAGTTCCACCATCTATGAACATGGCTTGGATAATTAATTTATTTGGAAGTCAACATCCTTCTCGGATGTTCCCAGTGTGGACGAATGGATCTGATCCTCCTCTGCTCTAATGCACACACCACTATAGTACTGCAATTCCCACGAGTCAGGAAGAGAAGAGCCCCTTACAATAGCTGAGGCCACACACTGAAATCCTCAGGAAAAAATCCTCCTCTACTTCAAGTTTCCTGTGTATGCTCTGCAGCAGCAGAGAACACTTGGCCCATTTTTGAGCTTTTTTTTGGACAAAACTGGTTTTGAAATTGAGGTGGGGGTGGGGTGTGTGTGTGTGCGCTGTGAAAAAGACGTACAGTAAAATTTTCAAAAGCACTTAGGTGACTTGGGAGCCTGAGTCCCATTTTCAGAATGGACAGTCATTTAGGAGATGACATCTCATTGATGGGACTTATGCTCCTGCCTCCTAAAATAAGGCAAAGAAAACACTATCTGAGTTTTTGAAATACGAGTAACAGGAAATATTTTCAAAAACCTAAGTGAATTAGGAACTCCAGTCCCATTTTCCAGAGACTTAAGTGACTTAGGAACTTAAGAGCCTAAGTGCTTCTGAAAATATTTCCTGTTACCCATATTTTGAAAACTCTTCTAATGTTTTCTTTGCCCTGTTTTGTCTCAAAAACTGGCTGGAGAACTTGGGGTTCAGCCAGCCAGATTACAGACTGAGCCCCACCTGAGGGGAACCAGGCAATTTCCCCATCAAGAATGGAAGATGGCTGCAGTAATGGCTGAGAGCCAGGCAGAAAGGTCAGAGCGTGAGAGAGGGAGAGATGTTGATTAAGCAGGGAAGAGACAGAGGAGAACGTCGGAGGCTGTGTTCCCCCATAGGCCCCAGGGAAGGGACATAAAAGTCCATTACAGAGGTTGCCCAGCCCAGCAAGTGGGGGCTACAGGCTGAGGCAGAGCCCCAGAGGAGGACAGATTTTTGTTTTTTGTTCAGGATGGTTTTTTGGGACTTGTAGTTTGCACAGTTGTGACCCTGGAAGGGGTCAATTTAAGATGGTGACCTGGCTGGAGGGTGAGTGTCTGGAAGTGGACCCACCACAGTGCCGGAGTGATGGTTGGTAGGGGGCATTAGCCCAATGAGAGAGCTGCTATGCCATGGTGGTCATGAGGGGGCTGCTTGCGGAGTGTATACTCTGTTACAAAAGGTGTTTGCTAGATCTAGCACATGGGACTTGTATTGAGGGAGGAAAAAGTGACTCTCTTGGCAAATTAGGCACATCAGAATAGACTGTTATGTTCGGGTTCTGACGCAGTGCCCATCATCCTGGGATCTGGGTGTGTTGGACTTGGCCACCAAATAGTTGAGTTTCTTCTAAATTGCACCTAATCTCTGAATTTGCTGATTCTCGTTTCTCATTTTTAATTGTGATTGTTGGATAACTAATGTTCTTCTAAGGTTTTATAACTTTAAGCTACCAATATTTACTCCTTACCCTAACTCCAGTTTAACACAGTTTTATTTTGTCCTTTAGGCTGGGTTATAAAATCCGTTCGATTTCATGTCAGTGTTTTGTTGATGTGTTGCAAAATGATTGCCATAGACTTGCCCTGGCTTCTCTTTGCTTAGCTTAATTTTGCTATAATTCCTCATGCTTGTATTGACATCCTCTCAGGTGACTAGGGAATCAGAATTGTAACAATGGCAAATCTTTGTATTGTTTTCCATGAGTTAGTAAACGGTTGATTCTTGCTGTCATTCTGTATGCAGAGCTCTCACCCATGCCAGTGACCACTCTGTTTGCAGGTGGAGGGAGAACTACAGAGCAGGTCTGTAACTTTGAGGATAGGCAGATTCCTCCAAGACAAAATTTGCTCTTTGTGTGACATTAGGTGTGATATTTCTCGTGCCATTGGAGAATGTGAGCTTTGCTTCTGGGAGTTCTCCTGCTTCCAGCTGGCCTGAGAAGCAAGAGCCCTGAGGATTCTCCTGAGCCAGGATCTTTTGCTTGAAACTCTTACTAACTTTTTTTTCAAGTCAAGGCAATTTTTCAGCGTGAGCTTGGAAAAAGCATCTGAACTCAAGTGTTGGTGCAACTTTATGGATGTTTAATCCTTAACCTACTAAATTTATTTTTTCACTTCAGATAGCTACACGCAAACAACACTGAGGTGTCAGCTGACAAATTGTGTGGTAAACTTTAGTCCAGGGCTATATGAAAAAGACAAGATACCAGATGCCTCAAAAGAATGGTCATTAATAGACCTGGGTGAAATTTTTCAATCAAAAATTTTTTTGATGAAAAATGCAGATTTGGGTTGACCCAGAACGTTTTGCAAATTGGTGTAGACTTTGCTTAGTTGTTTTGGTTGGGGAAGAGAGGGGGAAATTGAAACATTTTGTTTTGACATTTTTTGAAATGAAACATTTTGATTTTTTTTTTTATTCAGAGGAACAATTTCATTCAGCTTATTAAAAACATGGAAAGAATTGAAATGGAAAGAAAACATTTAGTTTTGGGTGGAATTAAATATTTGTTTGACCCTGTGACAGGATGGACTAGGCCTGGAGGCCTTAGGGTCCTGCCATACCCCATCCCAGAAAGGTGCAGAAGAAAAGTCCTGCAAGCAGCCTAGAGTGGTTGTAGGGAAGCAGCCAATGAGAGAGGTTGTAGGGAGCAACCAATCATGGCCCAGTACAGTCATATAAAAGGACCTGCAGGGCCACAATGAGTTCAGTCTGCTGGCAGGGACCATGGGAGTGACAGAGTGTCTGGCTGCCTGCCAGGACTGAATCTACGACGGTTGTCGGCAGGGACCGGGTGAACAAGAAAGGAGCTCCTGGCTGGCTGCTGGGACTGAGTAAGGACTGAGCCCGGGAAGGGCCGCAGGAATGTAGTGTCTCCAAGGAGGAAGCCCTGGGGATATGGCCCCATACTAGCGCCGGGACTACTTAAAGACTGAGCCCAGGGAGGGCTAGAGAGATTCCAACTGAGGGGTACAGAGAGGCCCCTGGTGGACTATGTACCTGGAGGAGATCTGTTCTGATTCACATACAGACCGTTTGTGTGACTCAGCCAGAGGGCTGTATCACTGGAAAACTGCCTGAGAACCATCGAGAGGGGTCACCAGAACTGAAAGACTGCAGACACACCCAACCAGAAGGGGATGCTCACAAGGTGGATGCTGCCCCGTTACAGACCCAAAACAAAATTTTAATGACTTTTTTTTTTTTCCTGTTTGCTGAAAATTTCAAAAGATTTCAGTGTCAGGTTGAATTGATTCTCCCATTCCCACCCCTTGGAATTGCCAGCGAATCAAAGAATTCACTATTTGCACAGAACAAGTCCTTACCTGCTATAATAACTTCCTAGAACTCAGTCATGCATGGGAGTTCCACACAAAGCTGGAAATAAAGAGTCTGAATCTGAGACAGGCCTGGCAGAATTTACCAGATACCTACTGGCCAAAGGATCAGACTTGTTAGCCTCTGCTGATAGCAAAGATGGATCTCTGCTGGAAGTCTGTGAAGGGATCAGGTACTGATCTTTTCCTTATGTGGCTCTGTAAGAGTACAGCCTCGGTTACTTGGTTTACTTCCCTTGACTATTGGATGTGTGGATTCAGGTTCAGCCTTTCCTTTCTCCTCTTGGCTGGTAAGAGGAGAAGGAAAAATTTACTTGCTTTTCTACAGCTGCTGTGAGTAAATCCATTTTCTCCTCCTGGTGACCTTCTCTACCTGGCCAGCAAGGGTGCTGGGGTTGCATTCTCACAGACTTTCGACTGCTGTGCTCCAGGTTCTGTTGAAAAACAATCTGAGCCAATGACTGGCTGGCAGCATTGAGAGCATTGCTTGGAGAGGTTAATCTTTTGTGGTATGGGGGAGCCTGATACATCAATGGGAATTGTGGTGTTTTTGAAACATCCTTGTGAATAGAAGTCACTGGTTTCTACACACGAATCCCTTTCCGGGGTCTTTCTTCTAAAATCTACTTCTGAGCATTTTTTGCTTGCTGGGCCACAGCGATAGGTTCATGTCTATTTCAAAGGTTTTGGTGCAAGGATAGGAAAGTAGTAAGCCACTGAAAATCAGTGGGTAATGATGGTGGTTGGCTGTAGATTTGTGCCTGTGTGTGTTAGCCTAGAAATGGAGACAGAAGTACAGGGGTTTTCTGCATCTGCAAGAGATGCTTTATGGCTCAGTTGTCCCTTGGATTACATGTCTGCAGAGGGGTGTTAGGGTAAAACTCTGCCGTATGCTCTGCAAAGGCTACCCAGACTTTGGTCCAGGCAAGCAGGAGTATAGGTGTATTCAATGCCCATGTCTTTCCCTTGAATAGATGGAAAGGGAGTGAGTGAATCCTTCACCAAGCATGCCAGCCAGCAAACCCGAGGGGGGAATAATCTGCTGGCATGGATTAGCAGCAAATTACTCCCCGCATCCCAGGTTTTTTCCAGGCTGCACAGTTCCTTGTCTGCACTGTGAGTTCCCAGCAGAGTAGACTGCTTCAGAAGGCTTGCTTTGCCTTCTCCTCAGAGTACAACTGCCCACAGTTAAGTTACCACACAGCCCTTTCTAAGCAAGCACAGGTTTCAGAGTAGCAGCCATGTTAGTCGGTATTCGCAAAAAAGAAAAGGAGTACTTGTGGCACCTTAGAGACTAACACATTTATTTGAGCATTACGAAAGCTTATGCTCAAATAAATTTGTTAGTCTGTAAGGTGCCACAAGTACTCCTTTACTTTTAAGCAAGCACATTTACTCTTTTAAGATAAAAACATTACAGAGTAAACATGAAATCAAAAAGAACCTACACACATGCTAATAAACTCACCAGAGACCACCCCAAATCCAACCAGGGCTCTGGCAGGTGAACTGTCCTTCAAACCTCACCCAGTGGGTTTTCTGTGGTCACCAGTTCAGAACAGTTGTTAGCTCAGAACAAGCACTCCCAGGAATCTGAGAGTCACTCTTTTATCCAGTCTAGGTCTTTGAAATGCAGAGACCATGAACCGATGACCAGCCAGATAATGGTCCCATCCTCAGGGCAAAGCTTCAAAAATGGTCTTTACAGAACCAGAGCTGGTCATTTGCATTCACTTCCTGCAGGTATTTCCGAGGAAACCCGCTTGGTTTGTCTGGCACATTGTTTCAAATAATCCTCTGAAGCTCATAACACTTCCCTAGGTTTATATTGGGCCTGTCCTCCCCCATCCCCAAGAAGTTCCCTGTAAACCCACAATAATATGTCAAATTTGCATTTTTAATGCAGTGGATTCCAAAGATACTTTAACTTAATTTAATAAGCTTTAACTTCATTTCATTGAGGTTTGTTCAGGATATTGGAGGAAATTGCTATATCTGTTATACATGCCTCGTCTCTCACTGAGTTTGTGGCAAAGCCCCAGTCTTGCCCTTTGTAAATAAATAAGGCTCTGATCCTGCCAAAGCTTTGCAAGATTGGGGTCTAAAACTCTGCTAAGTTGTTAGTCTCAGCATGAAAAATATACCCTTACAAAATGTGTAAGTTTAAAAAAAAATCAATATTGACTGAAAATGTTTAAAATGACGAGCACATGCTGAATCCATAGCTACGTCAGAGTCTGAGAGGAGGAATCCAATTCTCCTTCACAAACGTATGCTACGTTGACTAAAGTCAGCAGTGTTTTGTTTTAGTAGCGGGTGGGTTTTTCCCCCTCCCTCCCAAGCATTCCAAGTAAATGACATTTAATCCTTGGTGCATTAGAGCTTGTCTGAAACTGTTCTATAAGTATTTATAATAAATTAATTTAAGTGGACATTTTTAAACCAATCGATTTTGATATAATTATGGTGTTGGTGTTTGCTACTCAGCAGATGGAACAATGAATCTTAAGCAGGTTTTTGTTTTATTTAAATCAAACACCGATACCTTAAAATAAATTCTGTGTGTGACATAGACATGATCTCTGTGATTTGCTTTGGGATGGGAAGAAGCTCTCCTGGGACTCTCCTCCTTCCCTCCATCCCCTCCAATTTCTAATGCCCATATCGCTTCCTGTCTTTGGCAATGAGGGCTGTAAGTAACTCCCAGCCGACATCCTTACAGGGCGCTAGCTAAAGAGGAGCAACATGAAAATGAGCAGCTTTCTTCCCAATAAGAAGAGAAATCTGCCTCTGCTGCACCCCTAATCCCTACTGTGTAGTATTCCTGGGACATGCCCATTTTCAATAGGGTAACCTTTTGGCTTGTGAAATTGGCTTGTAGGATGGTATGGAATTGCAAAAAACTTCTGGAGCCAGTGAAACATCATGGTGGCGAATTGCTGTGGGATGATGATGTTGCATGGCCAGATTGGAGAGTGGGGCCAACCCATGCTGTGGTGGTTATTGCAGACTCGGGCCTACAGTAGCCTTGGCATCTGAGCAGCGCATGTTTGCATGCACACACACCTCACCGTCCCATTTGGGAATGGGACAGTGATTGCAGATTGCTGATTCGTCTTCAAAATCTGGCTGTGCAGAGAGAATGCTGTAGAGCACTGCTCCACAGTGGCCAGGGGTGCAGATTTCCTGCACCTACACACCACATCCTGCCTCAGTTCCCTTCTTTGAGTGGGAGATTAGACAGGGCAATATGTCCCCAGAAATGACGCGTTTCTGCAAGCCTGGGAATCTGGGATTCCTGTTTGAGCACAGACCACCAGAGAGCCTACTCTTAATTTTCTTCTAAGCAGTTAGGTAGTCTCCATTTTGAGGTAATCCCATTCTCCATTAGTGGGGATGATGGGTTGCATTTTGCTTATTGCTTTCCATTTTGTATCGTAAAGGCTTGATCGAGAGCCCACTGCAGTCAATAGGCAGACTCCCCTTGACTTCAGTGGGCTTTGGATCAAGGCCTTAATGACTTGTTTTTTCTCCCCAAAACCCTGATTGCATTGGGTATTGCTGAAGAAAGGGCTTTCTGTCCAATAGCATATAAATAAATCATGCTTCAATTAAGTTTTTATAAGGAGTATTTTACATTAATTTTTTCAATTGTTAATCCTAATTCTGTGTGTGTGTGTGTGTGTGTGTGTGTGTGTATGCACACATGTGACCGACCTACCGGTTTGCTCAAATGGCAGTTGGCCAGATTTGCTAAGAGAAGGTTACAGGTTGTAAGTCATAGTCAACAGCAAATTCTGCTGACACAAGTACAGATATTCCCCAATTTACATAATCGTTCCATTCCGGAAAGCCTTGCATAACTCAAATTTTGCGTAAATCGGAAACGTATACTCAAACGTTATGCAAAAAAATTCCTATTTCTAGCTTATGGAACTTTTTCTGTGAAACCAAATTTGCGCAAGTCGGGTCTTGCGTACCCGGGGAGCATCTATAGACAGTCTGAAAACCTCTGAAAGGCCAGAGTTTTGTTGTTGGTTTTTTTTTTAAACAGTAGAAAAAGGTACGACAGGACTTCCTACTGTTTGACTTAAACTGGGTACTACAGGGCCTATGCTAGCCAAGCTGCATGCTGCTAGACTCATCCCAATCTCTTCCAGGGGAAGTCGGTCTAAACAGTATGAAAGTGCCTTTGAGGGAGATTTTTGGAAAGTAAATTGAACAAACTGTGATGAAAGAAATATAGAGTTAAATCTGATAGATTGAAAAATATTTCCTCTTATCAAACTGTATTTACAAATTCATTGTTACATTATATTAAGTAGATATTTAGATTATTATTGAAATGACTAACAAGTTGCAGCAGAGCATACATACTGCATGGTGAATAAAACTAGCTTTTAAGGTCTGGTAGCTCGTTTTGCTGCCGTTGGTGAAGGCAAAGAAAAGAAAGCGGACAACACATTCAGAATGATAAATTTCCTGAACAAAGACACATGCTGCACATACTCAAGACTACTGAATAGTGTACAAGCAGAGACTTAATTCCACTAATAAACTGTCAATGGAACTCATGCAGTGAGGTACATTCAAGCATGCTGATTCCTTGACAGAGACCTTAGATGAGAGAGAGAGAGAGAGCAAATTAAATCGAGGAGGGATTTATTTTAGATTGTGACATTTTAGTGGAAAACTTCAGGAAATGGAAAGGATTTTCATACAGTGCTTTTTATATATTTATATGGTTATTTTTGAATCTTTTCCTGAAACTTTGAGTCGTTCCCCACACTCCCAGTCTTACTAAAGGAGGTTAAAAAACCCTGCATTTCAGGCAGTGATTAATGCACAGCTGTGATGGTAATTTTGCCCCATCTTACAAATTAGATGAAATGTTTTCAAATACTTTGGGGGCGGGAACCATTACCTGAAAGTGACTGTGTTTGAGTCATTTTCAGTGGCAGTGCTCTTAGGATCTGGCATTTAGAAACCTGGGTGGAGAAGTATAAAGCTTACAACAGGGAAGGGTGCTACCCTCCCTTTTGCTGAATACCATTAAGCATTGGAGATGTTGCAGTGGTGTGTGTTTTTAGAGATGACCCTGGGTTATTACTAAGAACATGTTATGTGATGTTGCAGCTGCAAGAATTTAGTCTAGGTCCCTGATTCATGGCAACCAACCAGACAAGATTCTCATTGTCTACTTCGGGCAATGACCTTTTGAACTCTTTAATAGAACAGCCATGGATTTGGCATTTGGTTTGTGGTTTAGCTTAGAAGAGAGCCTGGGGAGCAATACAGCGGTGCACAGGCAATCCATGAAGTTTTTGGAAAGTGTAGGGGACAATTTCCTGGCGCAAGTGTTGGAGGAACCAACGAGGGGCAGAGCTCTTCTTGACCTGCTGCTCACAAACCGGGAAGAATTAGTAGGGGAAACAAAAGTGGATGGGAATCTGGGAGGCAGTGACCATGAGATGGTCAAGGTCAGGATCCTGACACAAGGAAGAAAGGAGCGCAGCAGAATACGGACCCTGGACTTCAGAAAAGCAGACTTTGACAACCTCAGGGAACTGATGGGCAGGATCCCCTGGGAGAATAACATGAGGGGAAAAGAATCCAGGAGAGCTGGCTGTATTTTAAAGATTCCTTATTGAGGTAACAGGGACAAACCATCCCGATGTGTAGAAAGAATAGTAAATATGGCAGGCGACCAGCTTGGCTTAACAGTGAAATCCTAGCTGATCTTAAACACAAAAAAGAAGCTTACAAGAAGTGGAAGACTGGACAGATGACCAGGAAAGAGTATAAAAATATTTCTCGGGCATGCAGAAGTGAAATTAGGAAGGCCAAATCACACCTGGAGTTGCAGCTAGCAAGAGATGTTAAGAGTAACAAGAAGGGTTTCTTCAGGTACGTTAGCAACAAAAAGAAAGTCAAGGGAAGTGTGGGCCCCTTACTGAACGAGGGTGGCAACCTAGTGACAGAGGATGTGGAACAAGCTAATGTACTCAATGCTTTTTTTGACTCTGTCTTCACGAACAAGGTCAACTCCCAGACTACTGCACTGGGCACAGCATGGGGAGGAGGTGACCAGCCCTCTGTGGAGAAAGAGGTGGTTTGGGACTATTTAAAAAAGCTGGACGAGTACAAGTCCATGGGGCCGGATGCGCTGCATCCGAGAATACTAAAGGAGTTGGCGGATGTGATTTGCAGAGCCATTGGCCATTATCTTTGAAAACTCATGGCAATCGGGGGAGATCCCAGAGGACTGGAAAAAGGCTAATGTAGTGCCCATCTTTAAAAAAGGGAAGGAGGAGGATCCTGGGAACTACAGGCCAGTCAGCCTCACTTCAGTCCCTGGAAAAATCATGGAGCAGGTCCTCAAGGAATCAATTCTGAAGCACTTAGAGGAGAGGAAAGTGATCAGGAACAGTCATGGATTCACCAAGGGCAAGTCATGCCTGACTAATCTAATTGACTTCTATGCTGAGATAACTGGCTCTGTGGATGAGGGGAAAGCAGTGGACGTGTTGTTCCTTGACTTTGGCAAAGCTTTTGACGCTGTCTCCCACAGTATTCTTGCCAGCAAGTTAAAGTAGTATGGGCTAGATGAATGGACTATAAGGTGGATAGAAAGCTGGCTAGATTGTCGGGCTCAACGGGTAGTAATCAATGGCTCCATGTCTAGTTGGCAGCTGGTATCAAGTGGAGTGCCCCAAGGGTCTGTCCTCGGGCCGGTTTTGTTCAATATCTTCATTAATGGTGTGGAGGATGGTGTGGATTGCACCCTCAGGAAGTTTGCAGCTGACACTAAACTGGGACGAGAGGTAGATACGCTGGAGGGTACGGATAGGATACAGAGGGACCTAGACAAATTAGAGGATTGGGCCAAAAGAAATCTGATGAAGTTCAACAAGGACAAGTGCAGAGTTTTGCTTTTAGGACGGAAGAATCCCATGCACCACTACAGACTAGGGACCGAATGGCTAGACAGCAGTTCTGCAGAAAAGGACCTAGGGGTTACAGTGGACGAGAAGCTGGATATGAGTCAACAGTGTTCCATTGTTGCCAAGAAGGCCAATGGCATTTTGGGCTGTATAAGTAGGGGCATTGCCAGCAGATCGAGGGACGTGATCATTCCCCTCTAGTCGACATTGGTGAGGCCTCATCTGGAGTACTGTGTCCAGTTTTGGGCCCCACACTACAAGAAGGATGTGGAAAAATTGGAAAGCATCCAGTGGAGGGCAACAAAAATGATTAGGGGACTTGAACACATGACTTATGAAGAGAGGCTGAGGGAACTGGGATTGTTTAGTCTGTGGAAGAGAAGAATGAGGGGGGGATTTGATAGCTGCTTTCAACTACCTGAAAGGGGGTTCTAAAGAGGATGGATCTAGACTGTTCTCAGTGATAGCGGATGACAGAGTAAGGAGTAATGGTCTCAAGTTGCAGTGGGGGAGGTTTAGGTTGGATATTAGGAAAAACTTTTTCACTAGGAGGGTGGTGAAACACTGGAATGCATTACCTAGGGAGGTGGTGGAATCTCCTTCCTTCGAAGTTTTTAAGGTCAGGCTTGACAAAGCCCTGGCTGGGATGATTTAGTTGGGGATTGGTCCTGCTTTGAGCAGAGGGTTGGACTAGATGACTTCCTGAGGTCCCTTCCAACTCTGCTAATCTATGATTCTATGAATGGGGTTGTCAAGGCAGTTTCTGATGCTCAGTGGACACCTAGCATTGTTCTCCGACTCAGCTGCATCATGAGGGTGGACCCAGGTTCAGATGGAGTAAGAGCCGTTCTGCACCTGTGTAGATCTTTGTTAGATTAGTCTGGTCCTTGTGTGGCCATAGTAAGAGTTTATTTGAACAATGCTGAATCCACCTTTGGACAGGTGGCTTAACGAATGTACAAATCCACTCTGTGCCAAGGAAACACTAGTATCAGATGAGAAAAGCTGCTATTTCTTTTCTTAAACCAGATCTCCTTCTAACAAGAGACCTCCACTCTGTCCCAAATCAATGTTTTAATCTTTAAACTTTTATTACAAACTATTGTTCCTTTTATTTGGAACAATCTCCCAGTACTTGTCCTGCCAAGCCCTCTGTTTCCACTCATTTACACCCTACTTCTTTTTAAAACCCACTTATTTCAGGAAGCATCCACAGTTTGCTGTTTACTTTTCTGCTCTAGTCCTGTGCAGTATATCTTCTCTGAGTTACACTGCAAGCTCTTTGGGACAGGGAATCTTTTCTTTGTGTGTTCTTGGAAAGAAACCTGTTTGCTCATGGCACGCTAGAAATATTAAACATTATTATTAAAGGACAATATTCCTCATTGCAGTTCATTATGCAATATAGTTTTATGACAATGCAGCATTAGGCCCTAATTCTGCACACCGCTCCCTGTAGATGCACCCTAGCATTCATGCAAAGTTCTCTGCAAGACTGGGGCCTTGGATTGCACAGCATCTTTCAGATAAAATTTGGCCCAAACCCTCCTCTACTTGGGGAAAAAACAATGGCTGGACCACTGGGAATTTGAACTCATGGATTTTCCTACACATCAAGCTGTTGGTGTATGTGTTCAGCCCCACCGTACGCTCCCGGATGGTCAGAAGTGTGGCTTCCAAAGGACAATACAGATATAACAGGAGCACAGAGTGGAATGGCCATTTCTGAAGTGGGAGGGAAAAGAGAGGCTACCTCCAAGTTTTTATGACCGCACAGTATTCCAGTTAGGGTCAGTGTTTGTCTTGTGTTGAATCGGATGGGGATGAGGCTGTGCATTATATGGCCCTGGAGGTAACAGTTGTAACTATAACTAAGTGAAATCTTAAAATAAAAAAAAAGTGGTGATGAAAACAGAAACAATTTTAACACTCAGAATATTAGAGAATAAAACAAGCCAAGGTTGTGAGCAGTTTTCAAAAGGAGTGAATTGTTCTAAAAGATTAAAAAGAACTCCTAAGCAAAAGCAAGAATGTCAAGATAATTGTCTCTACAGCAGAACCTCTCTTGGAACAAAGCTGTATAGTAAATATTTAATAAACCAAAGCTCCATGTTTGACTCCGTGGAATTTTTTGGAACACTGGGCTGGGGCTTTTTACAGGACTCAAAGACGAGTTTTGCATTCCTTGCACCAACTAAAAGACTCCAGTTTCTTCGAAGTGGACGTTTGTCACTGTAATGAGGGCAGGTTCAGGTTCCAAATCACCACTCTCAAGGTCATTTTGTGATATGCAACCCAATGTGAATGGATTTCTCTGGATGTGTTTAAAAACCAGATTTTTGCAAACTCTTGTGAAGGGAGTGACAGGATCCCATCACTGTGTAATCATTTATGGATCAGATAATGATTTTCTCCCGTGCCTTAATGACATTTCTCTACTCAGGGGAACCCAGACACATTTGTCAAATGTTGCTGATACACCCACTTACGTCTGCCAATGCTGATCAAAAAGAACTGTCTTATTTATATGCCCTCTCGTTATTAAGTGAGCAGAGGAATTAAGTAAGAATTGTCTTCATACAAAATCACTTGCGTGAAAATTTCTTGTCATTTCAGCAAAATGAATGTAGAAAATCCATTTACACATAATGAGGTTATTTTAAAAAGAATAGACATTTTTGTGTTTTTTGAGAATTTTTCAGTTTTAATGTTGGAACATATGATTGGATATTACATTTAATAGGTATAGTTACTCCTGTGGGAATTCTGCGCCAAAATATTAAAAATTCTGCACACTATTTCAAAATTCAGCAAAATTTTGCAAATTTTATTTTTCAATAAATAAATGTGGAGGCTCCAGCATGGGAGTTGTGAGCACAGGCCACTGACCCACAGAGGTGGGAGATCACCCTGTGGCCCCCACCTCCCTGCCCGGGATACGGACTCGATGATAAAGCTGCACCCAACCCTGACACACTGCAAGGACCAGGCCTGCCCCGGAACCTCCCCGGGGCCCTGCCCCTTCATGCCAAGCACGCTAGATGAAGGCAGGCAGGTTCAGCCCAGCAGGATCCAAGTGTAGAGGGAGATCCAGGTGTGGGGTGATAGGGTTCTATATGGGGCAATCTGGGTGTGGGCGGCTTGGTTGGGGGTCTTGGTGTGTGAGGGATCTGGATGAACAGGGGTGCAGACACAATGGGGCTCTGCAGGGGGTCCAGGTGAAGGTGGTTGGGGCTCAGTGGGTGTGATGGGGCTGGGTGTGAAGTGCTTAGCAGGAGAGGTCCAGGTGCTGGCTTGGTGGGGTCTGGGTACGGGTGCTGGCTTGGTGACCTTCAGTAGGGTGGGGATCTGGGTGGTGCAGGTTCAGGTGGGGTGGGAGTTCGAGTGCAGGGGGTGGTCTCAGTGCAGGGGTGGGGCCCAGATGCAGGGAGGTGGGGCTTGGTGTGGGGATCTGGGTGCAGAGGGGCTCCGGATGCAGAGAGTGAAGCTTGTTAGGGTGTGGGTTTGGGTTCAGGAGGGTCAGTGTGGGGGTTCTGAGGGTGAAGCTTGGCAGGGTGATCTGGGTATGAAGTGGTGTAACCATGCCTCCATGGGTCACAACTGAGGATGCCAAATTCAGAGTGAACTGCTGAGAAATAGGGCAAACATAACCCAAAACTGGTGGCTATTCTTTGATAAGATATACCAACCCAGCTACAAAAGTAAAGTCCTGTTTCACCACACTGGCTAACAAGAAGTCATAAAAGCAGTTTCCTTGGACATTCCAGTTCTTATATCACCACCAAAACCACTGGATTCAGAGATGAGTGGTTCTTTACAGCCAGTCACATCAAATAATAGATTCTTCTGATCCCAAAGGACCAGCCACACACCCAGGTTAATATATAACTTAGATCTTTCCCAAAAATCACACTGATGCCAATCCTTTCATATCTAAAATCTAAAGGTTTATTCATAAAAAGAAAGAAAGGTGAGAGTTAAAATTGGTTAAAGGAATCAATTATGTACAGTAATGGCAAAGTTCATGGTTCAGACTTGTAGCAATGATGGAATAAACTGCTGGCTTAAGTCAAGTCTCTGGAATGCATCCACAGCTTGGATGGGTCCATTGTTCAGAACTTCAGTTTATAGCAAAGTTCCTCCAGAGGTAAGAAGCAGGATTGAAGACAAAATGGAGGGGTTTCCAGGGCCTTTTATAGCTTTTGCCATGTGGCGGGCATCCCATTGTTCTTACTGTGGAAAATTACAGCAACAAGATGGGGTTTGAGAGTAGCAGCTGTGTTAGTCTGTATTTGCAAAAAGAAAAGGAGTACTTGTGGCACCATAGAGCCTAACAATTTTATTTGAGCGTAAGCTTTCGTGAGCTACAGTTCACTTCATAGGATGCATTCGGTGGAAAATACAGTGAGGAGATTTACTCACACAGAGAGAGAGAGAGAGAGAGAGAGAGAGAGAACATGAAACAATGGGTTTTATCATACACACTGTAAGGAGAGTGATCACTTAAGATGAACTATTACCAGCGGGGGGGTGGGGGAGGAGGAAAACCTTTTATGGTGATAATCAAGGTGAGCCATTTCCAGCAGTTAACAAGAACGTCTGACGAACAGTGGGGGATGGGGTGAGGGGGAGAAATAACATGGGGAAATAGTCATTACTTTGTGTAATGACTCATCCGCTCCTGGTCTCTATTCAAGCCTAAATTAATTGTATCCAGTTTGCAAATTAATTCCAATTCAGCAGTCTCTCGCTGGAGTCTGCTTTTGAAGTTTTTTGGTTGAAGGATAGCCACTCTCAGGTCTGTAATCGAGTGACCGGAGAGATTGAAGTGTTCTCCGATGGGATTTGGAGTCATGTGGGCGAGTCACATATCCATGCATTTTGCCTATCACAACAGGAAATTCCATTCAGTGTAGAGGGGCGTCTCCCATGGTCCACTGTCAGTTAAATGTTCTTTTGATGGGTCACTCGATTTGAATAGTCATAGAATCATAGTCCCTCCAAGATGTGCTGGCTAGCTATTTGCACCTAATGAAGTGAGCTGTAGCTCACGAAAGCTTATGCTCAAATAAATTTGTTAGTCTCTAAGGTGCCACAAGTACTCCTTTTCTTTTTGCGAATACAGACTAACACGGCTGCTACTCTGAAACGTAGCTTGACTAGAGGATCTTCCTGCACCATGTCCTAGAATTTAGTTTTCTAAATAAACTCAGTGTGTCATTGATGCCCAGGGAGAATCAATAGGATGGAAATTGCTTGCAGTTTCCCCTAAAGTGTTGCAATGGATTACTGCTCTCAGATTTTCACTCTGTAGTCTTTTCTCTGCCAGAGAGGGCATGCATTCATTCCAAGCACATACAGTTTTAGGAAACGGAAAAAAGAAATCTACAGACTGTGCTCAGAAAGCATACTTTTCCTTCTCTTTTCCATGTTATGTGTTCGTGCCCAATCCTGGGAAGTGCTAAGCTTCTTCATCTCCCAAAGAAGTCAGTGGACTCTCAGCACCTCACCAGAGGTGCTCAGAACCTTGCGGGACTGAGCCCTTACTTCTCAAGTATTGTGTATAGGTAATTATGAACAGAACAGTTTTAAGTGAGTTATAAAGAAGTAAGTGTGTGTGTGTGTGCGCGCACAAGCACCTGACTCTTCTGATCGTGGGGCTGCACTGCCTCCTAGGCCCTGGATTAAATCGGTGCAGCCTTAAGACTTCTGTAAACAACACTAGTTGTCAATGCCCCCTTAAGGGCATCCTGGCTACTGTCTCTACCTGGTAGCTGGGAGAGATTGGTGTAAGATGTGTCTACTCCACTGGAAGACTCCCCTGTGCGGGGGGAATCCTTCACTGGCTTATCTGCTGGTTTTGAGGCAGTTTTAAGGTGGGAGAAGAGAACAAAGCTTCTCTAACAGATGTAAGAAGTAGGCCTATAACGTGTGGATTTTTGTGTGGTTTACTCAACCCTTACTCCTGTGAAACCCCCATTAAAGTCGATCCTTGACAAGTTAATTGAACAAGTTAAATGCTGCTGAAGCAGTTAACAGAAGGCTGCGCTTCTGCCAAGTGTACAGTAGCTAGCCAGTTTTGGAGTGTAGTCTCCTTTATGTGTAAAGTTTTTTGCCTTGGCATTAATGGGAATTACTCACTTGCATCAAGGGGAGATTAGGTTTGTCATCTTTCCAGTTTTCCCTTCACCAGCTTATATTCCATGTGCCAGACAGTGGTTTTGTATTTATTTGATTTTTACTCACATAAACTCAGTAAAACAGCATATGATGATGCTTAGGAAAATGCTGGTATCTTGATTAGAGATGCAGTTTCTATTCCAAAGCAAATAGATTACACTTTCAAGGTTGAGTCACTCAGTATGTACACATGATGCAAATGAGTGAACTTCCTTTACTGCTAGGCAAATTACATGCATTTTGAGACCAGACTGGACTCCAGCATTCAGTAGCTATGCCCCACTGAAACATAACCATAAGCATTTAGTTATTACTGTACCTGTTAGGAGCGCAGCCCACTCTTGCCTTTTTCTAGTGTGTTTCGTCTGTAATTATTGCCAAGCTTTGAGCTCGGAGGGAATTTTGCCTGAGTTGAGGATGGAGTGAAAATTTAAAAAAAGGTTCCCAGGATCTACCCTTGAGATTTGTATCAATCTATTTGCCTCTCTAGGGTTTTGTCGGCTCACCCATCACTGTGGTATCTGACTCTTGGGGCTCTTTCACTTACCTATTTCAGTGACTTATACAATGGAAGATTTTTGGGCTTTCACCTATTTCTTCCTTCTGAGCTACTATCATCCCCATCTCACTCTGCTTCTGGATATGTCTGCACTGCTTGTTTGCAGTCACTAGTATGAACTCGGAGAGTAGCATACACTTATTACCCATAATCCACCAAAGTGGGGCCCATCTCTCCCACGTGCCCCAGAATAGTTTTTCCATTGCAGCGTGAGGTGTGAGAGAGTCCCATTAGGGTCTATCCCTTACATGGGTCTCTGTGGCAATAGTCTCGACCTACTAGTAGGCCTAGCATTGGGTTGAAGCAAAAGATGACCCAGATAAAAACCTGGAACTCTGCATATAGGTCAGATTTGTTTGGCACTTCCCTGGTATCAGCCTGTTGTTTGTATGTTTCCTGTGGTTCCACCATCTGTGGATGTTTGCTTCAGCCATTGAATGCTACCCCAGTGCCCTGTAGCGCTGCCGGATATAAGACCTGGTCTCAGGAGCAACCTCCTTTCCCAGTGTTGGGGACTTCAGACCTATCAAAGAAGTGACACTTCCAAGCTCTGGGAGGGAAGCAGAGGGCAAGAGACTGTCCGCTGGCTCTGTTCTTTCATCTTTCCTGCTGACCTGCTAATGGAATGGTATTTACACTGTCTTGCCCTCTTGGCTGAAGATAGGGGAGTGAAATGGTGTGTGTGTGAGGGAGCCGGGAAGAATGTCTGGCTCCAACTCTGTTGTGTGCACAATTATCTCTTGTTTTCACCTACGGTGGAAGGACTTTGCTCTGGTGCTCCCTAACATCTGGCTGTTTGGCACAATAGGCAGATAGTCACTTTTTCTAGATTCTTGGAGTTCAATCAAAGTACATGCTGCAACAGTGTCTTTCCTGCGTGCATGGAAAAAGCGTTACCAGATAATTAGCCCGCTTGTGTCATGGAGATGTATAAAAAGCTTTAGGAAATTAATTAGTTTTCATGTACAATAGCTCCTTTTAATTTAAGCCATTAAAAATTAGGTTCTTTTTTAAATAGCAAAAGCAGTTAGTCTCCTCTGACTGATCGTTTTGCCAATTTTTTATTTTTTAATTTATAGCATTTCTGAGTTATGAACGGGGGGAAAAAAAAAAGGACCAAAAAGTGCCTGTTCTTGGCTAGGAAAGCATCATACCCTAGAATTGTTTTCTCTCTGCTCCATTTTTTTATTGCCTCCCACAGTCTTGAAGTGAAGCTTTGAAACTTCTCATTCATTGCATCTACAACTATGAGCTGATTGGTTTCAGAGTAGCAGCCGTGTTAGTCTGTATTTGCAAAAAGAAAAGGAGTACTTGTGGCACTTTAGAGACTAACAAATTTATTTGAGCATAAGCTTTCGTGAGCTATAGCTCACTTCATCGGATTCATTCTGATGAAGTGAGCTGTAGCTCGCGAAAGCTTGTGCTCAAATAAATTTGTTAGTCTCTAAGGTGCCACAAGTACTCCTTTTCTTTTTATGAGCTGATTGACTCCTTAGCATCAACTAATGTCTTCTGAGTTCACATGGAGGAAGTCTGTCAGCATTTGGAAAATCAGATAATTCCCTCCTGCTGGGCTGATTCTGGAATCTTACAAACCTGTCTCCAGGTATATGGCATCCTGGGTAGGAACTCATGACCCACATTATTGTTCCTGGCACTGTAACCGCGATTTTAGAAAAAGTAACCCAAGATATCCGATGTGAAAGCAGTAAACACAGCATCTCACTAAAACTTTAGTAGGCCTTCAGCACTGAACTGAGTTTCCGTATTCAACCTGGATTCAGCTAAGTAGTGAGCACGTGCCTGATTTTAAGCATGTGAATAGTAGTCCCCTTGGCTTCAATGGGTCTAGCAGTGTGATTAAAGTTAGGCACGTGAGCTTGTTGAATTGGGGCTTGGATTATTGAATCTGAAGGGGGTCACGTTATTTACAAGAGTTTGTGTGATTACAAATAAATAACACTCCTCCTCCACTCCTGTATACAACCAATTACTGATTTTAGCTAGAACTTGTTCATTGCTGGGTATTGTCCTGGGACTTGTGGGGTTGAAGAGAACCTATGGTCCTCTCTCTCCAGAGAGGTTAGGCAGGCACATGGAGCCATACACTGCAGCCATATCCACTATCAGCTAGGGGCATGTCTAATCCCCGGACCAGCTAGCAAGCATGCTGTTAATGGCAACAAGTGCTAGCCAGGGGATTCATTGTTTCCTTTCAGTGTGAATCCCAGAGCATGCTCTCTGGCTTGCAGGATTCCTTGAGCAGAAGGGGTGTGTGTGTGTGTGTGTGTGTGTGTGTGTATATCCCTACCCATTCCTAGATTCCTTCACTACACCACCTGGCAAGAAATGGCCTTTACATTTTAAGATCCTGTGGCAGGAAGAGACGAATTATTGACTGTGACAAAGGAGAAGAAGGATGATTATGCATATTAAACAAGGGAAGAGTGATTGTTGAATGCCTGAAGTAAAAGGAGAATCTGCACAAAATTAAACACAAACTTTCATTGGAAAATAACTGTTGCCTATAATGTATATTACAGGGTCAACCTATAGTAAATTGTCTACCTCTGACTGCCAGAGTTTAATTTTTTTATAATTTCTGGTTGACACATTTACCTGCCTCCCTCTCACTTTGAACTTTCTCCTACAACATCAAGCATTTTGCCTCTAACTGTTGTGTGCACATATATATAAAATAGTTAAAATATTTAACAATCTCAAGAGAATTATGGATAACCTTGTGAGGTTTGGGGTTTTCTTTCAGTCCCAAGGTTCTCTCATTGCTCATAAACCTCTTGAGCTTTGCTGTCCGGATTTATGACATCAATCAAAATCGCTGGGTTGAATTATAGTTGTATTCTGTTCAGTGCTGCTGGATTTACAATGTCCACATGTTAAGTTTAAAAAAAAAGTTTGCATTTAATTAACTTAAAAATTTACTAAAATGTGATTTTGCTGTATGTTAAAGGACATATTCAGGCCTACATTCCCACTGTAGTCAGCGTGACTTGGGTATAGTTTGATCATCGATTTATTAAGAAGACAGGAAACGATTTTGTTAAGCACTAGAAATATCTGGTCTTTAGCCCTGCTTCTTGTAATTTCTAAACAAAGAACCATGGGAACAATTTTGAGAAGTGTGTTTAGATGACTATAATTGATTATAACGTTCAGTGTCAAGATTGTGCTTGGCACTGTACAAAACACAAAAAAAGATACAAGGCCTGAATCTCATTGACACCCAGGCCCGTTTAAGCCCTTCTTTGCTGCCAGAGCAGTGTAAAGTGGGAGTGAATGTAATCCATAAATCCCCTTAGCATTGTGCCACTTAACCAAAGTGATATAAAGGGGCCTGAGTGTCAATGAGAATCAGACTCTAAAAGACAGAGAAAGGTCAGACAAAAATGTACTGAGAGACACAGAAGATAGCAATAACTTAGATTAAAACTATGTATTTAAATTGGGTGCTCACTGGATTGTATTGAGAGGGGTTAATGTTTGACCAGTTTGCTGAAGAAGTATTTTCAGGAGGGATTTGCATGAGGAGAGGCCACGGTTTTAGCATGCTGGGACAGGGAGGTTGACAGGGTGGAAAGAGGCACAAAGAGGTGAGTGGGAGAAGGAAATGGAGAGCCCTGAGGCTGGCCTCCTGAGTGGAGCGGAGGAAACAAAGTAGGATGTGACAGTAAACAAGAGCAGAGATGTAGGTGGGAGAAGCAATTTAAAACAGAACAAAGTTGGGGGAGGGGGCTGTTTGAGTAGCTTGACCTTTGGTATTTCGGGCAACTTGCATCAGAGCTTGTCACTATTACTTTGTGACCTTATGGATCTATCTGTTCTCTATCTGTTAATGGTAAAGTCTCCTTTGTGTCATGTCATTAATAGTGGAGCTTATTCAGCAAGAGTGTGTGACCTGTAATCAATGGCTGAGACTTGAGATGGTAAATTAAATAGCATTTGACTAGCACCTGAGATAGGGTACTGCATAAGTGAGAACTTCAGTAATGACATCTTATGAATAGCATAATAGCCAAGAACCAATGATCAAGTGGAAATACCTGGAACGGAAAGCAACATGATGGCTAGTTTACCTATCACTTGACATTTAAAAAGGGTATAGTCATGGTGTCAGACAGATTGGATGCTTGTTGAAGGCTTGCACGGGGGCATGATCATTTTGCATTATAATCAGTAACTTTGGTGGGTCAGCAATGCAAAAGAAGAGGTGGTGTCTTTTATCTGTGTGACTGAGGGTAAAACTTAATAAAGGCAGCTTGGCATATGGATTTTGACAGCAGATTTGCAGAGGGTTGTATTTTTTAAAATTGCTAAACACTAAGGCTGTCACGGTTCCATGCGTCTTCCCTGAAAATTAAGTGCGAACGTAATATAACTGCAAACAATTTTTAGGATCCTCTGAGCTACTGCTTTAGATTTTTTTTTAAAATCTTCCTTTTCTTTTGGAACGTTACTATGTCAAACCAAAGTGAAAGGAATGGACATTGTCACGTAATTTAGACCAGACATTTCACCTGATTTAACCCTGGTATTATTTAGTGGGGAATATCCTCTAGTGCAGTGGTTCTTAACCTTTACTGTAGCCTGCACCCCTTTGGTTCTCAAAATATGTTCTTGCACTCCTTATCAAAAATTGTTGAAGTAAGTCAGTTCTTTAAACCTAGATAATCATAACTATCAAATGAAAGAGAGAGAATTATATAAACATAGGTTTGATGAAACAAAGTAGTTGTATTTAGGTGCCTGTGCTTAATTTGTGTTTTTGATTTACCTTCTAAAAAAAATCTGGCATGTCTCACACCCCCAGAAAGGGCATCTCGCACCCCCAGGGGGTGCGTGCACCCCAGGTTAATAACCACTGCTCTGGTGTTAAGATGCCTCTTTTTAGGGAGGAAAAAAAAAACCCACTCCCATGACTGAATTTGAAAAAAAACCAAACAAGCCAGCCCAGTAGCTACTCTTGGGATTAACGTTTTGCTGAAATGCACTACAGCTGTAAATAGGCAGCCAGCAGAGGGAGCTCAAGATAACTAACCCTGGGCCCAATCTTCCCATTGCACAAGGCCTATTAGGTAGTATAGGAGGGTCTATTCTTGTGCTTAGGAGCCAGACCATTCTCCAGCACTGATGGATGGTCAAGTACGTTTTTGATAAAAAGCTTTGTTTTCCCAAGAAGTCAGTGCTTATTCCTAGGTTTCTGTAAGCTAGTGTGTTGAGGAGTTCTATCTGTTAGTCTCTTCCTTTCCCACCATGCACCCCACCTCCATGTGCTTTAACATTAAGGCTAATAAAGCTCTCTCTTTGTTTGGGATCTAGTTTTAGAACTGGCTTGTTTAACCTATTTTTCTCTAAAAGCTGCTTCTCTTTAATGTAAAACAAAACTTTGGCTAAGGCTGATCTGCTGCCTTGTGCTTCTAGCCTCTTCCAGCCCTCGTGCTGATGTGTGCTCCCAACTTTACGTTGGATCCAGAAGAGCCTTCGGGCAGAGGCTGCTGAGGGGATGTGCTGAATGTGCATAGTCAGGGAGGGTCTGCTCTCCTCTCCTCACTTTTTAACCTGTGCTAATTTTTATAAGATCTCCAATGGTTGGGGGGAGGGAATTGCAGCCACTTTCCAGCTCCAGTTGGTGGACTTTCCAAACTGCAATTCGGTCTGCATTTATGTTGATGTAACCCAGTTTGCAGTATGACCCAGTATTGCCAAACACAGGCATTTAAAAATAACACTAGGATCCCCAAAATCATAAAACTGGCTTAAAAATCATGGGATCTTAAAACAATGAAGAGCCCCATGTTAGAGTCTTCTAGTACTGTAACCATTTGAGGTCATGTTTTCAAGATTTTTCTTTGAAACCTCAAGGACTAAAAACTTTTTAAAATGAAAGGTAAGATTCTCATGTATTCACGTGACTCCAGGAGCTGGTGCTTTAAGCAAAGCATCAGATATAGTGAGGCTGACAATAGTTGGCAACACTGTTCTATTTGAATATCTTAAGGGTTGAAGAAGTTAGAGACCAGGCACTCTGATTTGATGGTGAGTACAATATAAAAAGCTGAATAGGGTAGAATCATTGCTGCAAGAAGTACAAATAGGAGGTGAACTACATATTGAATGAAAGGGATTGTTGGTAAAGGCCACCAGCAGTGAAAGGGTAGAGATGAGCTGGTAGTGGTGTGCTTGGAGACGACATCCTGAGATGTCCATCTATCCCTCACTTCAGAGTGAAGTCCCTCACCTTGCAATGACCTTAAGGCCCATCATTTTTGTTCTCACTCTAACAAAACTTCATTATAGTGCTTAAATTTCTTTGCTTCTGCACTACAGTTATAAAAGGCGAAAAATCATTCTTTGTGATTGATAGAAGATTGTGTTAATCTCCCTGTCAGCTGTTGGAAATCTTTCTAATTAAAATATAATGTATACTCGTGAGAACTACTAGAAGTCCGGTGTCTGCCCTCCTCATCTCTTCTTCTTCTAGGAGCTTTAAACAAACTGAGTTGGGTATTTGCTACATGAAGTGCTGATAATTACGTACCCACCTCCCTGGTGTGTTGTGAGGATTATGAATGCGTGCGTACTGCTTGGAAAATACTGTGTAAATCATTGTGTAAGTGCTAAGTGGTATTATGTGGCTGTTCTAATGTGCAATATGTATAGTGTGTGGTGTGGGACTCGGTTCTGTCGCTGCTTATTACTGTATGTTAGGCAATTAGAGGCAGATTTTGACAAAAGTCTGGAGTCGAGCCTCCGTCTTTACAATTTGTGACGGCAAAATTTGCACCCACGCGGTGCACTAGGGCTGTTTAACCTGCGCCTGTCTGTAAGAGTGGGACTTGTCCCTCTTGTGGAGCTTGTCACGTAGTCCTATGGCTTTGTCACCCTGAGATTAGATTACTGCATTGTGCTCCACAGTGAGGAGACCATGTGGAAACCGCAGAATGTGGCTGCCAGCTTAATGAGCTGTGCATTGTGCTCAAACTACCATGCGGCAGGGACCTGTAATCCTTAGAGCCCTTGTTTCCAACTGTGTTAGGCCCAACTGTATTTGGCACCTGCAAGACATTCTCTTTGGGTGCCTGTGACCCGTGGCTGATGAGAGTGATACAGAACAACTCCTTCCAAACAAATGTACCTAAACCCACAGAGCAATCAGGGGGAAGGGTTAGACCTACAGGGGGAAGAGTTAGACCCAGAGCAGGTCCACACATGCTGGGGCTTGCCTGTAGCTCATCACCCCTCTCAAAACTTAGGTGACCCCAGCTGTCTCAGGCATGTCTTAGTTCTACATCTCTGCTGCTTGCTCTACCTGTCTGTCTCTCTCCCCAAGACAGCTGCCTGCTCTCCCTTTTTTTGTCTTGGCCAGGGTTTTTTTTACAGCTTGGTGTTCTTTTGCTCATAAGCCTATTTTTTTCAAGTCCAGCGATTATCACCCTTCTGGCCACAAGTAGGTAGGGATTTCCCCAGACTCGCTCATCCATCCTTTCTCTCAAGGACCCTTAGGATTCTCGCTGGAGATACCTATCTCTGTTGTTGTTTCCTTTCCTGCTTGCTCTCTCCAACCACCTTTTGATTTAACTTCATGCACTCAGCCAGAATAATACCGAACAGGAAGACTCAGACACACAAAATAATCATACAGAATAATACAGATATCTCCCTTCTTCTCCACAGCCCTAAGTGGCTTGAGACCTGATTACCTGAGAGTTTTCACTTTTCCCCATAGACCATAGCAGGTGCAATCATTAGAGCTGAAGGCCCCTTGTTTATGTAGGGAAGACCTCTCACCATGGAACCTGCTCCCCCAGTTTGGTCAGCCAGAGGCCGCATTTGTGAACCTTCCAGACATCCTGCAAAAGCCATCATTTTTGCAGGTGGATTCATGGATTGGTGAGCTGGGATGCTGAGAGTTATTAGTGTGATTACTTGGATGGCTTGTGGTAATGTTATAGTGGCAGTTCAATTAATATGATAAGATCTTAATTGGTGGGGTAGAATATTGTCTGTTTAAGCTATGCAAAGTGCGTAGGGCATGAGAGGGAGTTTTAAATCTAAATAAAACCACAATACCTGTGCCTCGGACTTCCTCGTTAGCCTCTGCCAGCAGACTGTTAACGGTGCAAGCGTCCACATGCCAGCTGAGAGGGGGAAGCCATTCAATGGTGCAAATTGTATCCACCGAAGGGAGGTTGTTAAGGCCCGGTTTCCAAAAACAGAAGCTCCAAGTCCATATGCAGAAAAATATGCATTTGTTCTGGCCAACGCCAGTGACCTCCAGAGCTGGAAACTGAGGTCTTGGCGGTCAGAGCTAAAGAGTGGTGCTTTGTAGATGGGGCTGTAACAGACTCCCATCCTCTGATATCTGCCACAGAGGGGAACATGACACGCTGATATGGGGTTATATAGCACGACTCCATTTAAAGCACGCGCCTACTCAGTTTGCACTGGCAGTTGCCGAAATCCTGAAGGCTCCTTCGAGGAGTGTCCCCAGGGGTGCCCCACTTCAGGTGCATATGCGCCCCCTTTGATCAGATGTTTTTGATAGCAGAGCTTGTTTTGGCTTGCGCATGTGCTCAAGCAGTGCTACTCAAAGTGGTGGTCCGCGGACTGGCACCGGTCTGCGAGCTATCGGCTGCCGGTCTGCGCGCAAGTTGGTGGTAAAAAAAAAAAATGCCGGTCCCCCACATCAGATAGCTTGAGAAGCACTGCTCTAGAGCTCCTTGTGCCCCATACTGAGGATAGAGCAAGCTGTGTGGATGAACTGCCCTATATTTGCTCAGCTTTTAAGAGCAGTTCTCGGCGGTGGGGGGTGAACAGGAGATTAAATTTAGGCTCTTTATGATGGAGTGCCCCCTTGACCATCCTCTGGCCCAGGCCCAGATACCCCTTAAATTTAGGCTCTTTATGATGGAGTGCTCCCTTGACCATCCTCTGGCCCAGGCCCAGATACCCCTTTCCATTGACCTCCGAGGGACCACAGTGCTGTGTCAATCTCCATACCCCACTTGTCTGGATGTTTATGGATTAAGATAAGGCTCCCAAGAAGAGAGGAGCTCCAGATCTCCTCACAGACAGCCTGTTCCAAAGAAGCCGCAAAAATCTATTTGTTCTGGAGACCTCATGTCCCAGTATCGCTGAGGCTACAGGCTTCTCCGGTACTGAGAGCTCATCAAAGACCTTGAGCTCCTCCAGGACCCAAGGTACCAAGCATACCTCAGTACCAAAGACGTCCTCAATACTTTCCAAGCATGGCCCCATCAGCAGACACTCTAAACATTGCGTCAAGGAAGTCTGCACCATTTACAGATATTTCGGTAATACCTCCAGTGCCTAAACAGGTGCCTCAAACTGCAGCACTGGTATCTGCAAAGTCTTCAACACTTTTGGTACTGGCACCATCTATTAGGTATTGCTGAAACAAACACCATCCTACTGCCGACATAGGTCATAGCAGAGCTTCATCCAGTCTCACTGCAGATTCACCATGATGGTTTGGTTGAGGTCCGGACCATCTTTACCTCATGAATCCTTAGTTGCACCACTCTGCCCACCTCCCACCTTTCAGTCAGGATCCTGACAAGGGCATTTGGGACCAAGGGTAAGAGCTGGGTCAAATCTGAGCCTGAGAGTAGTAGAGGAGTTTGAGGTCAAGTTCCTGGCCAGGGTCAATACCAAGGATCAAAGTGCAAGTCAGGTTTCAGGGTTGGGGTCAGGAGGTGAGGTCCAAATCAAGCCGAAGTCAAAACTTCCCTTCAAGAGCAGGGAACAGGAATGGTCAGGGCAGCTATAGGAGATCCACACTGTTGCTTGGACACTTCCTGGAATGCCCCATGGGCTTATATGAGATGGGGAGCCAATCCGAAGCCATGAGGCTGTTGCCTGTCAGACCCCTGGAGGCAGGACTTCCATGGTCTCTGTCCGCAGCAGGTAGTCAGTAGAGGAGCACAGGCTGGTTATAGCTGCTATTAGATGGCAACATAGAGGTGTCCACTGCCTGGCACTTTTAAGGGCTTGGGTCCTAGACCTGTTGGGCAGTACACATTTGGAAACTGATGTTTTTGACCTGTGTGGGAGCAAATTACCTCTGAGCATTGGGAGTGGGAGGTTATAATATCTAGTCACTCTATCCATTTCACCGCCATTCTCCCTTCTCAGGGACTCCTCTCACAAATGGTTGCTGAGACAGGAAGTCACATCTCTCCTGGGCACGGGACCAAGAACCAGTTCCAGCCCAGTAGAGGGGGAAGAGATTCTATTCCAAGTATGTTCTGGTCCCAATAAAGAAAGGGGATGGAGACCAGTATTCAATATCCAGACTCCAAAACACCTTTGTGGAAATGTAGAAGTTCAGAATGGTGACTTTTTCAGGTAGAATTCTACCATTAGATTCCTGGCGTTGGTTCACAGCCCTTGACACATACTTCCACATTGTTGTTCACCTCTCTCATAAGAGGTTTCTTTGACTCTGCCAGAGTCACTTCCAGTATTGAGTGCTTCCCTTCAGCCTTTCCTGTGCCCCAAGGGTATTCACAAAAGTTCAGGCAGTAGTAGTCACTCACCTTCGTTGGCTGGGAATAATGGTCTTCCCTTACATCGATGATTGGCTGTCCAAGGGCTGGTCGTGTGACAAAGCTCTCTCTGCAGTACAGACAGCTATGTGCCTGTTCCACAGGATAGGACTTCAACTCAATATTGAAAAATCTACTTTGACTCCCATGTCAACAGATAGACGTCACAGGAGCTTCTCTGGATGCCGTAACATCCAGAACTAAAAAGAAAAAGGAGTACTTGTGGCACCTTAGAGACTAACAAATTTATTAGAGCATAAGCTTTCGTGAGCTACAGCTCACCACGAAAGCTTATGCTCTAATAAATTTGTTAGTCTCTAAGGTGCCACAAGTACTCCTTTTTCTTTTTGCGAATACAGACGAACACAGCTGCTACTCTGAAACCTGTCATCCAGAACTAACTTACCTACCTGCAAACTGGTTTACAACACTAACAAACCTCGTATCCAAGGTTTAAATAAGCTCCCAGACAATGGCAAGAAATTTTCTTCAGCTGCTAGGTCATTTGGCTGCTTCTACTTTCATAACACAACCCACCAGGTTACAGTTCTGCTGCTTCCAGGGCTGGCTCAGGACCGTCTATATTTTGAATAAACACAGTCTAGACAAACTGATGTATGTCCCTTGTTGGGTACCAGGCTCGCTCAATTGGTGGAAGGACCTGTCCAAAGTTTGTGCAGGAGTTCCTTTCACCCAATCACCTTTTAAAAATACTATAATGTCAGATGTGTCCCTCATGAGATGGACACACACCATTCAGGGCCAATGGTCTGCCCAATAGTCTCTTCTGCATATCAGTTTCCTGGAATTAAGAGCAGTCAAAAAATTTGTATCCACTTCCTCGCTTAATCAAATTCCAAGCTGTCAAAGTCCTGACAGACAATGTAGCCTGCGTGTTCTACATAAATTGTCAAGGAGGGTGTGAGTTCCCTTTCTCTTTGTGCCAAAGCAATAAAGCTATGGAACTGGCGTATAGCCAATCACATCCTCATCGCAGCCTCATCTTTCTAAACATCATGGCTGATGATCTGAGCAGGCACTTCTTTCAAGATTACAAGTGGAAGTTGTCCCCTTGATGGTTCTTCGGGATAGAGGTTTCTGGCTTGACAGGTACAAGAAGTCCTACTAAACAACAGAAAGATTTCTACTAGAAATACTTACCTTCAAAAATGGAAGAGATTTCACCATTGGTATATTTAGAGAGTTTTTACCTGTTTGTTTGCTGTTCTGGATTACCTGTTGGATTTAAAGAAGTCCAGGTCTTTCTGTGAATGCCGTCGGAGTTCATTTGGCAGATGTCAGTCTTTCATTCTCCTGTGGAGGAATTCTCAGTGTTTGCCCACCCCACAACAGCAAGATTCATTAAGGGATTGGTTAACCTTTTCCTGAAGATTAGAGAACCTGCTCCTGTACGGGACTGGAACGTGGTCCTGAGTTTTCTCATGAAACTTGCCTTTGAACCACTAGCTGAGTGTTCTATACTACACTTATGAAAGAAAGCATTCTTGGTGGCCATCGCTTCTGCCCAGAGAGTCAGAAATTAGGGGCATTAATGGTTGATCCTTCTATGACCAAATGCATCCCTGTATTCACACCCTATACTTCATGGTAATAATCTTTGTACAAAATATGCCTTATGAAGTATCATTTGAAAATTAATAGCTCACTGGTCGATAACAACTTGGTGAAATGTATGTAACAACTTTATATTTGAAGTATGAATTCCCCCTGAATGATGATGGTGACACATGTTCAAACCTAGCCCTAATTAGGCAGGACTGTTTAAGCAGGTCTTAAACGAAGGAATGTTTGTTTATCTTGGTTTACATAAAAGTTGTAAACTGGGTCCTCAGATAGTGAGAGGGGAATGACAGGACACAAGAAAAATCTGCATTTCAGCAAACAGAGGTGAGATGAAACAGCTTTGCAATAGGGTTACCAACTTTCTAATTGCACAAAACACCAACCAAACACCCTTGCCCTGTCCCTGCCCCTTCTCTGCCCCCCTGGCCGACCCTATGTCTTGGAGCCACAGGGATATGTCGCCATTTCTGGGAGCTGCATGGAGCCAGGTAGGGAGCCTGACAGCCCTGCCAACCAGACTTTTAATGGCCTGGTCAGTAGTACTGACCAGAGCCGCCAGGGTCTCTTTTTTTTTATTGGATGTTCTGGTCGAAAATTGGACACCTGGCAACCCTAACCTGCAACCTTTTTCACCACCAGACACTATGTTGCCTTTTTGGGGGGAAAATCCAGGCCTGGGAGTGTGTTGAGGTCACCTTGCAAGCAATAACCATGGCTGCTGGAAGCCAGAGCATAGCTGGTGTTTGCTGACAGGCTGCTGGGGTCAGAGTTGCTGGACCAGGGCTGTGGCTACACCCAGACACTCAGGGTGTGACCTGCATGCCCTTTGGCTGTTTGTGAGAAGCCCAGGTTGGGAGCTACAGCAGCAAAGCATTGTGAGGTACCCTAGGTTGCCAGGCAGGGTGACATAGCCCCTCACTAGCCTGTACTGCCCATATTAACCAGGTTATCCACCTTCCTATTTCACCTCCCAAAGCGAGACCTGATCAGGGAGGAAGCTGTGCTCCATCCAGGGGACGTTAGAAGAGCAATGTGCTTCTATCTGGACAGAACCAAACTGTTTAGAATCTGTTTCGTTAGTGGACTGATCCAGAGAATCTGTGACTTCCATCCAGGGACTTTCAAAGTAGGTATCTGGGTATATTCTCTCTTGTTACAAACCTGCGAAAGTTCAGTCCACTCTGCAGGATCCCAGTCTATCTCCATGGCCCTGTTTAAAAACCTACCAGTTGCCCAGATTGCAGCCTAGCAAATTCCCGTATCAGTTCACACTTTCCCCAAACATTATGCCCTTGTACATGCCTCCAGGTCAGGTGCTCTTGTTGGCATGGCAGTCTTTTCATCTCTCTTTGATGTGGCTTCAAATCTCCGTTCTCCTTCAAGGGAGACCACTTGAGAGACACCTGAAGTGAGCCACTTATAGGGACGGTACTTGAAGAAGGTGAGGTAACTTAGCTTGTACAGTAAGTGGAGTTCTTCGAGATGGGTGCCCCTATGGGTGCTCTCCTTCCCCTCTGCTTTGAAATCTTGCCTCTCAGTACTTTATAGCAGAGAAGGAAATGAGGATGGTTCACCTATGCAGCTCTATATCTTCGGTGTGGGGCATGAGCAACTCTAGAGTGCTTGTGCAGGCTGCACGGACACTGCCACCAAAAAAAGATACAAGGGGTGCATGTTCACATGGAGCATTGCATCCATAGGACACGCTTCTTGAAGAACTCCAGTTACTGTACAAGGTAAATAACCTCTCCTTTCTACTTCTTTGAAAATGTGTCCTTGAAAGAAAAGTATTTTCAGTAGCTGGGGCGGGGGGCGGCTCACTTTCCCTGGAAATATCTAATTTTAATAAGCCTTAGACTACAAGACTAAAGGAAAATATAACGTGACTGAATCCATCATGCCTTCCTTACTTATTTTTTCACTTGCAGGGTGGTATATTGTTGTGTTAAATTATCAGGATGATGAACACACAAATATCCTCATCACCACCAAAGAGGTGTATTATAAATCGAGTTTTATAGTAACCAATTCATTTTTAGTCACCTATTTTAGAGTATAATTATTTCCCTTGAAATTTGTATCAACCATCAATAGAGAGTGGTAATGAGTTACCCAGAAAGGGCTTGTATCATTGTGCTGGATCATTATTTTTGGATATCTCAGCTCATATGTATTATTATTGGCTTGTTTTCAGTAGTGCTCCGTGCTTGCTGCAGTCCTAGAAGACAAGACAAGACAGACAAAGATGACATCTAAATAATCAAATCAGGTGGTGAACAGCCATGTCACAGTATATTGGTGGTAACTTAAATATTTAGTTGTTTTCTTTAATATATTTTACACCCCCCTACCAAAAAAAAATCATCATCTTAAGCACCTCCACTATCTCGCCCCCCCCAGTCAGCCATAAAGGGTAGGTCTATGCTGCACATTTACCTGGTAATTGGCACGCGGGTCTGAGCCACCCAGGTTAGCCTAGTCTGAGTATGCGCATCCCCGCTGCAAAGCCCTACCCACGTTACTGCGTCTTCCTTGTTTCTGCACTTGACCATGTGTGTCTTGCTGCATGTCCCGTGGCCCTGTGCGCTGAGATGCTCTGAGATTCTTTCCTCATCGGTCATGGGAGAACTTGTCTGTGCCTTGGGGTGGGGAATGGCTGAAGAATTTCTGGGAAGGCCAATGGACTCGAGTGAATTTACTTTGCAGCCTCGCTGAAGAGTGGGCCAGTTCTAGCCCCAGCTAAAACTTAGCTTGGGCTTTAACACAGCCCTCCTGCTGTGCAAGCAAGCACTGTTCCAAAGTGCAAAAGGGGAATGCCTGAGTGTGTGGACTGTAGGGGTTGGGCTAAAAACACATGTAGGAACTTGGGCTAAGAGTGCAGTCTAGACATACCCTTAATTTCCTGTGGGTGTCGTGGTAGAAGTGGGTCTGCATGAAGGATTTGGAGGCAGGTAGGGCAGTGGCTTTGCAGATGGGCTCAGGCCATTCCATGCATAGGAGGCAGCCGGGGAAAAAAGCATGAAGAAACTCCTGGGGGAAGCAGACAAACAAAGTTGCCATCAGGGAGGCTGGCGTAATTAGTGGAGCAGAGGAGATGGAGGGGATCATGCGAAAAGGAACAAGGGCAGATAAATAGGGAGGAGCAGAGTTACACAGGGCCTAACATCAAGGACAAGAAGCTTGATGCAGTGGGAGGAAGAGGAGCCAGTGGAGGGATTCAAAGAGGGGGAAGACCAAGTCTAATATTTCAGGGAGTTGCTGGTATAAGGTGATGAGTTAGTCCTGGGCTAGGCTCCAGCCAATCCACAAGCCAGGAACTGGTCTTGTGACTCCCAGACTAGGTATACAAGCTTCACCAGAGGAACAGCAGCTGAGTCTGTGCAACGTCACTCTGGGGCTCAGAACTCCCAGAGTGAGGGCGGGAGGGATAGCTCAGTGGTTTGAGCATTGCCCTGCTAAACCCAGGGTTGTGAGTTCAATCCTGGAGGGGGCCATTTAGGGATATGGGGCAAAAATTGGTTGGATGATTTAAATGGGGATTGCCTGGTTTGAGCAGGGGGTTGGACTAGATGACCTCCTGAGGTCCCTTCCAACCCGGATAGTCTATGATTCTAACTCCCCAACCCCTAGCCTGCTGCAGCCTTGGTCTTGCTCTGGTCCTGTTCCTAGCCTAGTCCTACTCCAGCCCTGCTGCTGCTCTAACTCCGCCTCGGATGCCTGATTCGGGCTCCTACCACTAGGTCTGTGTGCTCTAGCTCCAACCGCTAGGCCTGACCATCCCAGTCACTGTTTCTGACAGCTTGGCTGTGGAAGTTAAAACGATGCCTCAAGGAGACCCTGAATCCAACCTGTCACTAATGAAATTAGCTTCCGGGCTGAATGTGTAGAGGATGTGATGTTCCCATCATGAATATTTCACATAACACTGAGCACCTCTGCTGTGCAAAATTCCAGGGCCAAGCTGACACGGCCATTGAGCTACTCTTCAACTTCAGAACACTCAAGTAGTTGGTTTCACACATTGTGCATGGTCTAAGAATAAACAGAAGGCAGCAGATTTCAATGAGAGAGAGAGAGCACTTAATTGTCTTGAGCACATGTTCCCTCAATTCTCAATAAAGAAATATTCTGTCTTCATTCTGTTTTTCTTCCTTCTGCCTTTTTATTAGGAAAGAGGACTGCTGCATCTTTAATGCACTACTTTATAACCTTTTATGTAGAAAGATTAACAAAAAGGAACCACACTTAATTTAAAATGACAACTTAGGTTTGCTTCTGGATCCTTTTTTGGCAGATGTTCTCTTAGTAAATTATATTTGACAACCTGAAATAAATTCTAACCAAGATTTATGCCTGCATTTGCTCTCAGGGCTTCGGTTCATCAGCTTGTATGGTTAAAAAGCTATGAAAAGTAACAACTAATTTTAAAAATTGATTTTTAGGCAGTGGAATACTGGTGCTACCACTTCATCTAAGGGAAATCAGGTTTCTGAATGCATGGCTGCAGTTTTGCAATTGATGATAGTTAGTTACAGACATTTGCATAAAAAAAAAGAAAACGGAACGTTACAGAAGACTAAGAAATGGCTCATAACGATAAATCTTCTGTTACGACCTAACCAAAAAGAAGGGTTTAAAAACATACCAAGGACGTGCCATCTTTGAAAGTTTTCCCAAAGGAGAAGTCAATGTTAGTCAAGATTGCCAGAATTTACTTTAGCTATTACTGTGGATGAATAATTATGTTCAATTCAGCCAGTGATATGGGTTCACAGCAGGTTAATTGGTAATAATGGGTTTCATTCCAAACAGTGAGAAATGATATTTCAACAAAAAAAAGTTCTCTCCCTGAGAGCTGAAGATGTCCTTGCTTTCAGTGCTACCCATTCATAATATCACGTGCAGCATGTCTGTGTTCTTGTTTCTATGGCACTCTGTTGCCCTCACTTGCTCATGGGGATTGAAGGAAGGTATAGCAACCTGCTGATGCATCTGAGTTTGTGCAGCCTTATCCTGTTTTTATTAATCAAGAAATGGCCTTCCAGGGCCTCGGACAGTGATGTTATCCAAGGGGAATGCAGTGACCTTGTTAATATCAACAAAGCAGGAAGCTCCTGGTCTTAGTTATATCAGCATCAACCTGGAGTAAGTCATTTGAAATCAATTACACTGGCATTACTTGGACTGGGGGCAGCAATTGTCTATTGGGGGAGGGTGTCTGTGTCTGGTGCCTAGCACAGTGGGGCCTCTAGGCACTACCACAATACAAATGATAAATCATGAGAAACCCAGAATAAATCCATTGAAGTGAATAGCGGTATTGCAGGTTGGTACTGGTGTAACTGAGGTCAGAATCTGCCCTTCCCTGAGTGTAATATCTTCCCCTCAAGCATGGTTAATTTATGGTACTATGTGCAGTTCCAAGAATTAGTCAAGTAAATGTCTGGGTTAAGAGGAATCTACATGTGTGAAATTCACCTGGTGCAGAGGGCCAGCAAAGGGCCTATGCACCAGATATATCCCATGCCATTCCGATTTGTGTTGCATCGGCCCTTTTCACAAGGGTGAATCTCATCCCATGGGAACCCATCAGCTTTCTCTTTCTATTAACATTCCAGTCACTGTTTACCTATTACTGCCTTGATGATTTCTGCATTTGGCGATACTGGTGACTCTGTTAGGAGCTATCTAGACTAGAATGTGTAAATCTGGAGGTGTTTTTAAAAAACAATTAGTTTAGTCTTTTCATTATTTCTCTTCCCAACTCCCCCTCCCCCTCCCCCACCCCCCTGGTATATGCAGGGCCAGAAGCAGCTAAATTCAGCTGTAACTGGCAGATTTTATAGGCCAGTCAGTCAACATGACGAAAAGGTGGAAATATGTTATAAGAACATTGTCAAGGTTGACTGGACCAATATTTCATCCTTCACCCTAATAGCATTTTTTTTTAAATATCCTGGAGATTGAAGGGCTGCCATAATGTAAAGATCCCCACTCCTTATACTGACAACCCAACCCCAGCAATCCCCTGGCTGGGGGCGGGGTAGAGAGATGGTTAATGCATACAGACTAAGGTTGGGCTATCCCTGTGAATTACATTCTCCAGACCTGGCAAAGGGTTGACATTGACAAGACTTCTTGCATGTGAACACCCCGTTTGCCATAAATCCAGTGCCTTTGGTTGGTTTGTTTGGTGACTTGCCCAGATCAAGAGCTGGGGTGTTCTGTCCATCTGCCTGTCAGACATATCTCTCCTTACAGAACACTAGTTTTTTCATAAGCAGGGGGATGAAGATGCAAATGTTAAAGCTTACCATATGTAGCAAGAATAAGAGCGAAAAGCATGGATACACTGCTTTTGTTTTTTGACTAGTTCACCTGGATAAAAATTGGTCACATGATAGAAAAAATAGTAAGGGCTGGTTAATGCTTGAAAATTCAATCAAACCAGCTACGTCGCTCAGAGGTGAAAAATCCCCTGAGCGATGTAGTTAAGCTGACCGATGTCCCTATGTAGACAGTGCGAGAAGAATTCTTTCATCAAATTCGCTACCGCTTCTCGGGGAGATGGATTTATTACAGCGACAGCAGACACCCCGCCCCCCCGGGGCAGTGTAGTGTCTATACTGAAGTGCTGCGGGGGTGTTTAAATGTAGACATAGCTTAGGTGTTAACCTCTGCTAAAATATATATGTGTACAGCATCTGGCGCAGCGGGACCCCAATCTGGGTGCTGTTGTAATACAAGTAGTAAATAACAATACATCATCCAGTCCAATTCACTTGGGCCCGTGCAGGATTCTTCTCTACATGACATTTTCTAATGCTCTGTCCAGTGATTGTGTGTCTACCTTTTCTCTTTGGGAGGCTGCCCCACCCTCCCACCTGATAGATTTCACAATCAGGAAGTTCTCTCTGATATTCAGTCTAAATTTTCCCTTTCTTAATTTCTTCTTATTCTTCCTAGTTATAACTCCTTGTGCCATCCTGTGCAATTCCTCTCCCTCCTGGGTGTTTATAGCTTTCAGACATGAGTAGGCAGTTATCAGCTCTAAGCAGAGGTAGGATGCATTGAAGGGAACATAGGAATAACTCACATTGATGCCTTTATCTGCCATAGATAATGTTGGAAGACTGGCCAACATGGCTGCCTGTCTCCCCCAAGGGTTGTCTACCAGTTCCACCAGCGTCTCCTCCTAGAGAGTCCTACCCAACAGCTACCCTGCCCTCTCCTACTAGCAAGAGGAGCCAGAAAGCATCCCAAACATTGCTTACCTACGGGAGTGTGCACTGTAGTCCATGGACACACAGAGAGCTTGGTTCTCCTCAGACCTACCTCAGTGGAGATCAGGAGGAACTCTACTGAAATCAAAGGTGCTGAGCTGCTGTGTCAAGAGCAGATTGAGGCCCAATGACTTCAGTGCATTATGGTTTTGGTGCAGAAATCTTTGTGCTGGAGTCACCATGGGTCAAATCCTAGGCTATTGCATGAATCTCTAAATACATAGGGGAGGCCAGATCCCCACTAGTGTTGTAAATCAAAGCTCTATCAAAGTCATTTTACATCAGCTGGGGATTTGGGTGTTTTGTCTACTGCATAGTCTCAGATCCACAACCATGTACCAATTATCCATGTCCATCATCCCTCACTGCTCTTTGCTGTGGGGGTGGCCTGCCTTGCATGACCTCTCTATGCCTTGTTTCTTTATTCTTCCTCCCATGTACAGGAGCGTCCTAGAGCTGAAATTCTGCATTTAGGGCCTTCTGCAGGTGCAGAGGAGAGATAGGATGAGGCCCCATGTCCTTGATGACTTCAGTATATTAGAACAACAATCCAAAAGAGTAATAAACCAAACACTGAATGTGTTGGCTAAAATTAACCTTCTGCTTCAGGCATTATGCCTCTCGGGAACCATATTTTATCCTCTGGAAATATTTCAATGCTTCTGTCCCCTGAGCCTGTCGCTAGTGTAATTGCATAATATACGCACCGGGCAAACACGAGGTGAATGCTGTGCTATGATGGAGGGTTTGCATACACAAACCAGGACATTCAAAGTTAAGCCAGGGCCTGATTCTGATCTCCCTCTCACCTGTGTGAACTCTGCATCCATCTGTGGAGTTATTCTGGTCTAAAACGGATGTAAAGCGAGAGCAGAAACAGACTAACTGTTATTGTTGGGCACACACACCCAGTGCATATCTCTCAAAGCAGTCACCTGGGGTCAAATCCTCAGCTGGTGTAAATCAGCATAGTTCTATTGAAGTCGGTTCCCAGGCAGTTTATCTGTGCCCTTAAGCTATGGATCAGGCAATCCTGTGATGCTTTAATTTAGGGCTAGGTCTGATCCTCTTAAAAGCCTATTTAAAAATCACAGGCACCTCTGCTTGTGGAAAAAATTATTTAACAATATGTCGTGTTCCCCCTTCCCCCAAAATGTGTTGAGTGTTCAAAGGCCGTCTTGCAGTGTTAGCTACGGTATGGAGATGGAGGGATTCGGAGGAGGAGGACAGGAATGAACAGAGTCCTGGAAATTCTATATTGAAAACATTGGGATTGTTTGCCTTCAGAGAGGAGACAAATAAGAGAGGCCATGATAAAGATAGACTAAATGAGCGGTCTAGAGAATGTAGATCAGGAACTTCTATTCACCTTATCCCCATAACACGAGCAAAGATCATAAAGTGAAAATGAAAGGTGGTAAATACACTGATAAGATGAAATATATTTGTCACACAATGCACAGTCAGTCTGTGGAATTCACTGCCACCCATTACTGGTGAGGCCAAGAGCTTTGCAGGGTTCAAAAAAGGATTGGAAGCTTATTTGGATAATAAGACTATCCAATGTTATAATAGTAGGGGTTGAAAAAGAACCTTGAGTTTTGGATGGGATATAAATAGTCATACTTCTGGGCATCAGCCAACCTCTAGCTAATAGTGGTCAGGAAGAAACTTTATTTATGGGTAGTTTATTAGGAACCATCTTTTTTGTTTTTGTTCTGTTTGTACAGCTCCTAGCATAACGGGTATGGTCTATGAATAGGGTTTTGCAGCATTGTGGTAATACAAATAATTAATAATAATTAATAATTGCCATCAAATTTTCTTGCATCTACTTCCCAAGCAGCTGATCTGACCGCTGGCTAGTATATTAGAAAGAAGCTTGGTCTAAATGGACCACTGGTCTCATCCAGTGTGGTAGTTCCTTGTTCTTATGTTCCTATAGCTATTTCAATGTAGCGAATGCTCTAATACAGCAACAATAGTTACTGTGCAGTAAGTTTTTTGGCTTATCAGTTGAAGGAGAACTTCTGATTCTCCTGGCCTTGTATCACAGGAATCAGACTCTTGTTATCAGATTCCAAATCTTAAATATATTCTCTTACTCAGGCTCAAGGAGAAGATTTATTAGTGAAAAATCAACTCCTTGATTTTTATTATGCTTAAAGTAGTGGGAATGGTATTGACTGATATCCCGTAATGATATTCACTTCTGTTGTTTATATGTTTTCATGAGTGTAACTCTAGTTAGCCAAAGTTGCACATTTGCCACTGAACCCAGTGGCTCAGAACCAGGAGTGAACAACAAGAGAAAAAAAATCAGGGTTGAACACAGTCATCTTCAGGTGTGTAGGGGTTTTTTCACAGGGGTTCTGATTTAATCTGGATCGATACCAGCATGGCGTAAGTCTCTAGCTGCGTTCCTCCATTTTTTCAGATGCTAGGGCTGCTTGTGTGGCTTGGGTCCAGCAAACATACTTTGGGGAGCGCTTGTTAAAACTTGGTGGAGGGAAAGTGATGTTTAAATTAGGCTGCAGAAAAGCCTTAAGGGTTTACTTTTTGTTGATTGCAAAAACCTACCATTGTTAGTAATTTAGAAGGAATTCGCTTTCCTGCATTCTTTGGAAATGCACATCAACTATCAATATGGAGTAGTCTCTGAGCTTGAGATACCAGCTGGATGTGTGAGAAGAATATTTTCATGCTTCCAAAGCTGTTCATCAGAAAATATTTTCAGGCTTTTAAAAGCTAATCAGTGTGTGGTTGGGGTTTTGTTAGCTTCGTAAGGCTTCTGAAACTTAGGATCAAGATTTCTACTGGTTTTGAATCCCTCAAGTTTTGGGCAACCAATAGGTGGAGACCATTTCGAGAGGCTGATTTTTCCGAGGGGGGTACTCCGTACTTTGAGAACCAGCCCTTTAAAGTGTTTCCCGGTCAGCATAAAACCTCGGGTTCACTTGTGAAAATTTTGGTCTACACACTGGGGTGCCTGGACACTTTGTAGACTCTGCTAGGACAGTACATTACAATTTATATTAAAATATTTGATTGTGTGACTCTTCATTGTTCTATTTTTTTTCTTGCCACTATTCAAACAACTGCAGGTACTTAAAAATAGCACCATCATATACAAAGAGAACATCTGTCAGATTCATATTAGAGATATTGAGTTACCTATCCATAGAATTAGAATTAAATAAATTCATATTGCAGTTGTCATTTTAGTGTCTTGAGAGTTGTATTAGTACATGTTGGACACCTGGAGAAAATGATTTGTGGCATGAGATTTTGACATTTTAGCGTGCACTGTTGTCCGATATTCCCTTATTTTAATGGTCAATTTGGGCAATAAAAGTAATTATTGGTTTTTAAGTATTTTCTCATCTTTTTTGCCAACAGAATCCCTCCTTTTCCCCATATTGTATCTGAACTTTACATCTCTTCTTCCCATTTTAAATTTAAAAAAAAAAGAAAAAGGACTTTAACCTTCCTTTAAGAAATGCGTCAGAAGGGCAGCTCTGTGTTTCCTCCAATTTTCCAGGCTCAGCTGGGAGCTGATTAAGGCTGCCAGCCATGGCTTGTCAGGTTTGTCAGAGACAACTATATAAACTCCTGGTTATTCACTTTGCTGTATATGATTATCTTCCTCTGGTCAGGCATCGACAGGACAGATGCTTGAGGAAGCAGTGAGGCAGTGGCATTAAATGCTCTATCTGTGTCATAGTTAGTCAACTCACACCAGGAAGCATGCATAGATATTCAGGAAAACTTGCTGTCATTCTTCCCTGAGGAGCTGAATGAGAGGAAACGCCACCAAGTCTCTCCTACCCTGGCATTATTTATTTTAGGAGACATGAGCCCAAACCCTTCAGCAACGCTTGTGCAGTATTTGACTTTTTTTCTTTTTTTGGTAGCCTAGAAACTCATGGGAGCAGACATGTGTCTTAACGCTCCCTAGAGAGAGTTTAGAGACATTGTTAGTATCAGTGGACAGGAACACTTGGAGGTAAACATTATCTTGTGCAGTACATTGTGTCCTGAGGGCTGTCTCTCTTGAGAGGTGTGATGAGAATTCTCAATGTGAACTTCTTTCTCTCACTTACTCTGGATTATACCAGAGTATCTCCTAGGACCTCAGTGGAGTTGCTCCTCATTTCTAGCAGCATAAAAGAGAAGGATTTTTTTGGCTCCCTGGCTCTTGCTTTGGTCAGGAACCTGAACTTTGCAGACAGGGCCCATATCTATACTCAGCAAGCTGTAGTGGCGGCTGGGCAAAGGCCCCTACTAAATAAAACGTCTTGGTTTGCAGCATGGAGCACAAAGGAATAGAAACAAATAATGAGCTGAGTGGGAAGCCAGGCAAACGCCGGCCTCTCCTGCCACATTAAGTGTTCCTGTTTTTCTGGAAGTCACAGGGCGAGTTTTGCCACTGACTTCTGTGGGAGTAGGTTGGGTCCCTACTGAGATGTCCTTGACGGCTATTGCTAGAGGAAGAAAGAACAGCAGGGGTATTGAGCCGCTGTGAGTAGCTTTGGGAACTGAGAAGGTGGCTGGGACGTGGCAACCACAGAGGATTTTGTCAAGCAAATAAGCCAGAAGATGTAGATGCCTGAAACCATCCAAGAGCTCTATGCAGCTCTGACACCCCAAGGTTGGGACTGTGGTGTTCTGCCTTTGGATAAATTCGGGGGTGGGGGGTTGCTGGCAAAAACTGATCATGACGGGTAGCAGGTGGATTCCTTGCACAGAGAGGACTGAATCTGTTCACTTCACTACACAAAGACAATGGGCTACTCCTGTAAGGTGGGCAGGGTTCAGCCCCAAGAATGCTGGTGGCCTGTGGTTTGTGATAGGAGAGCCAGTGTGCAGCTCGCACTGTGGCTGGCACTCAGGAAGGTTGCAGTTGATTGCTTTCGGTAGTGCTATGGGGAATTTTAAACCATGCCGATTCACTGGGGCCCTTCAAGTTGGGCTGCTGCGAGATCATTTAGTTAGTTTATGGATTTTAAACATGTTAATTAAGGACTATCCTTGCTCCCGTTAAGTCAATGGCAAGCAAAATGGTCCCTGGAGGTTAATATTGTGTATATAAAAACAGCACATATTATTTCCAGCCAGTATCGGATGTTCGTGGGCAAAGTAGAGGACACCAGGCTAGTGCTGTTAAAGGGATGTTTTCCAGGCTTTAAGCCTAATATTAATGTTTTCTGAAAATACTGTAGCCCCGTCTGAAAACCAATGGGGGCGTTACTTGCCAGCCAGTTCCCCGCACCTTGCTGTCAATCTAACAACAAATCGGCTAGGTTAGTTGGACTCCTGAAGGCAAACCTTCCAGATGGGGCCATTGTCAAGGTGAGGTCAGTTGTTCTGCTTAAAACTTTGGCGGTGCTCTTTTCAAGTTACTGCTGAGATGTTGCACTCCATATTCTTTATGAAAATATGCTTATGATAGGAATATGACATAGCTGAGATGTACTTTATGCAAGATGGCTTGTGAGATATTGGAAAGGTTATGATTTACTGAGTGTGATTATCCAATTTGTATGCCTGTATCCTTTCTGTAGCTGAAGTTAGGAATATTAACTATGTATCTGTATTTCAAATATGTTACTTTGGGTGAGACCCCAACAGAAAAGCCAGACTGGGCTTATGGGCCATTAGCAGAGACAATGGATGGGAAAAGAGCTTAGTCTTCCTGTGGATGCTGGAGACAGCCTACTTGCAATGGCTGCCACAGCCCTGCAGAGATGGGTCTGAGTCACCTAGTGCTGGACACCCCTAGTCCCCTTTTGGAATGCAGTGGTTTTCCACTAGAAGACAAAGGGGATTCCCACCTTACACAAGAGCTATATAAGGTAGGAGAGTGACATCATCAGGGTTCTCCTCTGCCGCCCCACCCGAAGAGACACTGAAAAAGACCTGGAAGCAAGAACTGAACTGTGGGGAGAAAGGCTGAACCCAACCTGGAAGGGTGTCTAGCTTGTGCGTAAAAATATTTGAGGTCTCAAGAGGGAGACCAGTGCAGCTGTCTTTCAAGACTTTCTGTAATCTGCCTGCAACAATATTGAGGGTGAGACATACTGTTGTAACCCAATTTCTTTAGTGAAACTTGAAGTGAGCTGTAGCTCACGAAAGCTTATGCTCTAATAAATTTGTTAGTCTCTAAGGTGCCACAAGTACTGCTTTTCTTTTTGATTGTTTGGTTTCATTTGTTTAGTAATCTGCTTTGTTCCATCTATCTCTTATATTCACTTAAAATCCACCTTTGGTAGTTAATAAACTTATTTCCTGTTTATAATAAAACCCAGTTTATGCAATGTCTGACTGGGTGAGGGGAAGGCGGGGCAAGAAGTGTGCACATCTCTCTCCTCATTGAGGAAGAAAGTGGATTTTTATGAGATTGCGCTGTGCAGAATTTTCTATACAGCGCAAAACGGTATTATTTTGGGTTTATTGCCCTAAAAGGAGTATGCATGTGAATACTGGGGGAGTCTTCTCACACACAGCTGATCTCAGTCTGTGTCTGCAGCAGGGTGTGGTCCTACCAGAGTGTGTGTGCGCGCGCTGCAAGAGGCCAGAGAGCTTAATTCAGCAAAGCAGGGAGAGGGAACCCAGGCCTATAGAGCAGGGGAGGCTCAGTGAAATCCCAGTACATCAGGTGGCATCCCAGAAGGGGTGGGGGGGTGACCAACCCGTCACAACTGCCTTTGAGTCATTAAATTATACTTTATTTCTATATCTTTCTATGTTTCCAATATATGGGTATATATGTGTGTGCATGTTGTGACAAAGTTCCTGCTCTACCTTGGTGGTCTTGTGCTTATTGGCGGATTTGCTCGCCTGGGAGCTTCATGGCAGCCCTGAGCATGACCATTTTCTGAACCCACAGTCCAGGTCGACGACTCCTATGTCTGACCAGGAGTTGGGAGGATTTGGGGGGAACCCGGGCCTGCCCTCTACTCCGGGTTCCAGCCCAGGGCCCTGTGGAATGCAGCTGTCTAGAGAGCCTCCTGGAACAGCTGTGCGACAGCTACAACTCCCTGGGCTACTTCCCCATGGCCTCCTCCCAACACCTTCTTTATCCTCCCCATAGGACCTTCCTCCTGGTGTCTGATGATGCTTGACTCCTCAGTCCTCCAACAGTCCACATTCTCACTCTCAGCTCCTAGTGCCTCTTGTTCCCAGCTCCTCACACGCACACCACAAACTGAAGTGAGCTCCTTTTTAAACCCAGGTGCCCAGATTAGCCTGCCTTAATTGATTCTAGCAGCTTCTTGATTGGCTGCAGGTGTTCTAATCAGCCTGTCTGTCTTAATTGTCTCCAGAAGGTTCCTGATTGTTCTGGAACCATCCCTGTTACCTTACCCAGGGAAAAGGGACCTACTTAGCATGGGGCTTATATATCTGCTATATAGGAGATAGTAATTCTATTACTCTCCTATAGCCATCCTGCCCGACCCTGTCACATATCCCCCCCCTGCTCAACACTATGGGGTTGGGCAATTTGAGACGTTAGGCAGTGTACTCGTGACAAGCCATCTGCTTTGCCATGGTGGCTTCCAGCCTGGTGTTGTATGGTGAATTGGAAAGCCATCTGGTCACCCTTGCATTCTTCTCTTTATTTCGCTGTATCCACTGGAGGGGTGCATGGTCGGTCACAAGGGTAAACCATCATCCCAGAAGGTAATAACGTAGTGTTTCCATGGCCCATTTCACAGCTAGGCACTCTTTCAACCATGGCATACTTCTGCTCTCTTGGGAGGAGTTTCCTGCTGAGGTGTAGAGAATTGGGTGTTCTTCATCTCTGACCATCTGCGATAGGACAGCTCCCAATCCTATTTCAGATGCATCTGGTTGTAAAATGAATTCTTTGTAGAAGTCTGGGCTATAAGCACGGGGTTACTGCAGAGGGCTGTCCATAGATCCATGAATGCTTTCTCTGCAGCATCTGTCCACTTCACCATGTCTGGACCCTGGGCTTTTATCAGGTCTGTCAGGGGACTCACTCTGGTAGCAAATAAATCATCGGTAGTACCCCACCACACCCAGGAATGCCCGGACTTGCTTTTTCTGATTCGGCCGGGGCCAATTTTGGATAGCCTCTAGTTTGTTTTACCACCTCCTTCTGGTTTGGTGTCAGATCAGTGGATATCCTTTAGTTTGTTTAGTTGGGGCTTGACCATGCCCCGTCCTACAATGTAGCCAAGCTATTTAGCCTCATCTAGCCCTATAGCACACTTGGCTGGGTTGATTGTGAGGCCAGCATGTCCAGAACTGCTTCCACCTTTCCTAAGTGGGTTTCCCAGTTGGGGGTGTGAAATATCACATCATCCAGGTATGCCACTGTAGGAGCTTGTCCATAAGACGCTGGAAAGTGGCAGGTGCCCCATGCAGTCCAAAAGGAAGAACAGGATATTGAAACAGACCCTCTGGTGTAGAGAGTGCTGTTTTTTCTTTCGCATCTTTGGCAAGGGGAATCTGCCAGTATCCCTTTGTTAAATCAAGGGTGGTCAAAAATCGGGCATTGTCCAGGCGGTCAACTAACTCATCAATATGGGGTATGCTTCGAATTTGGATATTGTCATTCAGCCGGTGAAAGTCATTACAAAACCTAGTGGTGCCATCGGGTTTGTGCACCAACACAATCGGGCTTGACCACTGACTGTGGGACTCTTCGATGACTCCCAGCTCCAACATCCTTTTTATCTCTGCCTTGATCTCCTCCCTTTTTGCTGCTGGGACCTGATAGGCCTTAAAGTTACCTTTGCCCCAGGGTCTATGATAATGTGGTGATATGCTTCGGTGGTTTGGTTGAAAACTCGTCTTGGTATCGGTTGATCATCTCAGTTACCTTCTTCTTCTGGTTTGGTGTCAGATCGGTGGATATCCTGATCTGTTCCTGCTATATTTCCCTGGATCGGGGTCTCTTGGGCCACTACACATGCCTCTCATTGGTGCCAAGGCTTTAAGAGGTTAATGTGATAAATTTGTTCTTGTTTCCAGCGTCCTGGCTGCCACACCTTGTAGGCTACTTCTCCCATGGGTTCAACCACCTCATAGGTCCCCGCCATTGGGCCAAAGCTTGCTTCTGCGTGGGTACCAACACCATCACCCGATCCCTGGTTGGAACTGTCGGACTTCTGCCTGGCGATTTGTAATGGGTTCGCTGTGGCCTCCTGCACCTTTTCCAGATGTTCCCGTACAATAAGGGTGACCCGGGCTTTCGTTCTCACATCTGCAACAAATGGTCAATTATATTTCTCCCCTCATTGGGTTCCTCTCCCAGATTTCTTTTGCGATATCTAGTATGCCACGGGGGTGGCGTTCCATATAGTAATTCAAAGGGGGAAAACCCAGTGAGGCCTGAGGTACCTCCTGGATTGCAAACATAAGGTAGGGAAGTAGGGTGTCCCAATCCTTCCATCCCAACTTAACCACTTTCCTTATCATTGCCTTGAGGGTTCGGTTAACCTTTCTACCAGCCCATCGGTCTGCGGATGATAGACTGAAGTTCTCAGGGTATGTATATGGAGCAGCGTACAGAGGTTCTTCACTAGCTTTGGACATAAATGGGTTACCTTGATCTGTTAATATCTCCTTTGGTAGCCCCACTCGGGCAAAGAGCCCCACCAACTTTTTAGCTATCGTTTTAGAGGCCGCATTCCGCAGGGGGACGGCTTCTCAGTAGTGAGTAGCATAATCCAGAACGACAAGTATATATTGGTGGCTCCGGGCTGTCTTCTCCAGGAGTCCCACTAGATCCATGGCTATTCGCTCGAAGGGGACCTCTATGATGGGAAGGGGTACTAACGGTGCCCTCAAGTGGGGACGGGGACTGTCCAGCTGACACTCCGGGCAGGACGCACAGTACCTCCGCGCTTCATGTAATATGGGCCAGAAGAATTGTCGCAGGACCCGTGCCAGAGTCTTCTCTACCCCCAAATGCCCCCCAAAAAGATGACTATGGGCCAGACTTAATACAGCATTTTGGTGTTTTTGAGGTACTAGGATCTGCTGTACCTTCTGCCCCTGTACTGGTGCAACCCGGTATAAGAGATTCTTCTTTACTATAAGTAGGGTCCTGGTCCCTGGGTCCATGGGGACCCCATCTATTTCGGTCACCTCCTTCCTAATGTTGTCGTACCTTGGGTCTTCAGCCTGGTCCCGTCCAAAATTTCCTCTCCCGGGGCTAATCTGCCCAAGATCTAGGAGGCCAGTCTCTGTTGCCTCTACTGGTTCAGAGGCATTAGGGTGTGGGTCAGACTTGGGTGCTTCTCCCTCCTAGGTGGCCTTCTTTTCAGCTGCTCGGGTCCGCCTACCTATGAGAGCGACCCTCTGGCTTTGGGCCAGTATTCGGGTTCCCAAGGCCTTAGCTGCCCTTCTTTCCCTTTTCGTCTTTCTACGCTGTTTGGGAGTGGAGAACAAATCTGGGGATATTTCAGAGAAGGTTGGGGATTGACAGTCTACTGTGGTTGCCTCCCTACTTTCAGGGCTTCCCCCTTTCTCCAATTCCCCTACCGGGAGTAAGTCTCCAAACCCTGGGAAGTCCCTATGAGCACTGGGTATGGGAGTTTGGGGATTACACCTGCTGCTACCTCAATAGTGTTCCCCTGAATCTCGATATTTACTAGGATGGTGGGGTAATAACGAACTGTCCCATGGACACATGTTATCCCCGTATGCTTAGCCCACAGCAGCTGACTACGCTTCACGAGCTTCCCTAACCCAAGCGTGATAGTACTCCTTGGATCAACCAGTGCTGTGGTCTCTACCCCATTTAGGTTCACTGGTCTAGTGTACATATGTGGGGTTAGTGAGACCCCCACAAGGTGGATTAGGGAGCATGGGTCTGCCCAGTTCCCCAGGTTACACTGCATAGACTCCTTGGCATAGGGACACTGTGCAGCAATGTGTCCCCACTCCTCGCAGGCTTAACATCTGTATGGAACCCTAGGCGTTCCCTGGTCTCTTGGTTTGGGTAGTCTAACATCACGATCCTCTTCCCCTTCAGTGCTCCGACTTTTTTGTGGCTTCTGGTGGGCCTTCAGCCCCTGTCTTTTTCCACCTGGGCTCTCCTGGTGGCCCAGTCACCCGAGCTCTAGGGCTTGGTGCTTCTTCCTTAACTGGTTGGGTCAGCTCCCTCGCCATCCTTCATCTTTCTACCAGTGTGACAACCTCGTCGTAGGTGGAGGGTTCGTTCTGGCTTACCCAGGTGCGAAGGTCTGGCGGTAGTCCTCTCATGTACCGGTTGATGACCAGAACCTCTAGTATCTCCTCCAGACTCCGGGACTCGGTTCGTAACCACTTTCGTGCGAGATGGATGAGGTCATATAATTGGGACCGTGGGGTTTTGTTTTACTAGTACTTCCACTCATGATATCGCTGGGCCTGCACTGCAGTAGTTACCCCAGATCTGGCCAGGATCTTTGCTTTCAGCTGGGGACAGTCTGCTGCAGCCTCTTCAGGCAAATCATAGTAGGTCTTCTGGGCCTCCCCACACAGGAATGGAGCGAGGATGCCAGATCACTGTTCTTGGGAGCCAAGCCTCCCACAGGGCTGTCCTCTCAAAGGCCAAGAGGTATGCCTCTACATCATCCTCCCGCATCATTTTCTGCAGCCAGTTGCTGGCCCGCATTATCTGCATCCCATCATGGCCGCGGTTCAGCTCTGTAAGGGCCTTAACCTGGTTTACCAGTTCCTGCAACATAGCCCGGTCTTGAGCAGCCTGGTCCATCAGCAGGTGGTTAATCTCTTGCTGCAGCCTCACTGCTTCCTGTTGGGCAGCTGCCTGGACACGAGTAGCCTCCTGCTGGACAGCCGTGGCTTGTATCAGTGCCCGGACTACCTCCTCCATTGTGGTGGAAAAATGATAAATAAATAGACCCTCTTCCCCCTTTTTTTTTTTTTCCCCCCCTCCCTCCAAACACCCTCCTCCTTCTGCCGCGCTGTGGACACCAGATCCCACTTCCGAGGCCAGTTGTGACAAAGTTTCTTCTCTACCTTGGTGGGTCTTGTGCTTATTGGTGGATTTGCTCGCCTGGGAGCTTCACGGCAGCCCTCAGCTTGGCTGTTTTTCTGAACCCACAGTCCAGGTCGATGACTCCTATGTCTGACCAGGAGTTGGGAGGATTTTGGGGGGACCCGGGCCCGCCCTCTACTCCGGGTTCCAGCCCAGGGCCCTGTGGAATGCAGCTGTCTAGAGTGCATCCTGGAACAGCTGTGCGACAACTACAACTCCCTGGGCTACTTCCCCATGGCCTCCTCCCAACACCTTCTTTATCCTCCCCATAGGACCTTTCTCCTGGTGTCTGATGATGCTTGACTCCTCAGTCCTCCAACAGTCCACATTCTCACTCTCAGCTCCTAGTGCCTCTTGTTCCCAGCTCCTCTCACGCACACCACAAACTGAAGTGAGCTCCTTTTTAAAACCCAGGTGCCCAGATTAGCCTGCCTTAATTGATTCTAGCAGCTTCTTGATTGGCTGCAGGTATTCTAATCAGCCTGTCTTAATTGTCTCCAGCAGGTTCCTGATTGTTCTGGAACCTTCCCTGTTACCTTACCCAGAGAAAAGGGACCTACTTAGCCTGGGGCTTATATATCTGCCTTCTATTACTCTCCTATAGCCATCTGGCCTGACCCTGTCACAAGTGAATATACGAAATAAACACCTTTTTGAAATTAAGTTTGAAACATTTCATTTTGGAAATGCCGAAATGAATCATTCTGACATTTCTGAGGGGTTTTCCCCCACTACCAAAACCATTTCCCAAAACCAACTTGAATTTTTGAATTGGTTTGGTCCCCACATTTTTCCTTTATTTTGGTGGGAAAAGGTTTTACATGAAAAATTTCACCGAACTCTATGCACAAGCCTTAGCAAGGGCACTAGCAGCAGGAACACTGGGCACCTTTTTAAAGGTAAAGCAAATGTTGCTTGCCCCACTATTCTTCCTAGTTCCTGGGAGTGCCTAGTGCCTGTTCCTTAGAAAGAACAGGAGTACTTGTGGCACCTTAGAGACTAACAAATTTATTATAGCATAAGCTTTCGTGGGCTACAGCCCACTTCATTGGCTGCATAGAATGGAACATATAGTAAAAAGATAGATACATACAGATAAGTTGGAAGTTGCCATACAAACTGTGAGAGGCTAATTAGTTAAGATGAGCTATTATCAGCAAGAGAACTGTCTAAATGGGCCATCTTGATTATCACAACAAAAGTTTTACATGGCAGAGAGGCATTGCTGGCACATGATGGCATAGATCACATTGGTAGATGCGCAGGTGAACGAGCCTCTGATAGTGTGGCTGATGTGATTAGGCCCTATGATGATGTCCCCGAATAGATATGTGGACAGAGTTGGCAACGGGCTTTGTTGCAAGGATAGGTTCCTGGGTTAGTGGTTCTGTTGTGTGGTGTGTGGTTGCTGGTGAGTATTTGCTTCAGGTTGGGGGGCTGTCTGTAAGCAAGGACTGGCCTGTCTCCCAAGATCTGTGAGAGTGATGGGTCGTCCTTCAGGATAGGTTGTAGATCCTTGATGATGCATTGGAGATGTTTTAGTTGGGGGCTGAAGGTGATGGCTAGTGGCGTTCTGTTATTTTCTTTGCTGGGCCTGTCCTGTAGTAGGTGACTTCTGGGTACTCTTCTGGCTCTGTCAATCTGTTTCTTCACTTCAGCAAGTGGGTATTGTAGTTGTTAGAATGCATGATAGAGATCTTGTAGGTGTTTGTCTCTGTCTGAGGGGTTGGAGCAAATGCGGTTGTATTGTAGAGCATGGCTGTAGACAATGGATCGTGTGTGTGGTCTGGATGAAAGCTGGAGGCATGTAGGTAAGTCTCTCTAGCGTAATACATATTTAATAATTTATACGAAGTGGGGGAGCTTCAACAGGCAAGATGGAGAGAGAGCTCCTAGAATAGCCCATAGCTTGGTGGTTAGGGCACTCAGCTGGGATGTAGGAGATCCATGTTTAAATTTAAGTCCCTGGTCTTTCAGAGCAGGGATTTGAACACAAGTCTCCAACATCCTAGGAGAGTCTCTCTCTCACATGCACCAGAAATTCCATCCTGGACCTTTCTCACTAAAGGTTGCTCAAACCTCCTAAGTTTCTGCAAAAAGTTCCAGTTTTGATGAATTGGCGCCTTCCAGTGGAAAACCTTTTTGAAAAATTCCCAACCAGCTCTGTTGTTTTCCTTGTGTAACCTTGGGAATAATCATCCCTCTTCAAAGTCAGGAAATGTAGTATATTAAATGGCCTCCTGTCTTTTCCAGTTTGAAACTGAATTTTGTTAGTTTGTGAATATGAGGAAGCCCTTAAAATGGCAGCTGTACATATCAGTAATTAGCGGAGTGTGACAAGTGGAGAAGCTTGGCCAGTTGTTCATGTCCAAAGTACATGGCATAAGAATGTCATTATCTCTCTCTTTTCTAAGGTGTAGTTGAGCTAGCTGGGAACAGACTTTACAGATTATCCTCATCTATAAAGGTGAGAATTACGGTAGTACAAAATTAAAATGAATAACGCCATCTTTATGATATTGAGTCAGACGCACCCTAATATTCTAGTGTTTGTGAAGCCTGGATTATTTACAGCCCAGTTGGTTACAGAAAAGTAAATGGGAATTTGAGACATTCAGCGTTTGTATTTTGAAAGAAGCACTGTTTCCTGATTAACTCTCCATCTCAGAAGTATGTTTCTCTTTTTAGGCAAATGTTGTTTGACACATCTCAGAACTTATGTTTCAGAGTTGAACGGCTAGAAACTGGGAAATCGTTCAGTTACAAAAAATAAGCAATAGTTCAGGTGTTAAACTACTGATGTGGAAAATTGCTCTGACAGTTATGATGTTGGTCTTCCTTTTAGTAAGACTTACTATCATTTACTTCAAATACATCAGCTGATGTCGTGCTGCCTGGTACAAGCCAACCTGTGCTATGTTGTTGCAGTGATGTGTGTGTGCTAAAACAAAATACTGAATGAGGAGGGGCAAAGAACTTTGTTTTATGAATATCGCATCAATTGTATCTCAGATATGAGAGGAGTTACCCGTGTTGCAAATTCTTGTGTTTGCTGATGTGTGTTCGCACTATGGATAGTAATGCAACAGACAGGACCGGCTTTGTAAAACGAGACTTGAGTTTTGTACCTACATTTTTGCACCTGCAATTTCTTTTGGAGGCAGACATGCAAGCACAGTCACTAAAGGCTGTCTTTTGAGTTTAAATTTCTGTCTTCGTTTTCTAGGTTCGTGATTTGGTGATGAAGGAAAAGCAAATGAAATTAGGAAAAGTGTTGGTATCTCAGATCCTCCAATCTGGAAGTAGTTTTAGTTGTAGCGTGGGAGAAAGGGTTGCTTTAGAGAACTGTGAATGTATGTGGCCCTGGAGATTTTTAATAATGGATCAATTTATTTGTTTTTATATGCTGTGGCATTGTTATCTGGAGAAGGAAAATCTGCGAGAGCTGTAAGGAACTAAAATTCTTACGTGGCGGCTGCTGCTGCTTGAGAGACTGATTCTCGAGAAACTGATTCTCAGAATTTCCACTGTAGGAGACCAGTAAATCTTACACTGTACTTCAGTGTCATTCATTCATTGTGGAATGTACAAGCACACTACGATGGCTTAAAATGTGTACAAAAATGACTTTGGGAACTACTGGAAAACGCTGTCTGCCTTAGATAGGTACCTTGTGGAAAAACATGCCAGTAATATGACTGTGAGAGAGAAAAAATGATGGTCCAGTCATACAAACTTGGTACGCTTGTAACTTAGCGAAATAGAATTAGATGTTTCTCAACACTTGCAGTAGGTATATCATTTTTCAGTACAGGAAATATATAGAAATAAGGCTTTTTGTTTCCTTTCCCCATTTATATTTAAGTTCCCCTCCAGCCATCAGAGTGATGATCCCTGTACAGAATCTTTTTACCCGATCACGTGACTTTTTCTCTACAATACTAAAGTGGCTGAATTTGACTAAGAGTTTGACTAAGACCATAAAGGCTGATGGTGGAAGGAAAGATGGGTACCCAGAAAAATAAAAATTGGCTGTGAGGAATATAAAAATCTCCCTGATGTGAAAACTCCTTCATTCATTAACATCCTAAAACCCATCATTTTTGTGAACACCCTCAGACTGCCAAAAATGGCAGTGTGGGGAGAAATGGCAAAGAATGAGCATCAGCTGTGAGGCTTTATGATGTCATAGAATCATTATGTCACTCAATGCCAATTGATTTCTAAGGCTGATTGCGAGCAATCATTAATCATTTTGTATTGAGCAGCATGCCAACTCTGTCGCATCTGGGGCAAATACAAGTGGCACCTATTTAACCAACATCCTGCTCTCAGCGCTTTCATTCTTCAGCTTTCAAAGTAAACCAAATTGCTAGAGTTGCAGCAAGGTTTTTTTTCCTTTTTCTTTCTTTTGCCAAAGATTCTAAACTGGCCAAAATGAAAGCCTCCGCATGCTTGTGAGCTTGCTGCTGTTTGCCCATACTGAATATGCCACTGAGTTACCAGAATATGTCAGCCTGTTCCAAGTGGAAGCTAGTGTGACCGCTGTAATAATACTTGAAATTTCAGAACTATAGCACAGTATTATGAGCTCCTACTGAAGGTGTGATATTTTGTATGTGTATTAACTCCAGGGAAAGGAGGGACTGTGCTACTGCACACTATTCATGCCACTGTACCTTGGCCTCAGAACAAGGGTTGATGAGCCAAAAGCAAGATGGAGGCCTTGCTTTTGGAAACGTTTATGCAAATACTTAGCGTTATGTATGAGAATAGTCTCTCAGAGCTCAGCGCATCTACTTCCCATGTGTATAAAATTAATAAGGACATGCGTAAGCGTTTGCAGGTTCAGGGCCAGAGCTTGCGGGAATCCCATCAGGATCCAAATGAGGTGAGTTTTGTAAATATCACCCCTGCCCGCCCCGACAGCTGTCCTACTGCGTTACTGTGAGGCATTCTATCCATTCTTTGTGCTGTCTTCACGTGAAGCCAGGTGATCTTATGTCTTTAAGTTCTTAAGAAATCCTTCAACATGTCATAGTAGTGAAATTAAAGTTCCTTTTCACCACACAACTTTGGCACTCATAAAAATTTACAGACATATTTTGGTTTAGAAATAATTTGGAAATACATTTTTTAATATAAACTTCCCTCAATATCTGCTCTTGGAAGCTCTCAGTGATTTGTAGCCAAAATGTCGTATTTCAGGAGATTATTAAATGCTCCTGCTCTCTGTTCTTATCTCTGATTAAGGATCTATCTTACTCTTTTGAACTCACGGCTTCGTTTCTGTTGGTACAGTCCTCTATTGCATTGCCAAAAGCCTGGGTCATAATAGATCGGTGTCAGTTATCCAGAGGCAAAAGAAAAATAAAACTCGTGAAATGGTCCTTTGTGATTAGTACTGTTCCACAATTTGGGAGAGAACTCACCTACAAATTCAGGTATTATAAGTAGGACATATCTCATTACTAAACTGGGCCATTTGGTATACACACTCAAATGTCTCAAATTATTTCTGTAGAAAAGAAAAAAATGTTAATGCTAATTCCTTCCTAAAGTTTCCTAAATAATAGTCACGGAAGTAAATCTTAAACTACAGATACTACTTATTTTTATTTTTTATGTAGCATAATTAGATAATTCTCCAAGGAACTTTTTATCACGTGTTTTCCTTAATTAACATTAAATGTCATGAACACTCAGTCAGCTTCACTTGATCAAAGACAACGTAGGTTGTCGCAGTATTTTGAGAAATAACATAACATTTACTAATTACATTATTGATCTTTATGGTCTGAAAAGTCCTAATTTATATGTGAAGCAAACTGGACTTGGCTGAGCCTGCTGGGGGAACTTTGAACATGAATAGTTCCTGGCAGTTTCCAGCGTCTCACTTGTATAAATCACTTCTGGGGCTGATGGTGCATCTGTTTTCAAAGGTGATGATGTTTTAATGGACTTTGAAATCTGAAAAAGTGTGTTCCATCTGACTCCGCATGAAAGAGGAAAGCGCTTTGGGATTTTTTAGTTCTGATTTTAATCTTTCTGAAAGAGATTTTAGATCTGTAGGTAGATGCATTTGAAAAGTAGAAGTAAGATGTGATTAGTTTATTTTAATTAGTGGGCCATCCTAATAAGATTTTCCCAAAGCTCCCAACCACTTTTAAAAAAAAAAAAAGTGGATTTTTCGTACATTCTTCAAAGGTAATGATAGTTTCGAATGTTTGAAAGCTTAGTCTTGTGGAAAAGTAAAAATGTTCCAAAAACACACATCGGCTGGTGACAATTTGATAGGCACAAAGGCTATGTCAAGTAGCAGGAATTATCATTAATGTGGCTCATGTGAAGAAGCGTAATGCTTTCACAGGAGAGAGACAAGGAATTTAGATCAGTGACATAATTACAAAATGTTACTCCTTTTCCTTAACAGCTTATGCTTAAGAACTTAAAAAGCCCTGTTTTATACAGAGCATATGTGTAATTAATCATTGCAGTTTCATGACATTGCCGTTTATGCTCAATTCATCGTAATGAGGTAAGTCATTACTTGCAGATATTTTGTTTAAACTGTAAAAAGCTCGGCATTATTCAGGCCACAGCCTGATCTTTAGTTTTTCAGCTGTCACTTATGTGCCACTTCTCCATTTCACTCTGAGATGCTGGGAGGAACTGATAGGGATATGCTGCAGAAATAACTCTGAAGTCTGCAGCAAGGTATTTGCTGAAACAATACTGTAGGATGTTTAGTAAATGCGAGGAGCGCTAATTGCAATAAGCAGAAAGGACTGCTCTTAAGCCTTACAGTCCCCGAGAAATGCAAGTGTTCTTGTATATTGTCAATTCTGGTTCTGCTTAGGTCAATGGCAAAGTCCTATTGATGGGACCAGTGTTTGGCCTTAAGTTGTGTGGCTGATGTTACTGTCTGTAATATTGGGAGAGTTTTGTATCAGAAAGTGGTTGTTCATGGGCCTAACCCTACTGGTATTATGAGAGAGGCCCCAGCTGAAGTCAGTGGGATTACTTATGTACACAGGGTGGGAAGGATTTGGCTTATATGAGCTGCCATAATATGTAGGCACAACCAGGACTCTCAGGAGCCACGCTGCCAGGCTGCGCTCGACTCCCCGCCTTCTGAGGGTTTTGGAGCTTAAGGAGTACCACTGGGAGGGTCAGCCTTACCAAACTCTGATTAATCCTCACAGGGTTTGTGGAGAGACTATGTTGCTGAGACTGACCCGGCCATTCCCACAGATTCCAGTTAGCGTTACCGCCTGGCTGGTATTTGACCAGCCTGGCCAGGGTTTTATATGGATTTGTCAGTTGTCAAAAAAATACTGTAATCTGCCAGTTTTCTTTTATGTGCTCTAAAGGTGTGTGGTGTTATCACAATACACTGGGTTATCAGACGTTAAAAGTTTCTGTGTCCAGCTGAAGGTTCTGCAGTATTCCCACTTCTGCAGCTTATGTGATAACTGATCAAAATACAGCTGTCTGCCTACCAACATGCAAGTGCATTGTGTGTGTGTGTGTGGGGGGGGGGGTTTGAGTGACTATAAAGGGCTGTTGAAGGGGAGATTGCGGAGTTGCCTTGTGGCTGGGGATTGGGGTTGCCTCAGGCTTGCCTTGTGTGGAGGGGGTGTGTGTGTGTCTGTGCATGTGTGCCTTTTTTTTCCCCCATTTCAAAGGTGATAATGTTAATCCCTGTCCCCATGGAGGGCATTCACAGAGGGGCTTTCATAGATTATAAAGCCAGAAGGGACCAGTGTATTCTGACCTCCTCTCTGTATTGACCATAGGAATGTCCCTGTATTGATTCTTGAACTAGAGCCTACAGGGGGAAAAGGAGATGGTGCAGTAGAGGGGTCATCTTCCTTTCCCTTTGGCAGCCGCTAGAACTGTCACCTCGACTAACATGGCAACAAAGGTATAATGTTGTGTTGCCACCTCAAGGTGAGTCATTAACAAGCCAGCACTACCCCCTTGCAGGGTGCACACACCTGACAGGAGCAGAATTTCAGTTCTCTAGGTCGGTGGTTCTCAAACTGTGGGTTGGGACCCCAAAGCCCTTGAACTTCTTTGCCCCCTCCACCCGGGGTGACAGGGTTCGGGCTTTGGATTCCTCCCCACCCCACACACATGCAGGGCTCGGGCAAGCTCAGACTTCAGTCCCCGTTCCTGAGGTCATGTAGTAATTTTTGTCATCAGAGGGGGGTCGCCGTGTAATGAAGTTTGAGAACCCCTGCTCTAGGGGCCCGTTTTAAATGGGGGAACCCTCTGTGGGATGTAAACACTGGAAAAAAAGGCTGCTGATCTGCTTCTCAGGCCTTGAAAGGGGAACAGGGGGACACGGGACGTTACCACAAATACCCAGCCTTCTCTTGCTGATGTTTTGTGGAGCACAGGTTGGGTCCGTGGGTCAGTCAGAAACTTTAGACAGCCTGTAGGGTAATGTTAGGACAGTTCCTAAATAGGTGGGTTACAGATGCAAACAAAGACCACCCCCCTCCCCCCCCAAACAATCGTTCACACCTCTCTGATGTTTCAGCATAAGATGGAATGTTTTCACTCCCTTATTATATTATACTGGAGAGTCCAAATGCGTAAAAAATAAGGGTCATTGATCTAAAATAGTCTTTCGTTGTGTTAGCTCAAAATCCAGCTCTCTTTCCTTGCAAAATTTGGGAGTAAGATCGGTCTATCAATGTATCTACTGATCTATGTATCTACTATTCTGTCTGTTTTATCTCGCTAGCTCTGTATCTATCATTCTATCTAGCTGATCTCGCTAGCTTTTTCCACCAAATGCATCCGATGAAATGAGCTGTAGCTCACGAAAGCTTATGCTCTAATAAATTTGTTAGTCTCTAAGGTGCCACAAGTACTCCTTTGCTTTTTGCGAATACAGACTAACACGGCTGCTACTCTGAAACCTGTCGCTAGCTCTGTATCTCTTTATTTATGGTATTTTTGTAATGCCATCACAGTATCCAGGCACTGTAGGATGTATTAGAGGGATGGAGAAAGGAGTCCATTTGTCTGATTGGCACATTTTATAAAGCCATTTAAAAACCAGGAGAAGAACTACCCCTAGGGACTGAGAGTAGCACAGTGACAATGCCATTAGTTAAGGGATTGTTTTGAACTCCGCTTCCCATGGGGGGAAAAAAATCAAGTAATAAAGGTTGTAGCTCTTCTTATAGCAGATTATTTATTGAATTCCCAGCCAAATAATGTCATGAAGCTGGTGTTCAGCTTGTACAGAAAATATGTATCAGTAACAGGAGGGGAAAATACCCCATTAATAGAATTTTGTGGGTTTAAAAAAACAAGTTCTAAAGTCAGGATTTTAAAAGCTAGCGTTAAACTGAAAATAACCCAAACATTAGAAAGCATGGAAATGCAGAGTTAGGGTACCACTGTGTCCTCCTGTCAGGTAGAGATCTAGCGGACTGAACGTTGCTCTGGGACCCAGGAACTCCAGTGTTCTATTCCCGGGTCTGCCAATGAATTTGTGTTTCTTCAAAGTGCTGTGATACAGGAGGGCCAGGGAGCAGTCGTAGAGTGTTAGAGGGGAAGTATATAAGCCCTAGGCTAATTAAGGTGTGGTTCCCTGTAGACTAGGGAGAGTTGCTACAGGTTAATTGGAGCACCTATTGTCAATTAAGGCCCTGTCAGGAACCTAATAAAACCTCCTCCTTCAGGCAGTCAGAGGAGGAGAAAGGAGAGAAGATTGGAGCTGTGTTATGAGAACTGAAGTAAGGGAGACGCTGCCCTAGTAGGACAAGGAGACTCCCTCCCCCCAGCGTCTAAGGACCGAGGTTAACCCCACCTAAGGGGGATGAGGGTAAGAAACCCGCAGTGATTGAGAGGGGCTAGGACCCAGAGTGAGGAGCAAACTCAGACCCCTCCCCTGATCCCCTCCTCTATCACCTTCCTGGGCCACTAGCAGAGCCCTTGGCACCCAGGGGCAGGTGGTGTCTTAGCGCCCCCCACCCCACCCCCAAGGCAAGCGCAGGACCCACCATCTGAACATTGGCCATCTTGTCACAGTGCTTAACAAACGTTAATGAGGCCTCACAATCTCCTCTGTGAGGTTTAGAAGGACTTGCCCCATTTTACAGATAGGAAAACAGGCAGCGAGAGGTTAAGGTATATGCATACGCAGCCCTCAGCTTGCACGTGCGAAACATATGCTATTCTATTCTATACATGTTTTATCACTTTTTATCACCAAAGTATCTGAGCACTTTCCAGTGGTACATGAAGTGATGTGACTAATGTCTGTCACATGTGGTTCATTCTTTCTCTCATCTTCTCCCCAGGGAGAGAACTTGGGCACATGTACAAAAGCACATGGAAAACTGAGGCTCTGTTTTACACATCAGGTCTGCTGCTCAGCTGGGAATAGAACTCTGAACTCTTGTCCCATTTTTGTGCTTTAGCTACAAGACCATCCTATATGAATCCAAAAGGCACCTTAGGAAAAGCGTGGGGAAGAAAAAGCGTTCTTAGACAGAGCAGGCTAGAGAATTGTTCAATTAGAAAGGATAAGGTCAAAAGTCTAGCCAAACATTACATGCTTTCACTCACATGTCCAGTAAGGGACAGCAGATCATATGAAGACCTGGATGGACCAGCCTTCTAGGGAAGTTCAAGCTGTGTGTTTCAGGTTTGGTCTTGTGTCTTGCCTTGTTATAGCTATCTTTATTTCAATATTATTGGGTGGGAATGAGAGAGAACAAAAGGTTACTTGGCTGGAAATGCCCAGAGATTTTACTAATGGTGCCCTATCTAGCAAGAGGACTGTTAGCCTCTCTTTTTATTGTGGAAGAGGTTAATGAAGTGCAGGCATAGTGCATGCTCCTGTCCACAGATTCCAAGGCCAGAACGGACCATTGTGATCATCTAGTCTGTCCTCCTGTATAACACGGGTCATAGAACTTCCCCAAAAGGATTCCTAGAGCAGATCTTTTAGTAAAATATCCATTCTTGAAGTTTTGGAGTAGGCAAGATGTAGTTAGGGTTCTTTGTGTCTGAGGAATGGAAATTGATACAGCATGTGGTGCGAGACAAAAGAGAAGGCTAAGGCTGGTAAGAGTGAATTGGTTATTCAGATAAAGCAAGGGATAATAAAGCTTGAATGAGTGGCAGGCCCATAGCTGAAATCCTCCATCTTGCCTTTGAGTGAGATCACCTTAAACTCATACCTGTAAACGTTTTCACCCAGGAAGAAGTGTTGCTTCTGTCATGGGAGAGGGGTAATCAACTACATTGAAGGTCTTGACCCTTTGCCCTGCCACACAACTGGCATACTTGGAGGCCCAGGAGAGGCTAAAAGTTGTAACTAAGAGCCTGGAGGCTACCCAGGTCCCCCGGACACAGGCATAATTAAGGTTGAGTGCACTGGTGGAGATGATTATCTGAAGTGAATTCTGTGGAGGAACAATACTGAAAGACATCTGCTGGTGATTTTAAATAGGATTATTCAGCAGTATCTCTGGCCAGCATTGTGTGGGGACATAGAGGAGGGAGGATGCTTAGCAGGGTAGAGAAATGGCTCTACCAAAACAGGAGGGAAGTGGGAACTGGCGGAGTGTGCACAAGGGAATGGAACATTATAAAACCAGGGCTGACGAAAGGCAATGCCACTTGAAGTGGGCTGTGGGGATCTTCATTCATGTGAGGGCATGGAGAGGAAACAGTAGCTTGTATGGAAAATATAGGATTTCCACAGGCCAGGTTTTAAATAAAAAAGGGCCACAAGCTTACACCTGCGCTGAACAGCGGTTGAGGTTGTGGATCAGTGTCTATTCAGTGCAGGAGAGGGGCATGCATGTTGTTGAAAAACATTCCTTTTGTTAGCCCACAACTGGTCTAAACCCTCCAAGACAGATGGCTATCCAGACTTTTTGAAAACCTCTAGTGAAGGAGATTCTACCATTTCCCTACACTTGTCTACTTGCCACCTTTGCAATCAAATGTGTGGAAGCGCCTGCAGTCCCACTGAGAACAGCACAGTAAACGAGAGGAGCATTTCCCATTCCTTTCAAACACAATTGCCTGCTCTCTCCATACCGGAGATACTGAGAGCAAAGCCTGAGACCAACCCAGGTCCAGAAATGGCAACCCAAGCCCAAGGGTTTGTGTGGAATAGCAGTAGAATGGAGAAGAGGCAAAGAATTCCCTTGCTGAGATGCAGAAAGGTGTCATGCTGGTGGCCTAGCACATTGTAACTAAACTAAAGTGCTTTCACACCCTTCGGTTTGGGTGACTGTGCAGGACCGTGCCATCCTGTGGAGTTTTCTATTAAACAGTGTTAGGACAAGACGAGAACAAAGCTAAGGCTGGAGCATGATTGTTCTATTGTGATTTGCCCAGTTCGCACAAGCCAGCTAAACCAGGGCCCCAGTCCTGCAAGCACTTAGGCACATTAATAGTCCCACTGAGCTCAAAGGGACTCGTGCATAAACTCTGCAAGTGTTTGCAAGACTGTGGCCTACATGAAGGTACAGCAGAATTTAAGCACATTTTTTAAACCAAGGCCTGTGGTTTGCCTGAACTGAAGGAAACATCTTGCATCCCTAGGGCCGGAAATAGGCATTAAGTCTGAGGAGTGTGAAGTTAAGGCATGTGTTTAAGTACCTCGCTAAACGAGTGAGCTGCGATGCAATATTCTTGTAACTTCTGGGGATGTCTGGGAACCATTTCTGTTTCCTGATCGGTCAAATTCCCTAACAGGTATTGGATTGTCTGACTTTGATTTTGGATCATGTGACTTTGCTTTGGGGATAAGAGAACTCCTATTCCAGCTGGTCTTGTGTAGGAGGGTATGTGCCGAGGGGCCCTCTTATGCTACATTCACTGTTAACCTCAAACAGGGCAGATTCTGACCTAGTGTGCAAAGGTACAGAAAGGGCATATGGAACTATCCAGCCCCAACACTTTTGTATTCCTGAGAAGGGGTGGGCGAAAATCCGAATGATGAGTTTTCCCTCTGAGTGCCAGGTGTTCGAAAGCAAGTGGGAAAAGGAGAGAGCCGGCTATGGAGGGAGAAGTAAAAGATAGTACCTTTTATTGTGATATTCTTGATCAGATGGACAAATACACAGAGAGAGAGAAATGTACTTGTTCTCAACCGTGCAGGAAACCTTAATATATGTTGGCTCTAAAATTCCATTCAAAGCCAGAGACCAGCCCACCACTTTTACCTCTATTACAGTGTAACGACTTTGGGAATAACAATAACAGTGTATGACAGCAAATTTGAAAGGGCAAGGCCCAGGAGAGAGATGGATCACAGCAATCTATAGAGGCCAGATAATGAGATCTGCATTTGCCCTTCAATTAATTCATGTGACCCTCATGCCATCTGCATCCAAAGACTGAACTGCTAGGTCCAAATTCTCTGCTGGTGTAAATTGACACATTGACTTCACCAGAACTGTGTCATTTACGCCAGTAGCAAATGTGGCCCTTATTTTTATTCTTATTCTTATTCTTCTGCATTATATTTAAGACATTTCATTGCAGTCCCTTGTTCATTATGGGTTTGCTCTGTCTGATGTATTAATGAATGTTTTTCCCCATCCCTGATGACAGATTTTTTTTGCCTGGTGCCCTGTTGCTGGAAGCCAGGTGCTTTTACCCTTAATGAACAATTTCCTGGAAAAAAATGAAATAAACAATAGATAAAATGGGCCAGAGAGGCAGTGGGGTGAAGAGCTTAGCACAGTTGTGTGAAATTAAATAGGGGTTGGGGTCATATTCTCGTTTTGTCTCTCGCTTCATTATTATAACAATTCAAAGCATTGGAACAAATTTTGAAAGCTTAAATGATGGTTCCTGGAAAGGTGAGGATGCTCTATGGGGCCAACCAACTGCCTGGATCTGCTGGGAAGTCTGGCCAGATCCTCCTTTCTCCACGGCGCAAAGGAGCAGAAACAGACCCCACATATCGTGGAAGCGGAGGACCCGCAGCTACCTCCAAGCCCATGGAAACTCTTCTGTATGAATATATGATTGGGTCCTGTAGGCATTCAGGGTGTGACTAATAGGAGGGTCAGTGGTGAGGTAGTAACTGGGCAGCATGTTGCCTTGAGGAAGGGCTTGAAAGCAATTGCAGACAGCTCTGAAAATTAATGCTACTTTAGCCTTCACTATCTCCTCCACAGTCAGCCTCCCCTTCACTGAAAGGGTCTACCTAGTCAGCCACTGTGTGGGGCTCCGGGGGAGCCAGTGGCAAAGAGGCGCATGTACAAGCCATGCTATCAAAGCCAGGTTGGGCTTGTGAGGCAGAAGGAGGAGCAAACTGCCCCATCCATCTAGCTGCAGGATTTGAGACGTCTCTTCCCCAGCCTCAGTGGGTTTTGAAACCCTTTCTCTGTGCTTCATCAGTGAGCCGCCACCGCCACCTGGCTGAAAGCATGATCTGGTGACAAGGGCCTGACTAGGATATTCAATGTGTTTTCCCCACCCATGGGAGAGGAGCCCTGGGCCTCTGAATTTGGCCTGTGCATTTTGTTTTCAGGATTGTAGTAGTTGAGATTTAGGCCCGTTTAGGGGGATGGCCCTTAACTTGCCAGTTATATTACCTAGGCCTTAAATAACAAAGGTCACCCGTTCTCAAAGTTAGGTGCCTAAAACTAGGCATCTGAATCCATGTTTATGCACCTAAATAAGTGGCTTGATTTTCAGAGGTGCTGAGCATAGGAGACAAAGGGATTTAAGAGTGCTCAGAATCCCTGAAGATGCCTAAATATGAATTTAAGCTCCTAACTTCAGGCTTCCAACTTTGACACTGTGGGGCAAATCCCTTTCCTCCAATATCTACAGTATTCCAGGGATCCCCAATAGGGAGTATAGGGAAGTACAAAGGAATGCGATAGCTGGGTAGCCTCGTGTGTGTTAGGTAAAATGAGCAATTTTTTAAAGTGCCATCATTACACTTCAATTTTCATGCCACTGGAAATGTTGAAATTGATTAAACAACCCTCTCAGATTTAGCAAGAACTTGGCAGACACAGATTTTTGTTTAAAGTGAAGTTTCTCTCTCGGCTTCCCTGCCAATGCTTTAATGGATATGAAGTTGGAAAACTTTGTATTAAGATTTCTAGAGGCTCGGGGGAAAATGGCATGCTGGAAGAGGATGTCTGACTACTGCTGTCACTGAGAATACTACAGAGGATAGAGTTCTGGGGAAAAACAGTGATCCGGAGAAGGGGATCAGATGAAGACGTACTCTATCGGACCAGTGAGGTTTCTATTAAGGATGTAGAAGCAGGAGAAACAGATTGTTTCCTTAGTGTGTACGAAGGAACGTAAAATAACAGTTTTGACCTGACTGCAGCATTTCATGAAAATCTGAGTTCAGTTGTCAGCAGTTTTGAGATTGTAATTCAAATAAAACAAGAGTTTCTTTGGAGGCGTTAGCAAGCTTGGAAACCAGATTGGAAAAACTGAATCTGGACTCTTGTTGATGTCTCCAGGTTCACGGATCATTCTTCTCCCAGAGACACAGCACTGTTCAGGAATAGAAGAGAGAGGGGCCTTTGGGTGAAAAATGAGATGTAGCATTGGGATTCGATAGTGCTGCTATGGATCAGCAGCCATCAATCTAATTTAGTTAATTTGTCACTTGCTCAACTGTTCATTGGACTTGGACTTTTTAGTTGTTTGGTTCATTATATTTTTCCTCCAAGATAAATGTAGACAAAAAAGAAGTGATAAATAGCAACAATGTATTCAAATGAAAATACAGAGGAAACTTTACACTTCCTAACAGAGGCTTCTGCTTGACTTTTGTGCTCTGTTAGAATGCTGCTGTATTTGTTCACTTACACATATTTGAAGTTACTTATTTTTCATTCAGTTGTCTCAATGTCACTTGTCACTAATCTTGCCCATAGCAGAAACATACATGGGTTTGTAGTTCAGGCCACGTCTATATATGTATTTTTGCACCGGTATAATTATTTCTGTTAGACGTGTGATTTTTTGTTTTTGTGGGGTTTTTTTGTTTTAACCATAATAATTACACTGGTATGATCTCCTACTGTGGATGCAGTTATACTTGTTTAAAGGTGCCTTATACCAGTATAACATATTCCTCTTTCCCTGTAAGAAGAGCTATCCCAGAATAAAGCAACTGTATATCGGCATAATTGCATTCACATAATAGGGTACTCAGCTTTAACTATACCACTATATAGTCAAAGCAATTAGACATTTGTGCATAGACGAGACCGGAGTGTGTGGTTACCCTAGTCATACTGCAGCCTGGGGGTGTTAGGATGTATGGGGTACAAGGTCTGTGTTGTTTGAAGTAGCCAATAAAGCAGGGGTTGCAAGTATTTTTAATGTAACTTTTAAATTTCACCCTGTATCAGGAATGAGGCAATTGGGTGGCTTTCTAATGTGAAGGATGCTGGGGACTGTTGTTGCTACACTTGATCTAAGGCTTACTTGAGGCTATACGTCACTGATCGTGTAGGGTGAGCTTTTCAAAAGTGCTTCAGTTGGAGAGTTAGGCTGTTGCTGATTACTTTTGAAAACCCCGTCCTTAGCTACTGCTGTTTGCCACTGCAGTGATCACAGGTTGCCAAAGCAGAGGCCACACTGAGGTCGGACTAAATTATCACGATGGTAATTTCTGGCCTTCAGGTCTCTGAGTCAGGCTGAATCAAGCCCATGCTGCCTACGCCTATGATAAATAATGCTGTAGTTCTAGTGAGAGAAACCATATAAAGTAAAAGAACGAAGCTTTGATGGTTTGTACGTGTCACTAGAAAGACTCATTACAAGAACAGTTTAAGACTTTGGGTGTGGTTGGCTATTTAGTGCCTGTTGTAGGTGCCAACAAAATAACACAATCAGCACATGGAGTTGTGTCAAACAATGTAATTAATATTCTAGTCCCAGATACTGTCGAAGCACTAACCCTGGGTGTTTTGGAGGACATAGTACTGCAGTGGATCAGCTTACCTGCCTTTCACTCTATTTGAATCCTAGTTTATAGCATATAAATCACAGGAGGGAAATGTACATAAAGTTGTGAGGGGTGTTCAGGTGCCATTATCTCGATGGGGTCATTCCTCCCCGCTACACACCCCGACTCTATAGCTGCAAACAGCAGTGTCTGTATAGCTCCATTGTGCAGGATTAGAGTGGGGAGAGGAAGGGACAGTGCCGGGGTTCCATACACTCTCCACAGCTCCCTGTGCACATGGCTGTGCACAATAGATAGATGAGAATGGGCTGCAGAGGGCTGAGACCAGAGCATCCACCCAGTGGATTGCCACCCCTGTAACATGGGTGCGTTGGGACCATGAAAGACTTCACCAGACAGTGGGTTGGCTTGCCAGTTGCTCCATAGCCCGCAAGACTTCTTCCCCTTCGGAGATGCATCTGGGTGTCTGGATTTTTCTTGCCAATGTCCCTTTGGCTTTGAAATTGCTGTTGAAGTGTTTGCCATGTGCGTGAGAGTTATTTTTCCTCTGCTAATCCACCATCAGGGCTCTGTGTCGAGAATGAACATTAAAGTCCCAATGGACTTGACTTTAGAATAATGACTTAAAAGTCCAAACATTCAAAGGCCTGACTGCTCATTTTGTGCCAGTTGTTGATTTCAAGCACAAAATTATAAGATAACATTTTAATTTTATTTCTAAATAAAATGACAGGCCAATTTTTGAAAACCTAATCTCTCTGAAAGGGAACCAGCAGTTGTCTGCACTTCGGCTCTGGTTCGCTGACATTTTTATGTGCTGTTGATGTAGTGTTTTCATTATAGCTATGCTGAGCTGTCCATTGATTGTAATTACTCAGTTATTTAAGGAAAATATTTTTTTGAATTTTTAAAATTAGATACATGTGATGTAAAATCACAAGTATTGACCCCAAATGATGTGTCCCAATTTCCTCACATATTAATCTTGATCTACGTATACCTCGTTACCCTAGTGCCCCACAATCTTTAAGTATTTATCTTCCCAACAACTCTGAAGTGATTTGCCCAAGGGCGCACTGGAAGTTTGGGGTAGAGGAGAAATTTGAACACAGATCATCTTAGTACTAGACTAATGCCCTAACCACTATCCCAACCTTCCTTGCACCGAATGGCTTTCATAGCCCTTAACAAAACCAGTTACATATATTTCTTTTGCTTTCCTTTCTGCTAGATCATTGAAAAAACTGATGAATGATAGTCTGTGTGTGGCACTCTGGCCTCACTCTCCCTTGAGGACTTTGGAAAACCTCCATGCATTTCCAAAAATAATCTGCAATAGATTGATGAAACATCTTCAATTATTATTCATTCCATGGCATTGGCTTTATCCTACAGTCCTCTATCCAGCCAAGCTCCCAATGATTTCAATGGAAGCTTTCTAAATGAGAGGGCTACTGAGTGCTGAACTAGGCTTTTACAGCCAGATTTATTGAAGGAATTTAGGTGCCTAATTCCTATTTAAACTAATGGGAGTTGGGGACCTAAATATTTCGTATATTAAAAAAAAAATCTGGCCTTTAGATGTCTCTACAGTATGGCCCATGTACTGTTCTTGGTAACAGTTTAAATTGACACTGAAATATTTTACAGGTGAGAAGTTCAAAGCTGCTTAATTGATTCGAATGCCCAATTCCCATTAGAAATGGGCATCCTGATCCCCGTTCAGTTTTGGAAAACTCAGCTGATCTCTCTCATATAATGTGCTAATGGATGACAATAGGGCACCCTTTAAATATAATGGGGAGAGGGTTAGGGCTCCTATAAGATTTTCTTACAGTCTAAAAGAATTCCTTTAAAAATAGACCTTGGTAAATATAATTTCTTCCTTGGATCTTCGAAGAGCAGATTCTGACCCTTGTGATCGCGCTGAGCAGCACTGAGCTCCAGGAGGAGTCCTGAAGAAGTAGATTCTCCTCAAATTGAGCAAGGGAATCAGGACTTGGCCCTTTACATGGTTTCACCCTCTCTCTCCCCCCCGCCCCCAGATTTCTCAATAAATGGGTAAACCCAGTAATCTTTTTTTCTTTTCTTTTTTTTCTTTATCAATTATCTAAAATGTCACCTGATCCTTGTTTAATTGGTGCTTCATTCCTGCCATTCACTTTTGCTCCTGCCATAAAACGTTGGCCGAGCAGCAGGGGTTCAGGGCTCTTGTGTGTAACTTTTTATGTAGTTGAAAAAATGATTTATCCTGAAAACATATGTTTCCTGTTGTTGCTGGAACATCTCTATGGTTGGAAGAACAGATTTTTTTTTATAAGGAGAGAGCAATTCTGGTGCTAAATACAAGGGCAGACTGCTAGTGCTGCTGGCACTGGCCTCTCCAGAGGGGTTGGGAATGAGCTAGCCCCGCACAACGGTGTGTGGGGTGTGTTGGCTCTCCCTCCCTTCTGCTCCTGTAGGCACAATAGGTCCTGTTCATGGTTACTCTATGGCTTTTATGCTAATTCAGATCTGGTCTAGGTCACTTTGCACAGGTGCCCCCCGTGCACGAATCATATTAGGGCTTTTTGCAAAGGTGAGGGACATTCCTGTACCCAGCTATTTCCAGCTGCTGGATTGCCCCCTTGAGGTCATAGGCAGAAAGCATAAGTTAAGGGAGCCCCATGGCTGCTCTTACCTACACTAGGGCATGGTTGTGACTGCAGGGAATAAGGGAGGAGATGGATTATGACAGAAGGCATTATTTTTGCAGTGCAAATGAGAGCTGAACTCTTTCATACCTGTTATGTGTTGATCATAACTTGCCCTCAGTAGCAAAACTGGAATGGCAATGAATTTCAGAGGTTTAAGCGAAACATCTTCGATTGTTAGCAGAAACATTTCCTTGTCTACAGTGCCGTGTATTCCTATTAACATCTTTAGATAATAAATACAGGAGTAATTCAGAAATGCAATGCCCAAATCCAGTGTTTATACTGATGGCTTTATCATTTGCACTTATCGAAGCCTGGACAATCAGAATCAATTGAGTTGGTTTCAGGTAATCATTGTTTTAATGTTGGGTGACAGACATTTCCAGTAAAAGTTTACCTATTTTTAAAACTACTTTCCAGGGGAATTTAAAAACAAATCATGGAAACATTTCTATAGGTCTTGGCCAAGATTTTCAAACATGGCTAGTGATTTTGAGTCCCCCAAATTTTGGTCTGTCAACCAGAGACACCCTGAAGCGTCTTGATTTTCAGAGTGCTCAGCAATGTCTGAATATCAGCCCCCCCCTTATGGTGTCTCAAGTTGGTAACCATAAACTTGCTAGTTGGTTTTGAAACCCATGGCCAAGCTTGGCTTTTGTAACAGGCTGTTTTTAACAAGATCTAGTGTGGAGCCAAGTGTCTGTTCAAGTGGTCTCTTGCTTAAACAAGCACAGAAACCTCAGATGGGGAGAAAGGACGGGTCCTGTTGGTAGGAGTCTTGATCCTTCTTTGACAGTAAAATGGTATGATCAACAAACATGCAGTCACTTTTCATACTTAGCTCAATGGTGTCTGTCTAATTCCTCATCTGCCTTAATTGAAATGGATAGTTCTGTTGTGTCTTGCAAAACTGCTCACATACATTTATGAGTAAACACCACAGTACCTTTAACCCAGTGCATATTGATTTTCCTGTTCTGATTTTTGCTTATGTATGCTTGTTTCTCCCATTTCTACCTTAAGCCACTTCTGCTCACCACTCTTTATTGACCTGTTTTTGTACCTCTTGACTGCAGTGCCCAACGAACTTTTGAAGAGCCCAGCTCTGCCAATGCAGTGTGTGTGTTCCTTAAAGCCCTGATAGTCTGTAGACACAGGATCCAGGAGGAATTTTCAACACACTGAGGTAAGGCAGTGTAACACAGATGCTTCTGCTTTGCTGTAGGGTTTTTAGAGGAAGAAATACCTTTTTGTTCACTACATTGGAAGGAATCTGTGGACATCTATGTCAAAAACATAGCTTAGGTTAGTTTCCTGAATCTACATTTAAGCACCTAAGGGAGAGAGTTTAAAAAGCTCTTCTAGATTTAGGAGCATCAAATCCCACTGAAAGATCATTTGAATTTTGGGTGCTTTTAAAATCCTCTCCCTTTAAAATACGAGTGTCCTGACTTTCACAAGTACTGGAGAATCCCAAACGCTACTGAAATCAATAGGACGTATAGGTGCCTGTTGCCGGGTGGCTACTCCTCTCCTAAAATACAAGGGGTAAAAGCAGCCCTGGAGAGGGCTGTGGCTGGGGATGGCTGATGGGGGAAGCAACCGCAGCTGGGCCATGCCCCAATCAGGCCCTAGCTGGCCTGTATAAAAGGCTGTGAGCCAGAGGCCCAAGGAGAGTCTCTCCAGGCTGGGAGAGACCAAGGCTTGGCTGCCTGCCTGACAGGGTACTGAGGGTGGTGCAGTGCTGGGGAAGGAGCAGGCTGAGACGGGGGTGCTCCAGGCTGGCAACTTCCCAGGCTGTAAGGCCTGGTCCAAGGCCAGTAGAGGTACTGGGAGGCAGAGGAAGGCAACAGGTCCGAACCTCCTTGCCTATGATGAGTGGAGTTTACACTGCAGTTTGCCCCAGGGAGCGGGGGCTTGGTGATGATTGGCAGTAGCCCAGACTGAGGCAAGGTGGGGGTTGTGGGTTCCCCAGGACGGGGAGACCCAGAGGCAGAGTGTGGGGGTACTGCCAGGGGGCAGAACCCCAGAGAAAGGGGCACTGGGGTCTGTGAGGGACACGGGTGCCAGAGCTGTGCAGATCACCAGCCTGCAGAGGGTTCTCCGTGCTGGAAAGAGCTAATTCCCAAATGACCAGCAGGAGGCGCTGCAGGGGTGAGTCCGAACCTTTACAGTACCCAGCACCTTTGAAAAGGGAATATTTTTGCTACGTCTGTGCTCTACTCACCAGGGATCCTCTGCTTGTAGGTCCTGATCCTGCTAGGTGCTGTGTGGTCTCCACTCATGTTACATATACTGAGGGTTAGGGGGAAACAATCTGGTTTTTATCTGTATTTGTGTGACACTTCATTCAATGTAAATGATTATCTGCATCTTTCAGTCTCTGCAAACCCAACCACGTTTCACCAATGAAGCATTTTGCAAAACGAACCCTCAGACAAAAAAATCAATGGCTTGCCACTTAGTGGGTTTTCTGTAGCTAAAATTAGTGGGTTAACAGTGAGAATGCATTACCATTCTGCTATGATGAAACCAGTAGAGTGGGTTTCAGGATGCCGGATGAATAGTCCTGTTTCAGGACTATAGTTGAGGTCATTAAATTAATTCTAAAAATAGCTTGGTATGTGAAAATGGCTTGAAGTGTAACAGACACATGACCCAATCTGTTGGGATTAACAGAGCGTGACACCATGGGAAAAATTACACCATGAACCTTTTGGACAGCAAGGACCCCTATTTTGCCGGATTTTGCCTCGCCTTGAGCACCTTCAACTGCCAGAGCAAGCCTCTGAGGCTCCATGTTGGCCAGCCAGTCACGGCCGTCCCTGATGGTGGGCCATCTGATTGTGGACCAGAAGTGCAACCAAAGAACCCACTGATTGGCTGGCTTGTAGGACTGATCCTTGAGGGGGGAGATTTGGAAAGGCACAAATGGGAATCTTTGAAATTCCCTCCCTTGTTGAAATTCTCTCCCTGTTGTTCCTCATTCTCCCTGCTTTGAGCTGGACCAGATTGAGGTTCTTAGCTGTGGCTTTAGGGCTCTGTCTGGCGTCTGATGTATTTGGGATGCTGATATGAGTGGTGACCAGCAATAACTCACTGCGTTTCCTGGAGTGCATGTGCAGCCTGGTGAGATGGTTTCATTTCTACTACCCTGCATGACAAAGATCACAGCTTTGTCTGCTCTCAGGCTGAGGGCAGGTAGCCTTCACAAGAGGACTAGTTTCTGAGGGTCAGATTTTGCTCAGGCTTGCATGCAGCACCGAGGCCAGGTACCAGGCCAGTCCTCGGACTCCCAAAGCACAAGGGGAGATGCAGCACAAGGGCCCACCTGCCTCCACGTCAGCCAGAAGAGTGGAGAGGGAGGAAGTGCTTCCTGCATCAGTGCTCCCTCTTCCCTCCAGCAGTGAAGGGCTCCCTACAATGCAAGTGCCCCCAACACAGCCTATGGCTTAATATCCCTGTTCCTGGCCTCAGTTCTTACTGCCTTCGGTCATTCTGCAGGTGGGGAAGGTAGGGCCAGGCATACGAAGGTATTTAGATCCTTAAAGGTGCAGAGCAAGGTTTACAAAAGGACCTGAAATCAGTGGGACTTGGGTGCTTTTGTAAATCCCACTAGGCACCTAAATACCTTTCAATCTGGCCTTTAGTCTGTTGGGGGATGGGTTTCCTCATAAGACCTCAAAAAATCCACTTTACGGGCTGCCAGGTTTTGGCCTGGTGTCTGCTGTAGCTGTAGGACGTTGTCAGATATGCTGGTCTGGGTCAGATGGCCAGGGCTGTGCAGACTAGTAGTCTGGGTCCGTCTGCGAACCATGAGAAGTCCCTGCACTTTCTCATTAAGCTCAAGGAGCTGCCAACAGTTAGGAGCCTGGCTGCACTTGCCCTTTGCTGTGAGTACTGTCTACACTCATATCGATTAGTTATGTCGTTAATAAAATTGTGGTCAATGTGCTCCTTTCCCTTAGAAAGGTGTCGTATCCTCCTTAAGCAGTGTACCCACGGCATTAAAGGAGCACAAGGATGTGGTGTATATTATACTGAACAATGAAAATATAGTTAAAAAGCATAGCATAGCATAGCAAGTCGTTGTCTTAGTTCCTTCTGGGTGATAGTTTTTAATATATGTGATCCTAATTTTAGAGAGTTTGTATTACAAGAATTAGAATAAAAATCTGGCATTAGAGAGAGATCTCTTCTATCCAGTGGGATGAAAGTAAAGTATTTCATAAACGTTAGGGTAAGAGCCATTCTGGATAAATGAGGATTCTGCTGTATTTGGAGAGTTGCATATTTCTGATCTATAATCTGATTTAAAAGGTTGGGAAAATTCCTTGTAGAAAGCAGTGTATTTATAAACAATTAATAAAACAGTATTAAAAGTTCAGAAAAGTGTTTTGAATCTTTCTTGCAATACATTCTAAAATCCCTCCTTGTTCCAAATGCCAATTTGCATTACAAGTAGTGACAATTTAGGTATTTGTTTGAGTTAGAAAAACCATTGGCATTTTATCACTTTAGGAATCTAACTGAGCATTAGGAGAGTTGCTTGATTTTAACACAGCTGCTGTGGATAGATGAGAGAAGATTATTCTTCCGTCCTTCATTTATTTAATGAGAAACACATGCTTTAGTGTTCCTGAGAATCTAGCAAACTGGGGAAAAATTGTGTGTTGATTAAAAATAAAAAATAATTTAAAAAATCCCCTGGAAGATTGCCTTTACTTCAGTGGGTTTGCTCTGTACTTCCTTTGACTGTTTCTTTTGTTTAGACATTGTCTTTCCATTAAAACACTTTATACAACATTTACTTTGTATCAAAGCCAAAGCAAATCTACCTGGGGTGAATTGCAACCGATAAAAATAGTGATCACTAGAGCCTGTCCTCTGTTCTTGAGAATTATTCAAATGGTAGCTAATCAGTGCAATATACTGGGTGCATCTTTGTAGATATTCTTGTTAAAGAACCACCCTTATATCACATTGTGCATTTCTGAGGCACATTATGTTTCAAGATGACATACTGTTCTCTAGGAAAAAATGTTAAGCTGCTCTTGGCAAACTTTTAAACACCAGCATCGTTAGGCCTTTATTGTACAAGCCCTTGCAGGTGAGCAGATGGGAGTTCAATGGTGTTTTCCTCCATGCCCAGGCAGGGTATGGGGGCTGTTCTGGTTAAACACTCTGCACTGAGGAAGTAAGACTGAGACCTTCTCTTGTCCAGCTCCCTTCATCTCCTGAGTGCAGGACAGGAGAGTCTTTCCATGGATTTCAATGAGCTTCAGAGCAGGTGTGGGTGGGAAATGGGAAAGCCTGAATAGAGACAGTCTTAAGTGTATTCCTCACTCGTTAGCATGCTGACTTTGCTATGTGTTCCTCTCTTTACTAGAGCGACCAGACAGGAATAGCTTTGGAGCCTCACAGCAAGGGCCTGATCCCAAGCCCATTGAAATCAATGGGATTCTTTCCATCTTGTTCTCTGGGCTTTGGATGAGGCCACAATATGGGATCGGCTTTCCCTGCTTATCCCTCTCTTGTTCATTTTACTTTGTGCTTATATGCTCAACACAACATCTGTGCTGGGCAGGATCAACCCCTTAATGTGGTCTTTATGCCAGTCCCTGCAGTGATGTAATGTAATGAGACCCATGTGTTTTGTAGATAGCAGAAGGGAGATCTGTTCTGTTGCTAGGGGAAGCCTGCTGGCAGTGTCTGAGGTTAAGTTATGGAACCATGTTGGTTACAGTGCTGTATTAGAGGAGGACATATTTATGTTAAATGCCTGAAATAGAAATTGGAATTTTATTGTTCACTGAGTTTTAATACTTTATTTCCTTAAGAGACTGCATCGTTGGATGCAGTGTTGACATATTAGCCCCACCGGCAGTTGTTTGAGAAGTCTAGATTAGTAGCGCCACTCTGGTCTCGAGATCGAAGTATGTAGCCTAGCTGTAAAGAAGAGGTCTGCAAAGCCTTTCCCAGTCCTGTCTGAGTTGAGACAGTTGATGCAAGGAGCGTGAAGAGGTTATAGCGGAGCCTATGGAATCGTATTCTACTTCTCTTGCTTATTTTCTTAGTCTCTTTGAAAGCTGCTCTCATGAATAAGATAAGAGGAATTTGGCCCTAGGTGATTTTTCAGTTAACCTCAGTGACCACAACACTGACAGATACAGTGTATTCAATTTATATTGATCTATGTATAAATCTTCATCAGGTACATATATCCTTATAACATCGATTAGATGGTGAAGAATCCAAACCAAATGAGTTCTAGCATTTCTACTGCAGACGTTCAACATGGCTATCATTTATTTCATCATTAGCAGAACGGTGCAATCAGCTGACCTCTGTCTCTCTAAATGGATGCCTCTTAATAAAAGCTGAAAAGTGAAAATTGATTTTCCCTCAGTCATGTAATAAGCATATGTCTTTGAGATCTAGTCTACTCTAATACATATAAATCCCATTAAAATTAATGGGAGTGGGTTTCACCCCTGGGCTGATTGGAGTATAGATTATTTTAATGGCTCAATTATTTACTTTATTTGTGAAAGCAACCTTAATGATCTTCGGTATCAAAAATGTTCTTAGGGAGAATCATGGGTATTGATATCTTGGGTAGCTTCACCCTCAAATTTAAGCTCAAACCTACTGAAATCTGCTTAGATTCATAACTTTAGGACATGCCTCCTCACTGCATCCTTAATGGTGGGCTGATTGCCTTTTTGCAGGTATCAGCCCTATTATTAAGGTTGTGTTGAGATTTTCACTTAAAGCAGAAGTTAAATCCTCTTTGAACATATATGAATAATAAAATGTATCCCACACAGATTTACAGCAATGGCTCTGATTAGAAGATAAATTTTCTGAGAATTTTCCAGTAAATCTGTAAATTAGTTTGAGTTATAAGCATGTTAATATAGTTACTTTAAGAAATTATTTGGTGAGTCTCATCTGTTTTTTTCAGTAAATACCTTCCTGTTTGCTCAGTTTTGAATATTGACTAGTCTAGATTGTAGCAAAATATATGGCATAGGCCACTTACTGACTTTATTATGGTGTCAGTATTTTATTTATTAATATTTCTACTCATAAGCCTTTCTGTCCACACCATGATAATAAGTAACTGTCCCTTAGAAATATTGTTTACAGTTCATTGTGAGTGTGAGGAAGGGAATCAAAATGAGTTTGTGCTGAAGTTCAGGCCTAGCGTTGGGAAATATTAAGCAGATGTTCTTTCATACTGATCTATTAATGAACATTGTTTTATTCTCTTCCTCTAGAAACAAGGATGGTGGTCTGCATACTATTGTGGTGGATTCGAAAAGTGCTTACCCTGTCTTTCTTGCTGAAAACAACTCTGTCCTTAAACCCAGATGATCCCAATGTTTGTAGTCACTGGGAAAGGTAATGTATAAGCAGTGTCTTCTTCGTTAGATAGCCAGTTCAGATTTGTACACTGTAAAGGCAGAATTATCATCACCTGGAGTCAAATTCTGTCACCACCCTGCACGAACAGACACTGATCTGTGCTGCAGAGGCAACATGAGTGAGCACCTGTCTGGATTCAGAGCAGCCAAAATAATCAGCGCCAGGGCTATGCATGAGGGAACGTAGTACCATACTACTTATCTCCTGTCCTGCTCTGGAATGCTCCTTCATGTAGAGGAGCTCTCTCCATGCATTCAGGGTTTCAGTCTCTCTCCCTCTTCAATTACTGGGTGCAGATTTCCTGGCAGGTGGCTGAGTGCAGTGCTTGCCAGCGTTGGCACTAAGTATTGATCTTTTGTTAGTACAACGTGCAGGTTTGTATTGCGTATTCTGAACCTCTTAGTTTCACCTGTGGAATTCCCATCGACATCAGTGAAAGTTCTGCATGTGAGATGAAGGCGGAATATGCAACACCTTTAGACTAGAGAGCTCTATGTGCTAGAGACCCCAATTGTGAATTAGGATAATTTTGCTCACAACACATCTTTGTTATAGTGATAGGCTCTCATCCCATAAATGGGTCTGTGCAGGTGGGCTCTTGTGTCTGCATGGAGCCCTTTTGCCTTCAGTGGGGCTCCATATGGATGCAGGGGTCCATTTGCAGAGACCAAAGATACTAAAGTTGCTGCACTTTTAGGTTTAACTCATGGAGCTTCTATCCCAGTTATGTGTGTTGTTCCAGCGTAGGAGTGAATGGGGCCCTAACATTTCTCAGTAGCTTATACTACAGCAAGCATGGATCTTGTAACCAGAGTAAATATGCATATGTAGCACAGTGGCATTTATGAAGTTCATTATGATTTGATTTTTGGAGGTTTTTGTTAGTGTGTGAAGTGACTTACAGGACAAATGCAGCTGCAAAGAGAAGCATGTTCATGTGCAGAAATGGTATTTTGCAGTCCTGGTGAGGGGAGATGCATTCAGACCACAGGAATAAAATATTGATTTTTGTGTGAAGAAAGTCAGAAACCTAGAGACGCAGTGAAGGAGAAACAAAAATTAAATAGCAAAATTGATTGGTTGTACTGACCAAGACGACTGTGTTACTTAGATGTTAATAAATCAACCAAAAAAGATTAAGTTGGTGTAAGGCTGGGTAACAAATAAGATCATAAAATAATAATAAAGATTCGTGAATGTTGTTTTACATTAATAACGAGCAATGTAAATAAAAATCCCACCACCAACAAAAACCTCCAGCAAGTTGTTATACAGAGAACAAAAGTGATTGTCTTGTGGAAGCTCGGGCTGCCCAGGTAGAAGGGAAGTACAACAGGTAGATCAATGTATTAATAGCCCAATCTGCTGACTTCAATGGGAGTCAACTCTCCAGGCAAATATTTTGACATTGTCGGTTATTAAGAGTGCAGTTCTGAAGCCTTTAATCATGCAAGCAGTTCCATTGAGTACAGTGGGATTGCTTGCATGATTAAGACCATTGATTTAATTAAGGACTTGCAGGATTTAGCTCATAGGTCCAGGCTCTGCAGTGAGCAAAGCCAGCGTGCAGGGAAGATCAGTGCAGGATCAGGTCCTTAGGGTGCAAGATTCTCAGTTTTGTGTTTTGTCTGTCTGGCAACACGTGCACCTAGGAGGCTATGGGTAGAATTTTCGAAAGCATTTAAGTGATCTAGGAGCACTGTGTCACAATTCAACAAACTGCTCCAGTATTTCCCCTCCCTGTTCCCTTAAGGACACCCAACTCTAGGCTCCCAATTCCTCAGCTGTTACCTATCTTGGGTAGAAACCCACATCCTTTTTTTTTTTTTTCCCCCTTCTGAGTGGGATTTTTCCAGGCTGCAAAGTTCCCTGCTTACAGTGAGTTGTCCACAGCAAGTCAGACTGCCTGAAGAGTCTGCACTTAGCTTTCTCTGCGAAGGCTTATGAACAGCTGGAATTGCCAGCCGTAACAAGTTACCACGTGGCTCTTTATAAGCAAGTACCTTTATTCTTAAGGTGAAAGACTTTCAGAGAAAACATACTGAAAACAATAAAAGAACCTACACAAATGCTGATAAGCTTACCAGAGATCACTCCAACTCCAACAAGGTCTCTGGTCAGAGTCAGTCCTTCACACCCAACCAAGGGTTCTTTCTGTTGTTATAAGTTTGTAACAGCTTTAGCTCAGACCAGGCACACCCATGAATAGGTTAGTCTTTTCTTTACACATCTTGGCCTTTAATCTTCAGATTATAGGTAATCAGGTTATAGGACTGACAGTGGTCCTCTCCTTAGGGTGCAGCTTCAAAAGGCTGGATTTTTGCATTACTAGAAGTGGGAAATTTGCATTCACCTCCCACTAGAAATTCCCCAGGCTAACACTGGACACTGTTTGTCCCAAAAGTCCATTTTTGTCTTGCCCATTGTTCAGTGTAGTTCTTTGAAGTTCATAGCATTTCCCAGGGTTCAGATCCCATCTGCCCTGTTAGAGAAGTTGCATGCAATCCCAGCCCACAATAATACATAACCTTTGCATTTAATACAATGGACTCCAAAGATACTTAACTTAATTCAGAAAGATTCTTCAAGGATGCTGTAGGAAATTGCCATACCTCTCACTCCCACATCAATGGAATTTGTGCTTCTAAGTCGCTTAAACTCTTGAAAATACCATCCTCAACTAAATAAATATAATTTATAATAGTAATGTAGTACCTGTTGCACAAAATAAGTAATATGTAGGGACGGGGGATGACTGCTGACATCTTACCAATGTCTTCAGTCTTCGTAATTTTTAACCAGTTTACCCAATTTCTGCACATTGCAATCTGTTCAGGTCTGTAAAAGATAATATCACATTCTGTCCAAATCTTAAAACCTTACCATGCCCAGACAGCACTTAACTCATAATTTTATGATCTGCAATTAGTTCCCAGGTTATTTCTGCTACAAATCACATAGGATTAAATTTGTGCAGTTTAAAAATAAACACCCTTGAGACCTTTATAAATTATCCCCAGTTTGATTGGTGTTCCCAATATTTGGTGAAGTAATGATGCTCCTTCATCATAAAATGAAATGTAAGAATCCCACCATGCTGGTAAAACTCAGCAGCATTAAGGTAATATGTGCTCACATTAGCATTTTGGTATGCAAGCAAAAATTAACAGTCCTAATAGGAAGACCCCGATAAGATTTAAAGAGATGGAGCATTTTTTAGATCTTCTAAGCCAAACCATTTTGTTCTATATACTTCTTGTTTTAGAAAAAGTAAAGTGTTTACCTGTTGCCTTGCCCAGCTTTTAAAATACATAATGCATTTTTGGGGAACATTTTATTCCTAACTCCGAAAGAAATGGATTTTTAAATCAGTTGGAAAAATACTCCATAAATGTCTAAGTTGTGCCTTATATGCAACGGTCTGAGCTGGGAGCAGAAGCTCTAGGAGGGATTCTGCCTCTAGGTGAAAATGGGGGGGAAAGGAGGACGATGTCTTTGGGCTTTGGATCAGGCCCATAGTTCCCAAGGCTGTTGAGTTCATAATTTCTCAGGCTGGAATTAGGTGTGGGTGCATGTCAAGGAAGCAGGTTTTTTTTTCACGTTGTAAAGAACTACCTTTCCCTCTCTTTCATTGTCTGTTCCTAGCTATGCTGTGACAGTGCAGGAATCTTATGCTCACCCTTTCGATCAGATCTATTATACGAGATGCACTGATATACTGAATTGGTTCAAGTGCACTAGACATCGGTAAGTGCTGTTACCAAGATATTTTAATCTATTTTGCCTTTTTGTCTCCCCATATACCCACACCTTTGTGTTACCTTCCTGATACCAAAGGAAATACAGGCTTTTCTGCAACAAAATCCTCATGACTGATGATACATATTTCAGAAAACTTTGCACTGAGAAATCCAGAGTTCAGGGCAATCTAGGAAACCAGGAGAGGGACAGTGACTCTCTCCTGAACTTTGATCCAGCTACATCAGGGGTTCTCAGACTGGGAGTTGGGAGCCCTCCGGGGTTTGCAAGGTTATTACATGGGGGGTCGCGAGCTGTCAGCCTCCACCCCAAGCCCCGCTTTGCCTCCAGCATTTATAATGGTGTTAAATATATAAAAGTGTTTTTCATTTATAAGGGGGGTCGCACTCAGAGGCTTGCTGTGTGAAAGGGGTCACCAGAACAAAAGTTTGAGAACCACTGAGCTACATAAAGTAGTTCAATTGCCTAGTGCAAGATGGGACCAAATGGCTTGGAATGTATCAGAGTCTTTCGTTCTCTTTTAGACTGTTAGTTTGAATGTGGGTCAGGTTGGCGACGACTAGAAATGGGACCAAGCTACAAAGTTTGCAGCCAAATCTGAAGCTGAACTTCCCATAAATTTGGAGTTTGTGGCCCATCTCCATCTCTAGCATGGAGTGAAAGGTGTTGCCATCTGATCAGATTCTCCTGAGTGGTGTGAAATCAGCTATTGGCAGCTTGGCTCCCAGTGGAAAGCCATTTAAATAAACACCCAGCTCAGTTGATCTTCTTGGGGTCTCTTCCTGCCAGCAGCTACTAATTGTTCTCGATTCCCATTGACTCAGTGGCAACTGAGAGTGCTCAACACCTTGTAGGTTTGGAACTCCATTTTAGTTTTTGTGGTCTGGTGCCCAGAATTGGCCACAAAAGTTGAACTGCTCATGCCAAGAATATTGTTTTGGCTGGAGTATAGCAGATTGGGCGGGGTTGACTTGTCTAACAAAGAATATGAAAGGCAGAGCCATAGTACATTTTCCAAAGTATTGTTCTCTCTGCTGCATGGACAAAGCTAAAACTCCTACTGTGGCTTTTTTTTTTTTTTTTTTTTTTTGCATTAGGGGCTGCTGATAGGGAAAGCTGCCTTACGGTGCTTTCTTGATTGCAGTGTTACTTGCAAGGGACTGAAGTCTGGGAATAGTTACCTAGTGGAGACAATACACTCTGGGGGTTAATTTCCACATCTCCTGTAACGAACGAGAGATACAGCTTGCCTCGCAATAGATCCTTGTGTGGCATACTGAAAACGTAGTTTCCATAGAAAATTGTGTTGATCCCATCGCTGATAGCTGACCTTGCTGAAACACAGAGAAGAATGGTTATTTTTGAAAAGCTGCTTGACCTCTCTTTAGTTCTGTGACAATGTTCTCAGATAGTAGTACCAAGAAGGGCTATGTAGACTGATACTTGCGAATACTGTGCTTATAATACATGTTCTATTACAAGTTTCAAAATGCATATTGATTTTTAATGGTGTTTGTTTTTACTATCAAAAGCCTTTATGCATTTTAAAGTAATTATTGAATGCTCTCCTTGCTATAATTTAACACAAATATAATTCCAGCCATAGGCATTGATTTCCAATACTGTCAAATGGCTTTCTGTCTTGCAATTTAGAATAAGTTATAAAACAGCATATCGAAGAGGACTAAGAACAATGTATCGGCGAAGATCTCAGTGCTGCCCTGGATATTATGAAAGTGGAGACTTCTGCATACGTACGTATACCATTTGGATTCATACATTACAATTAAAACGTATCTTCACCCAGAAGATGTAGAAAAATTAAAGATGCAAATACAATAGTAATCAATAAAATTGAGGGCTGATTTCAGAGCTACTGAGTATCCACTGCTCCTCCAACTTCAGTTAGAATTGTGGGTGCTCAGCATCTCTGAAGGTCAGATCTTTACAGTCTGAGGCCCTGATTCAGGAAATCATTCCAGTTCAGGACTGTACTTCAGCACACACTTAACTTTAAGCACAAGCCTAAATCTCAGATAGTTTGCATTATTGTTAGGTGCCAGATGTTTGCCACATTTACTTTAAAAAATAGTAATGCTCCAAGTCTCCAACCAAAAGATCAGGGCATGATAGCACAGTGTATCTTTCTGGTATAACATTTGTCTACCTGGTTCTTTCTCTTTCTAATGTGTCATGTCCCACACTGGTTTTGTCCATATTCATTTTCAAGAGCTATTTCCACTCTAAAGATCAGGTTCTTCACTGATCCTTAACTGCAGTCATCACAGAACCCACCAAAGGGAATTCCCCTCTTGTTCTAGGAGAGTGACTTAGCTCGAGCAGACTGTGGTCTTTATTTTCATTGCTAAAAAAGCTGTATTTTTAAAAAAATTTTAGAGTAACTAATGTGCATGAATCCGTCTGAGCTATCCCAAGGTAAAAACACAGAAGTCCGGGCACATCAGTTTTACCAGGAGGTATACAGCTCTCTACAACTTCCAGGGGTTAATCTCAGTGAGTTTCTCACATTAAAACTGAAGTGCCTGGTCTTCACTATGTTTTACCAAGGGATAGCTCTCAGTCATTTATGTGCATTGGTTTCCCTGAAGTGCAAAATACACCCTTTTCAACACTGAAGACAACTTAGGTCCTTCCCATCTCTTCCCCTTCTCATCCACCACCCCGTGTTTGTTGTCTTTAGCCATCCTGCCACTTTCTGTTGTTTTTTTTTTTTTTTTTTTTAAACATGGTGATCACTACCCTGCTACTGTCACTGGACCATCTCTTCTAGAGGTGTAAAGTATCCTGCTCCCTCCCATGGCAGAATTCCCAAGAAGAGTTCAGGGGTCACTGAGAAATTCACCTCATTGAATTCCCTTCCAATGCTGCCTTAATGAGAGGAGGGGGAATAGTTTGGAGACTGGGATTCAGCCCCCAAACTACACAGATCCCGAGTCCCACTGGAGAACTAAAGCTCCAGCCACTGCAGAGGAGATGCATCTCCACATTTCTTCACTCAGCCAATCCTTTAAAATCTATTTCATTAGGATTAGTGGAAGTCGATGGCATGTGGCGAGGGGAGACTGTATCCCGCAGTGTGTATGATGATCAAAAGAAAGTTTGATTAAAAAACAGTGTGTAGATTAAAGGCTAATTGGGTCTTCTTTCATTAATAGCAGCCTTTATTTCTTGCAAAAGTTAAATAGCTTTGTAATTAACAATGACATGCTTAGGCTGTTAAACTCAGCCTTCAACTCTCTATTACTGGCTCTTTCTTGTATTAAAAGCAGGAGAGAAGGCTTTTTTGTTGTTTTGATCCTTTTCCCCCCTCGTTTATTGTCCCTTTAAAAAGGAATGTCAGATTTGTTTTTTTCTCGCCTGTTGTGTTGGTATTTCCAGTGTGAATTAGCACTGATATAATCTATCTTGCTTAGTCTTAACTACTCAAGTAATCCAGAGATGCCTTTCATTCCATGGTGTCTTTTTTTACCCTTCTCTTGTCAGTGATGATGATGCACTATGAAAAGTGGCAGATAGTCAGAGGGTCAGATATTTTTCTTTTTTGAATTGTAAGTCTACCCAATCCTTCATTGTCTAGTTGGAGTGAGATCTCTTCGGGACAAGGACCAGTCTTTTTACATGTCTGTAAAATGCATAGAACAGTTTGGAGTGCAGTGTAACACTAATTGCTAATTCAGTGTCCTGTCTCTGCTAGGTTCTCATCTTTAGCTCCTTGAAGTCCCCAGGAAAACTCCCATTGCCTTCAGCAGGAGTGCAAACTGGCCTCTGTGGCTGGGATCATTTTGTTGTTAGTGATGATTTTGGGATACAATAAATCAAAGGATTGACCTTGTTGCTAAGGAGTTGGACTAACATCGGCAGCTGCTGTGTGACGTTACTTCTCACGAAACTCTGGCCGAATTGTTTGGTTACAACTTATACGACCCCTCGCTAGTTAAATACTGGTAATTTTTCAACAGTGTGCGCCATTGGGGCTGAATTGTACTGAGCAGAGTGCTGCTTTTCCATTATGGAGGAATGTTTATTAGGAAGTACATTGAGCCCATCAATCTCATTTTATTGGTGACCTAAGATGGATGCGTCCAGAGGTGAAAGACTAGAGAATTAACCTACTTCAGCATCTTACAATATAGCTTTGGGAATTTAACTTTGAGGGAGGAGTTTGTCTTTGTGGCATTTGCTTGTATTGCCTCACTAGGCAAGATTAAAAAACAAAACAATCAGACATGAAAAGTGCACACTACTTTTCCCCCACTGGTGTCTTAAAAATGGTCCCTACCAGTCTGGTAGTTGTGCAAAATGATTTCCCCCTCTCTACATATATTTATACGTGACAGAGCTTTCCACTGAGCTGCCTTTGAAAACAAACTGCATCCTCCGGGTGGTAGATTAGAGCAACTATGATTTAGTATACTTTGTTTGCTAAGGGGAGCTTTTGGCAAAGCAAGTGCATAAACTACAGAATCTTTTTTAAAACAACAAGGGTTCAAATGCCCTTCAGGAAGATTTTTAAATTGTACCAACTAGATTAACATCTGTGGTAAATAAAGCAGCTTTGAATGCTTCCTTGCTGCTTTAAAAAAGAACGTTACATGGGTCTTTTGTTGTTTTGCCCTTTGAGCAGAGCATAATTGAGGATTTCCCTTTAAAAAGTGCGGCAGGTGGAAAGAGCCCCTAATTCACTAAATGGACTGCTTTTTCTCTGGGAGACCAGTGCTTTCTTCAGTCTGTCCCTTTTAATCTTTTCTTGTAGATCAGATTTATATAAAGCATCCACAGGAGAAGTTTGTCCTAGGTAGCACAAGGGTCAGAGACCCAGGCATTAGAAAAGTGTAGGGGAAGGCAAAAAGCAGCATATTCTCTCTGCCACCCCAACCCTTGTATATTGATCCTTGGCAGGAAAAAAAGTCAAAGGGGACAAGAGGATGGAAAGTCACTTTTTCTTCACATTTTGGGTCATGGAGTATTCAATTACCAGATGGTTTTTTATTTTTAATTTTCAAGGCTAGTATTCTGTTTCCATTCACTTTCTCATATCTATCCCTATGCAATGTGACTGGATGGCTCAGAGGTTTGATGATGGCAAATGGAGTTCCTTAGCTCGAGGTCATTGGTTCAAACCTGACCCAGGTCAGTCGTGTCTGAAATTGGTTGTGCCCTGGTGATGCTCTCTGGGATGAAGCTAGGTGATCTCAGCTTGCCTCCCGTGGGCAATTATTTGTGTTACAAAACTATTGTCAGTATTACGACTGATTGATTGGCCCCCTTCCGAGCAGTCTTGATAGAGAAACTGTGGATTTCACTGGTGGACTCTCCACTCTGTCAGCCAGAGTGGTGTTCCATCACGGTCTGTCGAGGCACATGAGGATGTTTGTAGTTCTGTCAGTTGCCAGCTCAAGTCGCAACCTTTGAATTCCCTTTCGAACAAATGAAGAATGACGTCCCCATCAGATGGAGGACGCGGAGCTGTGCTTGCCAGGTCTGGGGGCAGCCTATGAGCACAGCAGGGCCCGCCTGATTCACCGGAGGAAGTCAGCAAGTCTCTTAAGACCAACGGCCGCAACTAATCTCTGGTTGTTCAATGCTTATGCCCACAGCTACGATGGCTTCTGTGCCTGCCTTGTTCCCAGCCTTCCTCCAGCCCTGCTCCTGCCCAGTCTGTTCCAGCTCTGCTTCCCTACTGGAGTCCTGGCTTTGGTTCCTGACTCTGGCTCAGACCCTTTGGCTTTGATTACTGGCTGTGACCCCTGGCTTCAGTTTCTTGCTCCTGCTCTGATCACTAGATCTGATTCCAGTTCCAGCTACTAGGCCTGACCACCCACATCTGGGTTCCTGACAGTTATTACAATAGTAATATAAGGTGGTATTATGTATGAGTGAGTGTTGGAAACTGATTTTTAACATGATTTTTAAATAGTATATTCCATAACTAATATTTTAAATAATATCCGTGACAAATTGCAGTATATAATTTTGTATTCTACTTGTATGACAGTTTACAATATTGCATATATAGTGTCATTTATTTAAAAAAAATTCTATGAAAATATTGTTTTATTGGAGCCATATGGCCTGATTGTTAAACATCTGTGCAGTAGAAGTAACAATTCCAAAGTTTCCTGCCATCTGGATGAATTCCAATACTTGCAGTTTGATGCATATGATGCAACAACACACAGACACAGCAATCAAGGGTTCTTATGATGAAACAAAAAATAGTAGTGTCTGTGATCAGTGTAAAAGTTGGACAGTTGAGGAAAACTCTGAATCAGCAGTTTTAACTTCCTGAATATTCATACCAGTTGTTTGTATCATGTCAGGTTTGTTGATTTTCCCCCTTTTCCCCCCCAGCCCGTGGATCATTAAAATCTTAAATGTTGGCCTGTGATTTTAAATTTCTCTTGGCCAGCAGTCCTGTAACTTAAAGTATATTTTCTAAGTCTTAACAGGTTTCAAACAATATTTTTTTCATCTTTGTAGAAATGTGTTATGCCAGTGTTAGTGCTTTTAGTAAGAGCCTTTGTGATACATTATTCAGGCATCCTGCATTCTGTGCATCAATAATGCATCATAAATAAATGGAAATGATATAACCATACATAGACACTTTATAGCAGGGAACATATATGCTCGCTTGCGCTCTCTCTCTCTCTCTCATTTTATAGATGTGTGTTTCTGTGGGTGTCTGCGTACGCACACACAAAATGATGTGGAAGGCCATTGTGCCTGTGGCCTTAGTAACTATGGAATCGAAGTGACTATGGGAAAGACGTTCTCAGCTCAGATATAACACAGTTTGTTTGGAATTCCTCCTTTTATGCCCACTTTGTGTGTAACTTCACACAGGTTCTCCTGGGCCGAGTAACAGGGATACACAAGAACTCTCCCCTCCCCTCCAGCCTTCCTAGCTACACCACCTTTGGGGCAGTGTTCTTAGTTCCTGTCCCTGCTGAGTCTTTCCTCCAAGGGACTAGCTCCCCATTCTCCATCCTTCCTAGCTTGGTCCTGCTCCCTGCAGGCTGGACCTCCCCCAGCCCCTCTGTCTGGGTGCTAAGGAGAATCGCTGTAGAGCGGCTCAGATAGCCGCCTTGCCCCTTTCAGTCTCTCATTGAGCTCAGGGTGATTTTCCTATCTCCCAGCATGCCTGATTCTTGATCACATGCTCCCATCCCTGTGCTTGCTCATTCCCTTTACCTTGGGAGGCAGGCAAGAGTGAGCCCCGGCCCTCTTAAAGGGCCAGTGTACCCTGTGATTCAGGCAAGGTATAGAGCAACTATTAAGGTAAGGGAGAGTGTGCGGACCTCATTGGTGAAGATGTGTCAGGCATGATTCTCTTCTCCTTATGCCATTGCAAATTAAGAGTGATTCCCTTGAGGTCAAAGGAGTTACACTAGTGTAAGTGAGAGGATAATGAGGTCCCACCAAGGGAAGGTGATATGGAGAAGGTGGGGTGGAAGGAGGACACTTCGTGGACATGAAAAGAGAGAGGAGTGGAGGAGAAGAATGTAACAGCAGAAGGGGTAAGGTGAGGCTATAGAAAGTCTCAAAGTTGATAAACCATTTAAAGAAAAAATTAAGGCACCTTGGTTATCTGGGAAAAGGAGGTAGAATGACTTGTTGTTTCTGTAGAATGACAAGAGAAACACGTTTCTGCATACTCCAGGCTGTAAGCAGGAAATACAACAATTGAGACGGACACAACAGGTGGGATCAAGGTTAAACAATGCTCACGCGTATATTTGTGTTAGCAGCGCTCCAGTGCAGGGGGGTTTGCGGGAAGCAAACATGAAAGAGTCACAGATACAGTCAAATGTGAATTCACTTTCAAAGTCAAATATCCAAGCATATATTTCTTCGGTTTAGTTGCTTAGTTCTAGCTAGCCCTTTAAATGGAGAGTTCCCAAAGACAGGCTGGTGGAAATTGGCATAGTTCCATCAAAGTCAATGGAGTCTGTGTATTGCCTTTGAGGCTTTATGTAACCTTCTCCCCTGCTTTAATATCTCTCTGCTCCCCACCTCATTCTTGAGTCATCTTCCACTTTCCTCTCCCTCTGTCTTCACTGCTCTTCAGTGGTGTTATGCTGATTTGCTCTAGTGAAGGATCTATACTGAATAAGACAATTACTGGATTATAATGCATGCCATGTGATTATTGAGAAATCATCGTAAGTGATAATTGCCACCTATGCAATCAATTCAGGTTTATTATAGGCTTGTCAATCCTCAGTAAGTAACTAACTTAGTCCGGTCTGTGTCAGTTCCCATTTTTTGCTACCCTTGCATGAATAATGGTTGTATATGAATCTTTGAATTATAATTTAATGCAAAGAAGTTTTAAGCTATATTGTTGGCTCTGGCAGCCAGAGCTGCTGTGGTGTTTGTGGCTTGTGGGGCTGGCACTCTGCTGGGGGGGTGCAGTATGTCTGTCCTTCAGCATCCGTGTAGTGCTATCAGCTGCTGAGCAAGGCTGTGGTCTGTTTGGCATGGGTGGTGCTGCTGATGGTTCTTACCGTGGCCCACATGTTGCAGTCCAAGGCCTAGGTTGCTCGCCCATAGTCGTGCTGATAAGCACCTACTCGCACGAGTAGTTGCGTAAGGTGAGTGCAAGCAGCAGGATTCTGGCTGTCCCTATGTGGACAAGCTCCCTTGCATCACTGACTCCTTGCACGCTTGTGTGTGAGGCACTTACCCTCAGTGGGCACAGTGAAACTCCAGAAGATGGCAAACGTTTTCACCCCAAAAAGGAATTGTGACTGTGATTGATAGTCTGGGAGTGTGGAGACATCTTGAAATCAATAAGGTTGAAAAGCAAGAGGGCGTGTGAAGTGAAATGAAATACATGTTTTAAATTAAAGTTGTTTTCTTAACCATTCCTTTCTGTCCCTCTCGAATGGAATTATTTTCCTCTGCTCTGATGTAGTTTTAGAGTGGCGAGGTGGGGGTGGGGGAGGAGGGGCAGGGAGGAGAGAGAGAAATAGCAACTAAATCCAGATAACCTTTAAAAAGTATTCCTAGTGCACATACAAAATCTGAGCTAGCATCTTTTTCACTTTCTCCTATTGTAGTCTCCTCCAGCTGTGACCCTCCCCTGACTGGTCCCTTGTTCTTTGTCATACAATAGCTTCCCTGATGTTTAGAGCTATCAGAAGTAGGGGAACAAATCTCAAACAGATTCCCTTGTTGATTCAGAAAAAGAGCTATGGGTAACCTGGGTCAGTTTTTTTTCTTCCAATTTTTGGCTGCCTTATACCTTTTAAACTCTAACTGAAAATGAATCAATATCACTACAAGGACGTTTGACAACCATATAAAACAGAAGAAAAGTGACATACGACAGTGCCATATCTGATAAAACAGGGTCATCAATAGGACCCTCAGTGAACTTTCTTGTGTTTACTTAGTCTTTGTATGCATCCGATGAAGTGAGCTGTAGCTCACGAAAACTTATGCTCAGATAAAATTGTTAGTCTCTAAGGTGCCACAAGTACTCCTGTTCTTTTTGCGGATACAGACTAACACAGCTGCTACTCTGAAATTTGTAAGCTCTGTTGTTCTAATAGCAACAGAGAACCATTCAGAAAGCTGGTGTGGAACAATCTTTCAAATCGTTTCCCAAGATAATTTAATAACTTATATATGCCACTCTCCACTTCCACCTTAAATGGTGAATGCAGAAATCATATACAGTGTTTCCCCTTTACATTACCATTAGGAACTTGCATGTGAGGAATGATTCTTTTGTCTTATCGCTTCTTCTGAATTCCTTACCACAGATCCTGCTGATATTAAGCTTGCTGGGACGCAGTGATGCCAGATGAGCTTGTCACTTCAAGTATTAAGTCAAAATGGTTCCATATAGTGACAATAGTTATGCTGTGCAATGTACTGCATGATGTCTTATGAAAACAACCCGGCTCCTATACAGCTTAATGCAAATAGATTGTATTTTAATTATTAAACAGGCCTTCAAAAGGTGTGTGGAACTTAGCAAGTACCACAGAGGGTGAAATTGTGTTTAAAAAACAGAAGAGCCTGTGATTTAGGAGATGAAGTCCCACTTTCAAAAGTGACTTAGGGACAGATTTGCAAAAGTATTTAGGTGCCTAAACATGCTTAGTGGGATTTCCAGAAGTCCTTGGCACTGAATTCCCATTGAAATCAAGGAGCACTAAATTCACTTAAAATCTCAGAGACAAGAATTAAAGATGAGCATATATAAACGTTGACTGCAGGGAGTTTGGATCTGATCTCACTAACTGCTGAAGCCAACAAAAGTTTGCCCTTGGATCGGATTCTGCCTCCCTTGCCCTATGACTAGTGAGCTCTCAGCATAAGTGACAGAGGTAGAATCTGGCTCATATACTTCACTGGGAGCAGGAGCAAGCCTCTTGTCTTTCTACAGGACTGTAAAGAACCAAACATACTTTTGCAATATGAGCCTGATGTTTTCAAAGGTGCTGAGTACTTGCAGCAGCTCCTGTTGACTTCTCTGGGAATTGTGGGTGCTCAGCATCTGTGAGAATAAACCCGCAAAACAACAACATGTGCTGGTGGGAGAGTGAAACTAACTGGTCCACTGCTGCTTGCAGTGGTGATCTTGGTGGCCATGCTAGCTTTCAATGTATTCATATAGTGCTGTAAGTTCTGTGCGTTCAACATTTATCACTTTGGCCCTGTGGAAGGTAACAAAGCAAAGGAGCAGGAAACTTTAGTAACCAAAAGTAAACTTAAAAATGTGTGATGGGCTGAAATGGCCAGAGGAAGTGACTTCAGGGCTGGTAACTTGCATGCACATATAATTTGTAGGTTTGCAGGGGAGCCATTCATGAAACTGGTGCTCAGTTGTTTCTGGTTCCCTACTTGTTTTCAGTCAGGGAACAGGGTGAAATGGGCTAATTGCTTGCAAAGCTGAGCTCTGAAAATCCACAGATCTCCACAGCCCATTTTTGTGGCCTATGGATGGAGGCGGACCCAGATTTTATATCTAAAGCCCTGCAAATCTGCCGATCGCTTCTTTATATCCGCGGATCACTCTTGCGGATCGTAGATTGGATGCAAATACAAATTTTGTATCCACACAGGGCTCTACTAAAAAGTGTCTGTTGGTTCAGAATTGCTAAGTGCTGTGTAAAAGAACCCATAAGACATCAAAACAGATGTCCGGTTCCCCTCTCCCCGTGTGGTTTTACTGTATCTGTAATCAAGATCCACCCAGAGCTAGATCATCATGGAGAAATCTATATTTGCTGCAGGGCCAGGCCTGGTATAAAGTCCTCTCTGGAATGGGTACAGAGACACTGCCAATGCTTTCCTCTTACAGACTTTTTTCTGTAAGACTGTAGCATTTCACTTTAAATGCACATGTGGTTGTGTCTTGGGGACTATACACACCCTGGTGGTTTGGCAGCCAAAGGGTTAATGAAGCAACAGTCTACTCGATCAGAGCTGGTTGGCAGCTCCACACAGCAGCCCTAAGGATAAGAGGGCAGGGTGGTGGCCAGAGAGACTGAGAAGGGATTTTTTGCAGCAGTCTGCTGTGAAGCTTCCAGAAAATCCAACACTCCAGAGGCAGGACCAGAGGCTGGAGAAGCCTACAGAACAGGAGAGGTAGGCAGGAGCTTAGGGAGCAGCAAGGGACCGTGAAAGGCTGGCTCTGGCTGCGCCAAACGAGGGTCCTGAGCTGGAACCCAACGAACAGGGCTGGAAACCCATCCCCTACCCAGTTCAGCCAGGAGCTTTTGGAGGAAAGGGTCTTAAAGGCAGGACACCTAGGGCTGATTAGCCCCCACTAGAGCCACAGCTTCTGACTCCCCACTATCCTAAAGGGCAAGGAAACTGCTGAGGTTCTGGCCAGGAGGGCTCTGGTCACAACAAGGACTTGACAAATGCAAAACGGAGTGTGGTGGCATAAAGGGGCATGGCAGCAGGTTGGTGTACCCCCCATCTTGCCACAAAGGGGGTGCTAACAGACAAGGCCCCCATATTACAGGTTGGTTATATTGTGGTACATGCAATCCCCTTAATAAATATGTCTTAAAGTCCTCCAGGGAAATTCTGCTTGAAACTTGGAGCACTAGAGATTTTATTGGAAAAAAATAAAAATAAAATTGGGGTTGAAAGGTTAAATTTATCTCAAGCTCAGTATTTCAACCATTGATATTTTCACTTTCACTTTATATTTCACTTTATAACCTCACTTTCTTGGATACAGTGGGTAAAGAGGCACTGTCAACCTATTTATGCCCAAAGTTTACTGTGCTTTAAAAATACAAATCCCATGTAACATCCCTGATGAATATTATGATGATTTATTTCTATTACTGGAACACCTAGCAGCCCTGGTCATAGATCAGAACCCCATTATGCTCTAGGTACCGGACAAACAGATGGTTTCCTGCCCACAATCCAAATTCATAGACTGGGCAAAATCCTGAGGTCTTTACTGCCCTAGTAAGGAATCAGAAACTACCCCAATACCTAGGGAGATGCACATCATGTATGCAGTCTTGAAAAAAGACACAGGTTTTTTTAAAAGCAGACCAGCTGTCTTCTGCAGCATCTTTGTATAAATACTGTACGTAAACAGGCAAAAGTCTGCTCTCAGTTTCCATACGGTAACCAGTAGAAGAACTGCTCTGAAGTTAGAGTTATTGGTAAAACACTAGTGCAAGAAGGATCAGAAACTGTCTGTCCATATTCACAGGTTTCAGATTTTTTGGGGTCTTCTGCGAGCTAAATCTAGCCACTTCCACACGCCTTTTAAAAACAATGTATAAAAATTACCTTTATGTAAATACTACATAAGATTTATCTCCCTTTTAAGGGGGCCAACACAGGTTGACCAGAATCTCAGTAACTTCTGATAATATATGTAGAGGGAAAAGAAGCCTCTGTATCCAAAGGCTTTTTTCTGGTTTGGAGTGAGTGCATGGATTATGGGTCATGAATCGGACCACAAATCTGACTGTTGCGATAGGAAAGGGTTTCCCTTAACAATTAATTACAAAGGCAAGACAATGGGCCTGAGTCTGCCCTCATTGCACTTGAGTAACCCAGGGTCATCAGTGGAGTCACACAAGTATTATATTGATGGCCTGAGATCAGAATCATCCCCAGCAGTTGTACAGTAACTTGTATCCTGGATCTCTATTTCAGCTCAATTCCCTAAATAACTTTGAAATGTAGCTAGTATTTTGCCACAGTTTCTTTTAAAGGCAAGACTATTGTATTCATATAAATATTGCATCCCCACTAAAGTTAGCTCTCCCAAAACTAGCTCTCCCAAAACACTGTAGCATGATCTTCAAACAGATTGCCCCTCTATCCCTGATCTCATCGGTATGACCTCCATTTGCAGTGTGTGGACTCATCTGAAATGAAATCTGATTTTGGCCCTGTAGGACACATGTTGTGTAATTGCCCAGCTTCAGTAACAGCTGTAAATTTAGCAATTTGGCCACATTCACCTATTTTTGGTGTCGAGGAGGGTGGGGGCGAGGGGGAAGGATTTTGTTAGGTTTGTTTGTTGGAAGTTGGAATATGACCGACCAAGGATCTCGTGTGAAAAGTCAATACTTTCCTCAGTGCACTACAGGACTAAAAGTCATCTAGGGAAATCTGTGTAATTCGATTTTATTAGGTCTTGCATTGTAGTGCAAAGAATGCAAGAAGCATAGCGTGGTCAGTTCTCAATTTGTCTACTTCTGATCTTTTTTTGTTGTAGTAATATTTTTGTGCACCCATTCTCGCTCACATACACAATACACACATTTTGCCTATGAAAATCAATTGGCAGTGAAGCGATGTCACTTACGGACAGAAAATATGATTTTCATGGGAAGAGGGCCATAATTCATGGCAAGCCAGCAATCAGGGAATTATGGACATGTGACAACGTTTTGGGATACAAAAAATACGTTTCACCAGAGCTAGGTTATGATGGATTGAATTTGAGCCACAGGGGAATTCACTTAATATCCTGGGTGTGTAACTTCCAGCAAAATGTGCAAGCAGTGCAATTCTGAAGTGATTTCTAGATCCCCAAGGCTGCATAGCTTTGAGACTGCATTAGAACATTTAGGGCCAAGTTCCGCTTACGTCCCTGTCACCATGGTTCCAATTGCACATCTAAGGGCAGAAACTGGCCCTTGTAATTGATGTTATAATTGCTTTTTTGATAGTAGACCATTTACTTTGGCATTATCTCACATGCTTCCTTTATCACAATTTAAATCAGACAGGCACTAGACCAATGTCGGAATGCAGAATGTCTCAGCGTTATTTCAGTAATGCCGTCATCGGAATAAACCAGGGCTGATCATAAATCAGAGCAGGGTGTTAGAAAATAACAGAGCTGAACTGGCTAGTGCAAGGCCCTGCTGTCTAGGAATGGAATCTCCCTTCAGCTGCAGGGTTCTGTGTGGCCCTGCCCGTACACGATAGAAGTACTTACCTGACCATCTAGAAATCGGCTCCTGCTTCATCTGAAGGCCTCGGTATGCTCCTACCTCTGTATGTGATGGAAGTGCTCACTTCTCTCTGACATCCCATTTTTAGTCACAGGAGGGATACTGTGCGTGTTGGATATGTTACCACTTCTAGCTGTGTTCTTGGCAGCTGGGACTCCTCTCCTACACAAAGCCATCCCCTGGGCCACCTCTGCTAGCATGGCTCTGCCCTCACTTAAAACTGCCCTCCCCAAGTAAGCCCTTGAAGGAGGGCACCAGTCTGGACACCACCTGCTCTCCCCCAGAAGTGAGTTCTTGCAGGCACAGCAGCCCCTGCTTGTTCAGGGTGTGAGGGTAGTTTTGCCTTCCCTGTGCCTGTGTGAGTGAATCAAGTTCAACCTGTGCAGATTATATCAGGGAGATACATGGTGCAGATCATGCTGCTTGATGGGGACACCTTTCCTTCCTCCATCAGGTTCTGCTGCTTCTCCATGTCCTGGCAAGATGCCCCAGTAACTCCTTAGCTAGGTAGCAGCTCCTCTTGCTCTTCCTAATTCAGATTCCATAGCCTGGTGAGATCTTACTTCAGCTCAGGAGGTGGGAGAGCTGCATTTCCTCCAATCTTAGGAGTGTGGCAGCTCTCCTGCTTTTAGCAGAGCAGGAAGAATTGCTTTCCCCTCTGGGCCTCATTCAGGCAATAATCCTATTGATGTCAGAGTTTTGCTGGCATGAGGCCAGCAGGATCAAATCCTTCAAAATCAATAATTTGCAGCACACAGCACAAGTGAGAAGTGTTAAATATTTCTATATTGCTCAGAAAATACAATTTGTTGCCTCACAACAGCTACAGCATACAATACCATTCATAGGTAAAATCACATCAACAGTGCAGATACTAAGGATCGGTTTCCAAAAGGAAAATCAGGGACTGGAAGAGTGTCTTGTTGGTGAATTTAAAAGAAAGAAAAAAAGTTTTCCTAGGTCAGGTGCTGTGCTCTGCTGATTCCACCTGTTTTAACCTCATTAACAAGTTTAACAAGTGTTATTCCTTGCCAAGTGCACTAATGGTTGTTTTAAACCTCACAGTTGGGGGAGAAAAATCATTTATCAGAAACTGTTAAATGCTGAGAATAATCCCCAAGAATATTATTGTACTGTAACATTGATTAGCAGAATTGATTGAAGCCATGCAGCTTTCACCTGAACATAGTATGGGGAAACGATTGTTTTTAGCTGGAGCAGCAGCAGCAGGGACTTTATAAAATAACTGATGCACAATTTATTAATATTTAAACCATTTTGAAAGAGTCTTTGCAGGCCCAACCTTATTTGCCTTGAGGACAGAGGGAAAAGATTGGGCCCTAAAAGTGGCAGGGTCTGTGTGGGCCTAATACTCATAGGCTGTTATACAAAGAAAGTAGTACGAGTTTGCCTTCTTAACACAATGGTCTGAGATAGCCCTCTCCCAAGTTAAAGCCAGGGAATGAGGTTAAGCTCTGTGACGATTGCTTGCAGAGGGTGAAATCCTGGTTAATTGACGCCAGTGGCAAAACTCCCACTGACTTGATAGGGCCAGGATTTCACCCAGAGTCTCATGTCATTGAGGGGCAAATTTACTTCCTTATTCCACAGAGCTGGTTGTGGGACTTGAGACGCTCCTGACACTGACAAGAGTATGAATACCAACTTCAGGGTTACTTGTGGCACCTTAGAGACTAACAAATTTATTTGAGCATAAGCTTTCGTGAGCTACAGCTCACTTCATCGGATGAAGCTGTGGCTCACGAAAGCTTATGCTCAAGTAAATATGTTAATCTCTAAGGTGCCATAAGTCCTCCTTTTCTTTTTGCGGATACAGACTAATACGGCTACTATGCTGAAACATCAGGGTTAAAAACCAGGGCCCAAACCCCAAATTGTCTGTGAGTTGTAAATTTAGATGTGACCAACCAACTTCACCAAGTGCAAACTCTTCAGGCACTTTGACAGCCTTAACATGGCATCACAGACTGTCCCGGTGAGTACTCCCATCTGTCTTGCCACCGAGGAGCACGTATCTCTGTGCTAAATGGCCCCTTATGCCAAGAGTCACAGCAATATTCAGGTTAGTCCTAGTCCCAAAGGGCTGGTCACTTACGCCAGGTCAATTTTGGTGTGAGATATAAAGCACAATGCTTGCAGCCAATCCTGTAGTAATCTATATGAAGGTTTCTTACATAGGAAAAGGACATTAGAGAGTTATTTACAAGGCTAAAACAAATGAACATAAACACACAAATGAGTCAGTCAGGTTTCAAAAAACAATATAGGCTTCCCTATTCAGCAAGCTCTACTTGTTCTTTAGAGCTATCCCCAGCTGGGGATCTCTCTTAATTATGTCTTGAAACTCCTCCTGAGTTCAGGCAGCAAAGAGATCCTCATTCCTTTTGGTTGGGGTTTTTATCCCTCTCCTGCCATGTGCTCTGAGCTACAAACTTAACTGATGGGAAAAGTCTACCTGGACTCATCTTCATGGGGAAGAGAGCAGAACAGCAATAGGAATCTTTTAGTCCTTTTGTTGGGGTTTGTCAGTCCAGATGTAGGGAGTTTCCAGTTGTAAGATTCAACCACAGCCCAGCTGGTATCGATGGGCCTCCTCTTTCTGGAGGGTCTTAACAATTTCTGTAGAAGAGCAGCTCTTTGCACTAAGTAATGTCCCTCTCCTGTATGTGATTCATTGGTCAGAGAGGCTCACAGTACAACCACTCAAATATTACATTAGGATATGGAACACAGATATTACAAGTAAGATGAATAAATACAGCAACTCACAAGCATTTAATAGAGCTTAAACACTAAATGCAGTCTTGTCATGTGAATGCCTGTTTTATCAAGTCTACCACATGAATGAGCCAGACAGTTCCTAGCTATGTGTCTGTCAGTGTCCAGTTGAAATGTGGTGATGTTGGCAGGCCCAGTGCCAGCTTGTGCCAGCGTCACAGGGCCTGCCTCCCCAACTCCTATGTATCCCTGGAAGCAAGGGCCATCCATATGGAATCTGTGGGTCCTGGACCCTGACTGCATGGATCTCAAGGCTCCCCCTTAAATATGACTGTTCTTAGCACTCTTGAAACTAGACATTAATATGTCTTCACTGCAGAGTTAGCTTGGGCTCTTACTTAGGTGTTCTCCTAACCCCCACTCTGGTCCACAGAAAACCCTCTTATCTGAGTTTGGTGGTTCATTAAACCCGGCCTAGCTGGCGTGGCTGATGGTGTAGGCTTGAGCTTGAATGCTGCTTTCACATGGGCTGGTAACCTGCCCACTTTGCAGTGAGGACACTGGCTAAATCACTCAAGTGCTGATAGTCCTCTAGTGCCCAGGACAGACAGGTTCTCCCACAATTTACTGGCAAAGAACCCTAGAGCGACTCAGTTTCCTGCAGCACAAAAAACCAGGGGATGTGTCCCTGGAAGTCCTAGCGACATATGGAGAGCAGGGTACAAATGGGGAGATAGTAATTCAGGTAAGGCTTTGCAGTGTGGCTGCTCACTCCCAGGCCAGGCTAACTCAGGTGCTCAGACTGGATGCTGCTCGCCCAAGTTAACTTTGCAGCGAGGACATGCTTTAAGCAGCAGAGATGATCGCCTGTAGCATGGTGCCATGCAAGATCAGTACATTGTGATTATTCCAAAGCTCCACAGCCAGGAGAACTGGGCGATCTTTCAGGTTATCAGACAAAACACTAAATTTTTCTAATCAACTATTTAGTATCTGGAGCCCAACATTACTAGAGCAATTAAAAATAAAGACTAAAGTCAGAGAAAGCTGAATAACAATGTAAAGTCTGGGAAGAATTTAATTTGTAGGTCTATTTCACTGAGGAATGACCTTATATGTGGAGTGAATCAGTGTTTGTAATTATAAAGTGAATAAGTGATAAGCATCAAATGAATTGTTTCAGAACTCCCTTTGTTGACTTTATTCCATGATAAGGAGCAGTTGCTGTGTGACCTTGAATACGGTGAAATAACTCATGCTAAACGCATTGCTACAAAGTTGGTGTTTTGGCAGGACTTTGATGTAGGTCATTTTATTACCAGGCTGAATCAAACTACAAACTGATCTCATACTCATGCCAAGAATACTAATAATAAACTGATCAATGAGCTTCTGGATTGTTCAAGAGAAGGTGATCAGGGGAAAAATGCAGACACAAAATCACTGGAATTCCAAGGGTTGAAGTGTCAGCCTTTGTGCGGGGAGGGATTATATTACTTGCATTAGTGCACCTTTTCTTCATTCTGGGGTGTTTTAGCTGTGTGTCGAACAGGACGGTGTCAGAACATACGCACTCATTATTATTTTTCTTGACCTTTCTGTGCAAGTGATTTTTATAGTTCCATTAACTAGTAAGATCATTTGCAAACGACTGTACAAAGTTTATTATGAAGAATTCCCTGGGGCCCATTGTATCTTATAATGTGGAATGTTAATAGAATGAAAAATTAAATTAAACTCTAAAAAAATTATAGCAAGACAAGACTTCCCATTTTATATGGGAGAATTTGAAATTTTTACTTGGTAATTTTTTGGAGTAATGCCCTACTCTGATCTTTTATAGGATGCTATAGATCTGATTCAGATCAAAGACAATAACAGCATTCCTGATTATACCCAACCTAGAATAAATTGGCTTATGTCAAACTAGCCTTTCACTTAAAGCAGGGGCTTTCTTTACCTTTTACACACAGGGCCAGTCAGAAGTAATTCCATTGATTTTAAATGGCTTTACTCCAGTAAGGATAGAATTAGGGCTCTGCCCTATTCATTTAACAAGTTCTGTTCTGTCTTGGGCAGGCCCTTGTGTAAAAAGACACCATTAGGTCAAACCAACTCAGAAAGTTGGTGGCCTCCAAAAGGGAAAGGTAAGGACTGGTTCGGGGGGTAGGGAATATATGAGTAGAGCCCTGCAAACCTGTGGATATCTGCTTTATGTCCATGGAATCAGATGCGGATATCCATGGACCATATTGGTGAAATGTGGATTGGAAACGGATTCAAATTTTGTAACCAGCTGGGGCTTTAGGCATGAGTCTCAGTGAAATTTTTGTTTTCATTTCTCTTGGACTTCTAACAAAGGCTAAGATGTGCATAACTTTACCAACTAGTGGGATGGGGTGTTCACCGATGGAAAAAGCAGATTTTGCCCATTGTTTTTATGTCAGATTTTTTTTTTTTGGTCATAGTGAAAAACATCTCTCACATTTCACAGTCTGGTGAAAATAAGGCTTTTTGTGCAGCTCTTATGCACTTCTTTTGTGCTGTGTAACAATAGACATCTATTTAAGCAAGTATCACTTTCTCTACCTAGCAGACATGTTTTGAGGCATAAGATAAGCTACAATATGCTTCTATGTCTGTTGCCATTTAAGCTTAAATAATAGACCAGTAACACACTGAAAATGCCAGTCAGTTTCACAAACTGGTGAAAGAAATCCTTATGTGGGCGGGAACAGAAATGTCTCATGGTCAGCCTTCTGCCTCGCAAGGTATGCTTTAGCCGGGAGTTAAAATAATTACCTAGTTTAAAAAAAAAGTGCTGCATAGTTTTATAAAAAGAAGATGACCTGATGTTTAAAATATAAATAAAGGGAACAGAAAGATCTTGGACTCTTTTGGTCTCGATTCTCTCCTATACATCAATGTAAATCAAGAGGGGTGTCCCATAGTCAAAGGACTAACATTGGTGTCAGTGAGAACAGAATCAGCTTCTGGGCTAGAACTAGGCATGGCATGTGCAAATGCTGTTCAAAGTACTCTATACAGCTCTTAATATGGACCTGTAACTCCACTGCTGGTCCATACTCAATCTCCTCCTGAGTGTAGATTGCCTACTGTCCTGAAATGTCTTTGCAAAACTGTGTGGTGGCTCACATTTGTGTATGAATGAATCTCCATTTCTCTCTTGCCCTGGCATGGATTTGATCCCCATGCTTATGGACCAGAAGAATGCATACCTGTCTTTGGAAACCTTTATGAAAATAAAATAAATGCACAAAATAGAGTAGGACAATTAGAGCCTAGAGTATGAGTGATCAATATTTCATACTTCCTGCAATGCTGTCCAAACAAAAGTTATGAAATATGAATGAATTACAGTTTTGACACACACACACAACTCACAAAGGAAACAATCTGATAGAGAGAAATCCTGCAGTCCTTACAGTCAGGCAAAATTCCCATTGATGTTAATGCAGGAGTTGAGTGGCTGAGGTCTATTAGTTTTGACCCATAGTTAAAATTATAGGAAAACCACTTACCAGTGGGAGCTGTTGAAATTCTTAGGGGTGAAATCTGAACAGTGTCCCTGATGATCCAAACCCAGAATTTTTAGAGCAATGGCCACCTAGGGTTTAATACCAACTTGTGCTGAAATATAGCTGTAGAGATCCTAGCTGGTATTCCAAACAGACTGGCAAATAAGAGAGTCCTGCTGTCAGTGTTCGGGCACAGGCCTAATTTGTGAGGATCCTAGATAGTGATCACAGAGTGATTTTCCCCCTGAAGCACCTTGGCCACTGTTGGAAGACAGGATATTGGTCTGATCCAGTATGACCATTTTTATGTTCACATGATGGCTATTCACTGGCTATTGTGAAAAAAGTTTGGTGATCACAGCGAGCATCCCAAAAAGATATTTTCAGAATCAGCCCTCATAATGGCCTTGTTTTAAACTATGGACATTTTAGTTATGGAAAGCCTGATGCCCTTGAAAAAACAGGGGTACAACTGCAGCACTATGTGTAAAATTATTTCTTTTCCTCAGTCTATTTTGACAAATCTGTTCTGGATCTTAACACATATTAAGACCGAGTTTTGTTTTGTTTTTTTCCCTTATGAGCTGTAAAACTTCTGTCTGTGTTTTTAGAAGCTGGCATTCTCTAATTACAATCATTAGGGTCAATTTGGTAAAGGTTTTATTTATTATGAAGTAATAATTACTTCACAAAGTAATTACTGGTGTCAGGGTTTTTTTTCATTACAAAAAGTCAGATTGGGATATGAGCTTTTTTATGTCTATCAAGAGAGACGTATTTGGTTACTTTAATAATCTAGTATTAATTAAAATCTGCAAGTAGCGTTTTTGTTTTAAAGAAAATATTGACCTTTATGATGCAATTTAACTGTTGTGGTTACCAATCATTTCACACATTTGACAGTACCGTGTGGCGTTTCTCCTTCACAGCTCTCTGCACAGAGGAGTGTGTGCATGGAAGATGTGTATCTCCAGATACCTGTCATTGTGAACCAGGATGGGGAGGCATTGACTGCTCCAGTGGTGAGTAGAGGCCCAGTAAAAAATACGGATATATTAAAGACGCATACTGTTTTTAAAAACAAGTCTGAATGAAATCTGTGGCTTAGGACACAATTACTTTAAATAGAAAATGAGAAGCATCAGTTTGGTTATTTTGCAACAGTTAATTAATTTGGGGCATGACTCCTGCCCTACTAATAAAGAGGTGATGACTTTAATTTTCTTTGTTCTTGTCTTTATAAAGCTTTATTAAATGCAGTGGAGAACATTTTTAAACTCATATTTCCTGTTAGTCAAACATTAATGATAGGTGCTCAGACAAGACTGTCTCTGAAGTGAAATTGCTTTGCCTTGCGTTTTATCCATGCCAAAGTCTTCATCCAAACACTTCCTGTGATGGACATAGATTCTGGATGAAATCCTGGACCTGTGGAAGCCAATGGGAGTTTTGCCATTGACTGCAATGGAGCCAAGATTTCACCCCCTGATTCTAAGCTTGCACACTTTGTCCTTTATCTGAAATGCAGGAATGGATGATGGTAGCTGATGGGTGTTGTGCTCATTTTAGATATTTTCATTAGAAGATTGATTTATACTTTTGGGCTCAAGAGTCTTTCAGATGGAGAAGTTGCATATGTCAGAGCTATTCTTAGTAAAAATAGGTTTCTGCCTGTGTGATTCATTCATGCTAGAATGAAACTACTAGTGTTATTTCCAGAGTAAACATTGGAGAGTTGTGCAACATAGGCTCCAGCCATTACTGGCATAATGGAAATAAGTTTACATGAAGGCTCTTTGAGAAACGGGCAAGTACATAAAGCTGCATCATTCTAGAAAGATGTCAGAGACTGAATGGGGACATTTCATTTTGGTTTTGGTTCCTCCCACCGCTTTCCCAAATTGATTGGAAGTTGGAAAAAGATACTTTCTTACCAAGCATCAAGATAATAGACAGGGTAGCTGTAGAGAGAGACAGGTCAGAGATATTCACAGGCTCAAAGGGCATAGCAGTTAAATATCCCCCGGCATAAAAACAGTTCCTGAGTTTGTGCCATGTTGCCTGAAGCCAATGGGATGGAACTTTGGCTGGCCATGGACATTGAGTGTTCTGTCTTCAGCTCTGGCAGTGTCTCTCCAATTGAAGGAGCAGAGGCAGTTGTGAGATAGGAGAGAGTAGGAGGTTCATCAGGACGTAAGGATTCACTCTTAGGGGATGGGAGGGCCTATACATCTTCTCTGCCAGGTAGGCCGGGGAAAAAGAATCAGAAAGGCAGCATGAAATATTGAATAGCTATTTCTAGTAACATTTTTTTAAAGCCCTTGGGAAAAAGAACTCCTTCAATTATGAAATATTGCCCAGAATCTCAAGAATGAACTTTACCCTTTGGTTATTTTAAAAAATATGCTTTTGCCCCCAGTCATTCAGTATTTGTGCTGTATATAGATAAGCACTTCACTTATGGATGTAGAGATGTTAAAATAACAAATCTGGGAGGGGAAAAAACCTTGTGATAAAGTACATAAACAGAATGGAGCTTTTATTACTTTGTAATTATAAACAGTAAAGGATGAGATGTCAACATGGAGATGGGTCTCATGGCCTAAAACTGCCCAGTGCCTCTTATTAAATTGTACTAATCTTGCAAGCGAAGATAAAAAGAAAAAGGGGTTTTTCCTATATTGAATATTTAGCTTTTTAAAGTAATTAGGAATATTAAAGCACTGACAATGATTGAGATAGAAACATTATTCATAACTTTTATTTCCGCACTGGGCAGCGATCCAGTATATTTCATTTATGAGGTTTCAGCTGTGAAGAGAGGAATGTTAGCCAATTCTTAAATTAAATATGCCCTGTTAACTTTTATAAATGATATCCCAGGATTAGCCTCAAAATTTAAGCTTTCATTTTATTAATAGAATTGCTGTTGTCACTGGACTATAGGGTCCATTATCTCATACCATTTGCAATATGTAGTGCAACAAGCATTCTTGTCTACTGAAAGAGGTGGGGGTCTCTTGGTCTTGTCCTGATGCTGTATGGGAACATTTTTGACATCTTGAAAATGTTTGTGGGATGGGACAACGAGCGTAGCTCTGCTGGTGTCTTTGTGGGCAAAGACAATGGCCATTACGCCCTCAGTGCTGGATATCTTAACTGTGTTAGTGGGAGAGGGATTGCAGTGCAGATTACTTGAGTCACCACCTACTTTCTGGGATGTGTTAACTGCTTCCTGGACAGTCTCATCTGAAGATCAGATTTAGGGTTAGAACCTATTTGGCACTGAGCACACTCCACTCCCATTTACTTCAGTAGGCGTTGAGGCCGCTCAACCTCTTGCAGGAGAAGTGACACCTCCTAGGCAAGAATCCTAGCACCTCCCAAAAAGCAAATGCTGCAATATATATACTGAGCACCGGCACAAGGCACCATTTAAAGTGCTGTTGTAATCCACAACATTGGACTGAAGTGGGACTTAGGTGGTGCATGGGCTTTCTGTTGGCTCTACACGTGGGTGAATTTCACTCTGCCAGGAAGGATTATGATTCGAGGTGCTGACACTGAGCACAAATCTATGATCTTTTTACTCATAGGTGAGACTCTCACATTAAATTTAGATCATTACTGCTAGCAGTGTCAGTTTACTGGAATAGATACAGTTAATATTTTTTAAATAGTTGCATCTTTGGCTGTAATTACTCGGGCAGCTTCAGACTTTCATGCTGATAACTCGTCTGGTAGGACAACCTTCAACTTAAGATTCTCTGCAACTTCCCCATGACTGATCATATTGCATGTTAGAGTTCAACTGCTGCCAAGGTTAAAATAACTTTGGATGAATTACTAAACAATTCCAACCTTCCCTCCCCCAAACCCTGTGCCATATTCAGCTCTGCATGCTTCTTTACCTGTTTTACTGCATGCTGTTGTACATCTGTTGATGTCCGCAGGCCTAGCCTTGATTTCATACTATAAACCTGCAATATATTACAGCTTGATTACCATAACAATAAAAAGGGAAGTGATGAGGTATTAACTAAAGAAACTGTTGAATAAAATGTTTTTCAAGGTCTTGATGATGCTAACAGAGAGAATTTTCATTCATTAAAAAAAATCATTTAAAAAAATCCCCATTGCCCCCCCCCCTTAAATTGCTTTCTAAAGCCTGCTCATTTTGGCCATGCAATCTGCAATGTTTTTTTTCAGATGCAAAGGAAAACAGCAAATGCTCCATGTGAACTTTCCTGATCACCTGTTCAATTATTTCAAAGCAATTAACTTCAAACAGCATGACATAGCATCTTGGAGTTCTGGTAGGAAAGTGATTTGGTATTGGGGGCTTATATGGCTTCACTGTTCCGAATAACAGCCTTCCAGATTTGTGAGCATTTAGGCCCTGATCCAGCAGAGTACTTAAGCACATCCTTTACTTTAAGCAGGTGAGTGAGCTGTAGCGCACGAAAGCTTATGCTCAAATAAATTTGTTAATCTCTAAGGTGCCACAAGTACTCCTTTTCTTTTTTGTGAGTGACAATGGAACTGTTGATGGGCTTAAAGTTAAGCACATGCTTAAGTGTTGTGATGAATCAGGCCTTGAGGACCTGATCCAAAGCCCACTGAAGTCAGTGGCAAGACTCCTGTTGAATTGAACAGGCTTTGGGTCAGGCCCTTATAAAAGTGAGACTTTTCTTTTATTAAAATACTGTAACTCATCAGGCTAGACTGCTGAAAGGAATTAAGGGGGTGGATATTTTTTCCTTTTGGGGAACATGAACTTGTGGCCCAGACCCCCTTCCTCCCACCACCAGCATTGGGATTTATGTGCATGCCTGAAGAATCTGACAGCGTAACAGAGGACGGGCGTGAGGCACACAGTTGAAATTGAGAACTGACTTTCCCGAGAATTTGGGTGCTAGGATTAGGGAATTTAACTTTAAAGGGAGCAGGTAATAAATGAGGTTTTCAAGATGTTTTACTTTATCAGTTTGGGCAGCAAATATAGTAGTCATTCAAATAATTAATTTAGGGAGTGTTTGCATATTACTGCCACAGGGCGAGGGGAATGCACCCTTCATATCCCCTCGTTTGAGAAACAGAGATTCTAACAGTCCTGACTTGTGACAGGTTGGTCAGCAATATATACAGATGAGGATTTTTTTATACAAACTGTCATTAGAGAGAGAACCTATTTCATCTTTATCTCTGTGTCAGAAAACAGCCAAGGTCATAACAAGAGGCAAGTAAGTATAACATCTCAGCAAGATCACTTTTAAGGGTATAGCCCTGGAGCAGCTGGAATGCTTCAGTTCTGAGATTCGTGATGAATGAGAATGGTAGCTGGTTTGCTAAGTCTTAAGGTGGGTTGCTTGACAAAGCATGAAAACAGTGGTAAAAATCCGAGGAGGAAAACAGAGTATTTTAAAATGAGTCTGATGTTTTCCAGGCTTGATTTTGGGTGGGAGGCTCAAATGTTCATAAAAAGCTTTGGACAATTTCTGAGTGGACAATAAAAGCTCTAGGGAACCGCTACTGATTTGTGAGTACAGGTCAAACTCAAATCAAGGCAGATTTCAAGGACTTTATCTGCCTGAGTCAAAAGTTCAGTGCAGTTCTATCCTCAGCTTTTTAAGGAGAGTGGGGATGTCTAGCGAAATAAGTGATTTTTGACTTGGGTCACTCACATGACCTGGACTTTAAGGGGAGCATCCTCAGCTAATGAAAATTGTCAAACTCCATTGAAGTCAATTAACAACAGTTGAGGATCTGCCCCTGAAGGTTAACACACTTCCACAAAGGAATTTAGAAATTTCTTTTCATCTGAAGAAAACTTAAAGTTGGCCCAGTTCTTGGAGGAGCTCCGGTTGTGGGCTCACATGGAAGATGCATACGTATTTGTGCTTGCTGCATGGTAGTCAATAACATTGCCATTCCTTACTCCTGTTGGACTGAAGAATCTCTTGTGGGAGGAGCACCTGATGGAATCTATTGATGACATGCTAGCTGCTTCCAGTTCCTGTGCCCTTCAACATGTTCATTTTTGCCACCTTCCTAACAAAAGACTCTGAGAGTCTAAACCAGGGGTGAGCAAAATACGGGCTAGATCCGGCCCGTCTAACATTTCTGTCCAGCCTGCCAGGCTCTTTGCCTGCCCCTTCGCAATCTCCGGGCCGCTAAAAATCTCTCAAAGTTTGGTCCCGTCTTGAGTGACGTTGGGACTGATTTATACATGTGTGAAGTTTGCAGTTTTAACATGGTCTTCAGTGCAACCAGATCTAACGCTGACTGTGTTTTATTTTGTCTTGAAAATTAAATGTGAGGATTGCATCATGCAAATGGATGCAAATGCATGTGGATCAGAACAGAAGCTAATGCTCAAATGAAGCTTTGCTAAGCAAAAACTCACTGAAGAGCCTTCTTGGCCAACCTTTATAGGCAAAGGAGCTTCCTGTAGTAATTAAGGCGCAGAATTGATTTTTGTCTTTTTCAATCCCAACAATCTGCTCTTTCCTTTAAATGTACTTTTAAAAACACCCCGGTCCATCCAACCACTGCCAAACTGGTGTAATCACTCCAAGGTTAACAGCTTGTGTTTGTTTTTTCCTCTGCTGGATGTCGGGCCCACGCACATGAGCCCATAGGCCCACTGTGTGTGTGTGTGTGAGTGTGAGTGTGTATTACATTGTCTCACTGCCACCGTAGGCCCAGCCTGCGCAGGGCTCTCTGGGTCCAGGGAAGAGAAGATGTAAACACAAGCTGCTTTTTAATGTGGACGGGAGCACATAGGGATATTCCTGTATGGTTTTTAAACTTTGACTGAATCAAACTGGCCTGATTGATCGTTTCTCCTTCCATGCCGCTCAGGGAATTCTTTTTCCTGCTGGTAAATATTAAAATCTGCCTAACAGATTTTTCTCGCTGTTAGGGGCTGGGGAATATTCTCCACTTTGCAACCTCTGTAACGTAAGAAATGCCAGAATCCTCGTTGTGTTCAGGGCAAGATACAAAGCTCGTCTTTTGGTGTAGCCTTCCCCAGAGCCACTAGAAGACAATAGCTGATGGTGGGTTTTTTTTAAAAAAAAAAGGGTGGGATAAAGCATTTAAGAATGTTTCTGACAGAACTGGCTATGCACCTTTATATGACTTGTACGTTAGAAACAGATAGACTACGTGTCCATCTAGCCTGGTACCAGCTGCTTTGGAGAGAGGCAAAATTCACATTCCCCGCACACTCTGTCTTTTCACACCAAATGATGCTAGTCTTTGCATCCTTCCAGCTGCCAGAGGACTTTCTTCTGAGCCCTGTTCCTTAAATCAGCTATTGGCATCTGTGATCAAGGAAGTGGCAAGAAGTTTTCTCCTAATAACAGCAACCTTCCTTTGAGACTGCCCTCTTTGCTTTTGAAGAGTAGGTGCAGATGATGGACCCTGACCCCTCTTGTTGGGCTCTGGAGGGGACTTCCTAGGATCCTAGCTCCCTTGGTTAGGGTCTGATCTAGCAATGTGCTTAAACATGTGCATACTCCCATTGAAGTCAGTAATGGAACTGCTTGAGTGCTCAAAGTTAGGCATGTCCCTTGCTGAATCACAGCCTAGGTTGCTAAGATGGGGCACTGTAATGACAAAGCCTCCCTCCGCCCTTTTCTGCTGAACAATGCAAGGCAATTCCTCCAGTGACTGACTAGCACTACCAGGTCGTGCCAATACAGAGAGGCCGGAGCTTGACTCCAAACATCCTGCATGGGAGAGCACAACCAGCAGGTCAGTGAGCTGAACCTACTTGTTAATTTTAAAGTGTGATGTTATTCTAACTTAACAACTGAAGTATGCGTGTTTGGGGGTGGGGGGGGTAGGCAGGTTGCTTACCAGGCCTTCAGTTGTATAATTAATAAAGATTTCAAAATTGTAATATATTAATGGAATAATTCAGTGCACTTATCTTAGGGTTGCAACAGTCACTGCTTTTATGGAAGCAACCAGTTATTTCCACGTTTGGCTCCTTTGGTTAAGGAGGTGAGCTGGTAATGAGTTACACACTGAAGTGAATATTACTCTTCTGGCAGTGGACTCTTGGTCTGTTAAAATCCTTTTTCTATTTGTATCCCATCAGAGTAGCACCTGCTGGAACAGCTTTATGGTAACAGCTTGTGCTGTCAACATGGCCTGCTGCCATGCCACCTTGTGCTCAGATATTGTTAGTTCTCTCGTGTTGAGCGGGGAAGTATGGGTCAAGAGTAAGCTGGGAGACCTCCAAGGAACATTTTGGTGCATCAGGAAATGCTGTGGTGACTCCGAAGATCCCACTGCCCCTTCAAAGTTAATATGGAAGAATTGCACTAGAGGTGGTTGTGCTTCTGGAGGTGTTGGATGAGAAAGTCAAACTCACCTAGGGAATTTAGATACCCAGTTCCCCTTTTATTTCTAATGGGAACTGTGTGTCTGAATCACACAGGTGACTCTGAACATCTCAGCTGCTCTCTTTTTGGTAAGACGTAAATCAGGGACCCTGAGCTGTGGCTAAATTGCAAAATATTAATTAGTTGATGTTTGTAAAAATGCTTTGAGGGTGTACAGAATGTATAGTGATTGTTCATAAAATAAAATAAAAAAAAATCTCATGGCACTTTCCATGGTAAATAGCATATATTACCCTCGGGGGAATACTGCACCAAAAATTAATTAAAAATTCTGTGCACAATATTTTAAAATTCTGCATATTTTATTTGTCAAATATAATCATGTCAGTTTCAATTATTTTGGTAATTTATTTCAAAATACCTGTCAGCAGTATGTCTATAACAGTACAGCCAACAAAAAAGATTCAGGAAATGTTTTTTGACAAATAGATTCCTTACTAGGCATATTAATACAGAATTTTGAGTAATAATTCATTTAAACTACAATACAGAAACGTATTCCCTGCACCCCTCAGAAACAGTGCAAAGGCTTGGGGAAGTCAGGGGGAACAGAGGAGCTGAGGGAGAAGGAAGTAAATTACTGGGTAGGAGCCTAAAAGTGAAGCTGGAGGGTTATTGGGTGTGGGTGAGAGATAGGGTGACCAGAGAGCAAGTGTGAAAAATCGGGATGGGGTTAGGGGTAATAGGTGTCTATATAAGAAAAAGCACCAAATATTGGAACTGTCCCTACAAAATTGGGACATCTGGTCACCCTAGTGGGGGAGAAGTATGGAACAGTTTTTGAGGGGTGGGGGGAGGGATTGTTTTTGAGTTGGGTGGGGAGCCTCCCCCATGCAGACCCCAGCTGACCCCAGCCACTCCCATTCATTCAGGCACATCTGCCCCTGTCCCCATGTGTCCCTGTATGCTTTCTCCCTCATGTGTCCCTGCACCCCCACTCAGACACCCCTCCACCCCATCCGCATGTGGCTCTGCACCCCCATCCCAGTCACCTTCTGGCTCAATGCTGTCACCCCCTAGCTCCTGTGGCCCCACCCCAGTCTATCCTCCCCCACTAGCCCTTCTGAACCCCATTCTATGTGACCCCCCAGAAGCTCCGTGTACCCCACTCTGTCCATCCCCCTCCATAGGCCATGTCTCCTCACTTGGCCCTGTAGGCAGGGCACTGTGAAGAAAGCAGCCACTGCCCCTTCCTTCTCCATGGCTGGCTGCTCTGGCCAGGAGTTGGTTGTCCTCTCTGCTGGTGCCACAGCAGCTCCTGGTGGGCGAAAAGTGTAACTTCAGCGCCTCCTCTGCAGAACGTATTTTCTGTGGGGGGGGATCTGCGGGGGACATGAATTCTGCTTCTGTACAGTGGCACAGAATTCCCCCAGGAGTAAAATATGGCACTGACCAAATTCCAGGTTAATAATTTACATTTTTCCTACTTTGTAGTTTCGCTGGATCCTATATTCTACTTCACTTCCTGCCAGAAACTGTTAGGTACTGTTGCTGTGTGCTTTTAGGTCCTGATCCAGCAATCCATTTAAGCATATGACATGTGTAATTTTGAGTGTAGTAGTAGTCCCAGTGACCTTAATGGGGCTACTCATGAGCTTAAAGTTGTGCATATGCTCAAGAGTTTCGCTAGATCAGGCCCTGAAACAGCCGCCAGGCATCAATTCAGAGGCGGCTGCATTTTAGTGAGGAGCAAAGTGATTCTGTTTATATAGTAAAAACACCCTTTACATTTTGAAAGAGCTTTGGGGTGATTGTAAATGCAAAATATTTTATCATCTATTTCTGTGCAGAGATGAGAGCAGAATTTCAACCAATGGGAGGAGAAAGAACAGGCCAGATTTAATATTTTTGTTCCTCACTCAAACAAAATGTAATTAGCAATAAATGCAAACAAAATCGAACACATCCCAAGTATAACATAAAGGGCCAAATTTCTAAAGGAGTTCTGAGGTTAATGTGAAAACATGTATGCGTGATTACGTGTTGTATCTGCAGTGTCTATGATGGTATGCAAACTGGATCATTTCATTCTTTAATGGCCATCCAGGTGCCTCACTGCATGTTTACAAATGCCCCATCCCCTGACACGTGTGTACAATTATTGAATCTTTGTGCACCAGTGTAGTTGTGCACTCACATTTATTGAGAGATGCATGGCCTGATTTTTCTGTGGGGCTGAGCTATGGGGGAGCTGCAGGTGCTGAGTCCCTGTGAAAATCAGCCCATGGGCTCTTTGCATCCCTCTTTTTAAATTATTTTGAAAAACAGATGGGGGACAATGGGCAAACCATTATTTGTATTAATTAACAAATAGAGTTGGGGTTTTTAACAGAGCTTTAGCTCAGGATTTGCTCGGATGTGGGATGAGAGAGGAGTGGTGTTAATTTGAAAAGATATTTGGGTTTATAAATGTTTATTGGAGGGTGGAGAAAGTCTATTGCATACACAGTTGCGTATCTCAGCAGTATGGTCCTTCGATGTTCTAGCCTGAGACTTCTAGAAAAGGGCCTGAACCTCACATATGCCCTCTGAGGCATTAGGAAGATTTGGAGCTAGATCAAATGCTTTGTATTCTGGTTGGTTGAAAGCTTCCACTTGTTGCAGAATATAGAGTAAATGGAATCTGGATCTTAGTACCAAATGGGCTAACTGCCTCTTTTGTGAGGCACTTGACTATTTTCCAGCAAATTTTACCTGCTGGAGGCCTAGTTATTCATCATCCGGCATTAGGTGCTTTGAGCAGATGGTTCCTTGAAAGTACAGAAAAGCTAATAGGATCCAACAGCAGCCAAAGAGTACTTGAGTTTCTAAACCCTAGGGTCAGAGCCTGTAAATAGAGTGATTGTTCTGATACTTTCTAGTAAATCTAAATTGTTTAAAATAGTTTCTCGTGACCTTGATACTGGCTCGAGCACTTGGTTAGAGATCAGCTTCTGCTGAATCACTATGAAGGTTTTAGCTCTTTATTTAAAAAATGTAATTCCATTGACCTCAGCGGAGTTACTCCTGATATATGCTGGGGTAAAGGAGGACAGATTCAGTGACCTGAATCAAAATACTCTCAAAGAATGCATCCTAAAGACCTATCCCCAATGCCAGGAAAGGTGTGTGGTGGGAAGTAAGGATTTAGGTATGCAGCACTCTCTTTAGCACCCACCTCCTGGCTGGCTGGCTGGCTAACTGTAATTTCTTGCATACATATGCAAAGAGGTCACAATGCTGTATTTCCACAAATAGCAGCTAGACTCTTGACCCCTCCCATGTTTTTGCTGCTCTCTGAAGTATGGGTCTGTGTGTCATTCCCTTCTTTCCTAGCCCGGGCCTAGGTCCGTCTGTAAAGTCAGGGCAGTGCTCTTGTTACCGGCGGAGTGCTGCTTGCTGAAATCTTGCCCCGCCCCTCCACACTGATGTTGGGTGGAACCAATACAAGCTCCTACAAGGTGCTGGATACTTACAGTGAAATGGTGAACAACCACAGACTTCAATAGGAGTTGAGTATGATCAGCACTTTCCTGAATCAGGCCCTTAATCAGATCAATAACACAATCAAAAATTGAGACACCACGGTGGGTTGGTAAGAGTTCTCCGTTTCTGAAGAATGCATGTTTGCCATCAACGGAAGTTCTTCGTGAAAGGAGAATGAGGTAGAATATGGCACTGAGCATTGATACCATGTGTTGGTATTTTAGTACGCAGTCTGGAAGCTGATTTGCTAACTTTAAATATATACATAGCTCATATTTTTATGTCTGCAGAAAAATACACTAAAATTATGGATCATGACAGTTTAAAATGAGAAAATTACAAGCACTGTGTGCTCCTTTGCATAATGGATATACAACAATACATAAACCATTCCTTTACTAAATGTTGCTATGGAAGTTATTTTCATGTAAGAGAGAGTTGTGTGTAAATGCAAGAAATTTTGAAGAGACAAAATTAGTAATAAATATTTCACTGAACAACAGGTAAAATTCAGGTCAGACTCTTTTCTCTGGAGTTTCCAGAAGCATTTTATAATAACCTCTCCATTGCTTGTCTTTGTGATAGGTTTTCAAAGGCCTAAGTAGTTGCCCTGGACTCTCTGTAATACTTTTGAAAATAATTCCTTTTAAACATGGGAAGCAGCAACGGGCTTTCTCTTTGTGCTGTGTCTGCATTGCCATAAAGTAAGTGTGTGTGTGTGTGTGTGTGTGTGTGTGTGTGTTTATGCACACCACTTGCAACAATTTGAGGCCTAATTCATTACTATGATACTCCAACCGTATGTCGGTGTAACTCCATTCAAAACAAACTAAAACTGTTCGGAAAACTGAAGTTTTAGTCATGAGAAATTTCAACCTTTTGGAAACCATTTTCCATTCAAAGAAACAAAAAGTAAAAAAAAAAAATTTAAAACTTCACAGAACGCAAAACTCCAAAAAGTTTCAAATCCAAAAAGTTGAAATGGCAAACGTTGACGTTTCTGATCAAATTGAGATCATTTGACATTTTGAAATGAAATTTTTCATTTTGAGTCTCACGATCAGAAAAATGAAAAACCTCTTTGAAATCTATATTTTCCCTTGGAAAATGTTAGTTTCAATGGATCCACATTTTCTGATGGGAAAATTTTTCATGCAATTTTTTTTTTTGACCAGCTATATTCAAAACAGCAGAGTTACGTCAACCTAACATGGGAGCAGTACGCTGGTCAGTCAGGCCCATAATTTAAACACAATTGTAAAGCCGCCTTTGATATCTTGGTCTGCATATCTCTATACAAAAATACATGCCATTGTTCCTAGAAGCATATCTACAATAGCAATGGGCCTGAATAGAGTGTGTGACTCTAATCCTGTGGCAGAGCAGGTTTGGGAAGCCCTGGAAGGCTGAAATCTGTTTAGACAGCTGTTTCTAAGGGAGAAGGAACCTAATGAATACCAAGAAGAATCCATGGCTGAGTTGCCTGGTCACTCTCAGAGCTTTCATAAGCCAACAGCCATGGAGGAAAATCTGATTCGGAGAGTGCTAATATTTTCTCTCATAAAGAACGATAATTCCTAGTTATTCTGTCTCTTCCCAAGGAGCCAACCTTGAGTTCCCACTCTACTCATATAATGCATTTCCAGTCTGCTAATGGAAACAACGTTTTGATACGCAAACTTTGTAAAATGCATACGTTTCCAATACTTTTTAATTTTAAATGCAAAACACTCACCACATCACCTTAAGACCATTTTAAGCAAATGTGATTTAAAAAAAAATTATTTTCCAGAGTCACTTTCCAAATTTAAACTTGAGCTTAGATTGGAAATAGGGCTTGCTCTCAGAAGAAAAAAAAATTGTTTTACAATTGCTGGGCCAAATGTTGCCCTAGGTTATGTATGTGATTCCCATTGGCACCAGTGTTTTGAATCTACTAATGTGCTTGATAATCTGTACAAATCTCATCAGCCCCAAAAGAGGCCTAAATTAATATGCTGTCATTATGGAAGATGATAAAAAATGGTCTCTTCTGGCCTTGGAATCTGTGTCATTTAGGCTCTTTGGAAAATAGGGCCTAAAGCCCTCAAATGATGCCCTCATGAGTCTTTGCAAAAGGATGACCAGAAGGGTAGCCATAGGAGGAGGCATCGTACGTCTCTGGGTGATATGACTTCGTGTGCAATCAGGTTGCCATCATCTCTTGATGATAGTGAAATTTGTTAAAATGCAGAGAACAATTATAAATGTTGATCTGATTGTGAATCCAGGATTTGGAAGAACAGTCTCCACTCTGTATGCCCATAAGTGGTGGGCATTTTGCTTTGCTTGCTAATCTAGCATTGGCAGGAAACGTAGAAGGGCTTTGGGTTATCTACAGGGAAAAGCATCCAAGATGAGGAAAGATGTTGTGACCAAGGAAAATAAATGAGCAGATGGTGTGGTAGCTGCATACCTGATGCTTCTAGAAGAGATTAGAGTAGTAAAGCTACAGATTACAATTGTGGTTGAGAACAAGGGGCCAAACCCAAGAAGATCTCAGGGGAATAAGTGCAGTAACATGAAATCAGAAGCAACAAGAATTAAAATGAGACAGGACAGGGAGGAAGTCTGGGGAAAGAAAACTGCTAAATCAGAGCAAGCAAACAGGTGAACTGACACAAAGAAACCATTTGGGATGGAAAAGGAGCTCAGTGGAAAGAGAAATGGGAAGTGGACAGATGACTGGAACTGAGACAGTAAATCGCAAGGCTCAAAAAAACTGAGATGAGCAGCGCGCTGCATATGTGGGGAAAAGTTTCACAGACTTTTGAGTAGTCGGTTGCTGGCTAACGCTGCTGAGTGTATATTACAAATTGCATCAGAATGAGAGAGAGACGGTGGGAAAACTAGCAGAGCCAGGGCAATGATGTTGGGAAAAGAGAGAACAAGAGAAAAGGCAGATAAAGAGAAGATGAACCTCACGAGTGTGTAAGACCATCTCAAACTGAGGAAGTGTATAAGAGTGTTTAAGACTGTCTCAGACTGAGGAAGCTGACGTGCTGAAAGAATGTCTTTGTATCATCCAAACAATTTAGTGAAGCAAGAAAGGACCGTATGATTGTAAAGGAGCAGTAATAAATTGACAGCAGAAGTCAGAGATGAGTATTCTAGCTAAAGAGGCATTTATCTCCTCGTAGTGCCCACAAAGGTATATGTTAAAGTGTTTATGAAAGGATGTAAAGATCTCTTTTATAGTAGTCATCAGCACTGTAGCCTCAGTAAACATTGTTTAATGTTTAAACATGACGTATCGAAGTGGGATGCTGGAAGTTACAGTGCATTCAACTGCCAAAACTGTTTTTTCTCTTCTAGAAAAATGTTGCAGGAAGAAAATGCAGTTTTCAGTTGTCAGCTTTTATTTTGTTACTGGCATCAATGTTGGGTGAAATACCAGAAATTTTGCAGCTTAAGGAGTATTTCTGCAAAGGGAGAAGTTCACTGGTGTTCTTTTGCTTGTGAAACCATTTGCACGTCTCTACCCTTAGCCCTTCGATCATCACAGATTTCTTTCCTATACTGTCTTTAATCAGCACTACTTTGAGTCACTTCCCTATAGTTCAAAGTCACTTGCTTCAGTCCAGAGAATTTCTAGCTTTTCATTTTTTAAACAGACCTATGCTAAACCCAGCAAAAATCAGAAAGGTTTGAAATTAAGTGAGAGTCTAGAAATGCTCCATCTTCCTGAAGATAGTGTGGTGAAGAGAGTTTGTCAGGGAACCTGGTAAAGATCCTGGGAGTTATAGATTTGGGTGTCATCCTCTTTGCAAAGGCAAGTACTGTATATTGAAATCTGAAGAACAAGGAGGGCTGCATAATTGGAACCGGCCTGGCGTTCCTGTGCTTGTGTGACTGACGGAGCGCAATAGAGAGAGCGTGATTGCTGCATGGGGAATGACGTTTAGTGAACATTCGGAATGACTCTGGAGAAGGGATGTGTGAAAAGAGAGAGGGCATGAAACTAGTAGATGGCTACTGCATGGTAGTTAGCTCTGGCAAGAGGGAAAAAAGCAGAACCTGCGGAGCTTTGGTGTGTGCTGTTCAAAGAAGGATTTAGGGCCCAATGGTGATCACAACTACTCCCTAATGGAAATGTGTCTCGTCACTGAGGGTATCTTGTATCAAGAAGTCCCTGGTGGGCTTTGCCTATGAAGAGAAGAGATGAAACATTCATTCTTCATTGTTGGGGAGTGGATATTCCATGTCTTTTAGCTGCATCTCTCCAGTTCATCATTCTTCATTGGCTTTCCTGTCTGGTATGCCATGCCTGCTCATGTTGTATCGGTTAGACCCTCCCAGACCAGTCAGAAGAATAAAAAGTTTGTCTAATGTGGTGCATATTGATTTTTGTGATATTATCCTGCACAGTTCAGGTTTCAGTAGACCTAGCTAAAGCCTAAGCGACAGGCACCAATACTAATAATAAGAGGTTGAGGGGCTTAGATCTCATCTAAGCATTCATTCCCCTGACAGAACTCTCTGGAGAAGAGCTGGAGTTTACTGCAGTATTCCTGCTCATGCCACTGTGTTTTTAAATAATGAAAAATTGATTAGAGGATAGTTTAATAAGGGCTGAATGTATTTTCTGCAAGTAAAACTGAGGGCAAGATTCTCCTGCGTTGAAAGTGAGTGAGAATGTCCTTTTGGTTCTCCCCCTAGTCCACCCCTCACCACCAGGGTTGCAGAGTTTTCCTGCACGGTTTGCCCTTGGTGAAGAAGGGCTCAGGGCTTGCTTGAAAAACTGAAAGAAAAGGAGTACTTGTGGCACCTTAGAGACTAACAAATTTATTAGAGCATAAGCTTTCGTGAGCTACTGTAGCTCACGAAAGCTTATGCTCTAATAAATTTGTTAGTCTCTAAGGTGCCACAAGTACTCCTTTTCTTTTTGCGAATACAGACTAACACGGCTGCTATTCTGAAACTTGAAAAACTGAGGAACTGTACTAACAGGCACACCCTCTGAACTGGAGTGGTTACCCACAGGGGGAACCACACAGTAAAGGGCATTCAGTCTGGGGTTGTATTACCCTTTCTAGGAAAGGTACATGGAGCAGAGAGGGGATGATGTGCATCCCTGCTCGTCCTGCCCACGCCTCTCCCTGGCCCACCCAGTCTCCCGTCCTCTTCCAGTCCAGCCTCCAGGAACTCGGAGGGCTCAGCCAGTTCCAGAGAGAGGGCAGTACGTCAGATGTGGCTGAGCTCCACTTCCCACTCACCGGTCCGGTGGGGGTATGAGCCAGCCCAGAGTACGGATCTTGCGACCTGACTCAGTGGCTTTGTTTAGAGCATCAGACGAAGCAGCAAGTGGCTGCAGCACCACATATTGAAAATCACATTGGGGCAAAAGGCCAGTTTAGCTGGCACATTTAGAGAACTTGAGGGAGCCAATCCTATTTTAGGGTTCTCTGTGGCAGAAGGTTTGCAGCCAATAGGGTTATTCTGTCAATGCTCAGGTAGGGCATTACAATGAGCTGTCCTCGACTCATAAGTGGCTCCTAGTCTCCTCTGGGGGCCTGATCCAAAGATTACTGAAGTCATTTGGAGTCTTGCCATTATTTCCAGTTGGCTTTGGATCAGGCCAGCAGGTCACAATGAATTACAGATGATATTGCAACACATGCAATATACAGGTGGTAGACTAGAGAGCAGTGCTAAGTCAATGGGGATCCCCTGCATCTAAGTGAGAATTTGTGGATCTAGTTAAGCAAAAACCTATCTAAGATGCACTTACTGTAAGTTCGTAAAATGCTAGGAAAACAAGCTTTTAAAGGGTTGTGTGTCATGAATGGATTTTTTGGTATTAGTAAACTAAGCCATATGGCTGCATGCCAGTTGGTATTCCCTCTTTACCCTTTACCCTTAGGAACTCAGAGTCTTGGTCCAGTGGGTAAGGCACTGGGCTGACTCTCAGGAGACCTGGATTTTATTCCCAGCTGTGCCTGTGACCTTGGGTAAGTTACTCCAGCTCCCTGTGTTTCATTTTGCCCCCTTTGTGCAATGGGTGTAATGAGACTGACCTCCTTTGTATAGCGCATTGAGCTTGATGGATGAAGCATGCCAAATGAGAGCTAGATATTATTGTTGTTTCCTTACTAATGAGGTGAAATATTCACGTCATAGAGCAAACTTCTCTAACTTAGAGAAGGAATGGTGTTAGGGACTTTGAGAACTACTCTGGATATTTTTCAGAGTAGCAGCCATGTTAGTCTGTATTCGCAAAAAGAAAAGGGGTACTTGTGGCACCTTAGAGACTAACAAATTTATTTGAGCATAAGCTTTCGTGAGCTACAGCTCACTTCATCGGATGCATTCGGTGGAAAATACAGTGGGAAGATTTATATACATACACAGAGAAGATGAAACAATGGGTTTTATCATACACACTGTAAGGAGAGTGATCACTTAAGATAAGCTATTACCAGCAGGAAGGTGGCGGGGAGGAGGAAAACCTTTTATGGTGATAATCAAGGTGGGCCATTTCCAGCAGTTAACAAGAACGTCTGAGGAACAAACAAGGGGAAATAGTTTTACTTTGTGTAATGACCCATCCACTCCCAGTTTATATTCAAGCCTAAGTTAATTGTATCCAGTTTGCAAATTAATTCAAATTCAGCAGTCTCTCGTTGGAGTCTGTTTTTGAAGTTTTTTTGTTAAAGGATAGCCACTCTCAGGTCTGTATTCGAGTGACCGGAGAGACTGAAGTGTTCTCCGACTGGTTTTTGAATGTTATAATTCTTGACGTCTGATTGTGTCCATTTATTCTTTTATGTAGAGACTGTCCGGTTTGACCAATGTACATGGCAGAGGGGCATTGCTGGCACATGATGGCATACATCGCATTGGTAGATGTGCAGGTGAACGAGCCTCTGATAATGTGGCTGATGTGATTAGGCCCTATGATGGTGTCCCCTGAATAGATACATGGACACAGTTGGCAACAGGCTTTATTGCAAGGAGAGGTTCCTGGGTTAGTGGTTCTGTTGTGTGGTGTGTGGTTGCTGGTGAGTATTTGCTTCAGGTTGGGGGGCTGTCTGTAAGCAAGGACTGGCCTGTCTCCCAAGATCTGTGAGAGTGATGGGTCATCCTTCAGGATAGGTTGTAGATCCTTGATGATGCATTGGAGAGGTTTTAGTTGGGGACTGAAGGTGATGGCTAGTGGCGTTCTGTTATTTTCTTTGTTGGGCCTGTCCAGTAGTAGGTGACTTCTGGTTACTCTTCTGGCTCTGTCAATCTGTTTTTTCACTTCAGCAGGTGGGTATTGTAGTTGTAGGAATGCATGATAGAGATCTTGTAGATCTTGTAGATCTTGTCTGAGGGGTTGGAGCAAATGCGGTTATACCGTAGAGCTTGGCTGCAGAAAATGGATCGTGTGGTGTGATCTGGATGAAAACTAGAGGCATGTAGGTAGGAATAGCGGTCAATAGGTTTCCGATATAGGGTGGTGTTTATGTGACCATCGCGTATTAGCACCGTAGTGTCCAGGAAGCAGATCTCTTGTGTGGACTGGTCCAGGCTGAGGTTGATGGTGGGATGGAAATTGTTGAAATCCTGGTGGAATTCCTCAAGGGCTTCTTTTCCATGGGTCCAGATGAAGATGTCATCAATGTAGCGTAAGTAGAGTAGGGGCATTAGGGGACGAGAGCTGAGGAAGCGTTGTTCTAAGTCAGCCATAAAAAGGTTGGCATACTGTGAGGCCATGCGGGTATCCATCGTAGTGCCGCTGATTTGAAGGTATACATTGTCCCCAAATGTGAAATAGTTATGGGTGAGGACAAAGTCACAAAGTTCAGCCAGCAGGTTAGCCATGACATTATCGGGGATACTGTTCCTGACGGCTTGTAGTCCATCTTTGTGTGGAATGTTGGTGTAGAGGCTTCTACATCCATAGTGGCTCGGATGGTGTTTTTAGGAAGATCACCGATGGATTGTAGTTTCCTCAAGAAGTCAGTGGTATCTCTAAGATAGCTGGGAGTGCTGGTAGCATAGGGCCTGAGGAGGGAGTCTACATAGCCAGACAATCCTGCTGTCATGGCTGAACACAATGCTATCCACAGCCTCAGAAACAACTCTGACATCATAATCAAAAAGGCTGACAAAGGAGGTGCTGTCGTCATCATGAATAGGTCAGAATAAGAACAAGAGGCTACTAGGCAGCTCTCCAACACCACTTTCTACCATTACCCTCTGATCCCATGAGGGTTACCAAAAGAAACGACACCATTTGCTCAAGAAACTCCCTGAAAAAGCACAAAAACAAATCCTCACAGACACACCCCTGGAATCCTAACCTGGGGTATTCTATCCGCTACCCAAGATCCATATACTTGGAAATCCTGGACACCCCATCATCTCAGGCATTGGCACCCTGACAGCAGGATTGTCTGAGTTTTTGGAAAGGAAGTTGCTTTAAGATAACTAATTGATTCCCTTATTAGTGTAAATATTTGTATAGTGAAATGGCTTCTTATATTAGTAACCACTTGTAGCAAGGTCATTTGATTCTATATTGGCACCTAAAACATCCCATTATTCACATGACAACGATATCAAGAAGTTTTTGCATTAGATATTTGGATTTAGAAAGAATTTGCAAATGAAACTCTCAAATTAAGCTTACACTACCTTTAAGCATTTAAGGAATAAACAAAAGTTTTCACCTTTATGTGGAATCATGAGTTTAGGAGTAACCAAAACATTTCCCAACTATAGATGTTTTCCTTAAAGGTAAAAGAAGGAATGCTTTAAAGTGTGCATGAAAGTCTCTCACTACAGATATTTCTAGCATACTTTGTACCTGTGTTTAAAAGTGAAGTTTCTCTCCTTGAAGAAATGAGGGAGAGAGAAGGTGATAAAAGCCTTTTGGTTTAGCTTTTGTGGTCTCGATAAACCAGGTGCACATCACTTCTCTTTGACGTTTACTAGAAAAATGTGACCCCGTTCTTTAACAAGGGAATGGTGTCCTGCCCTTTGAGAAGACGCTCCTGTTGGTGGTTTGCCTTCTAATCAAACAGTTCCCAACATTACAATGTACAGTAACTTCACCCACAATGTGCAATTAAAGACTTCTACCAAATATTCTATGGAAGGCAAAAATCACAATATTTAAGTAAAATATAAAGTATAAACCTGAATCCTGGAATTTTTGCAATCAAACCTGGTGGTCATAGGTTTAATAGGAGTTATGGCCAAGGAGGTGGTATTCTTCTTGGCATCTATTGTGTCTGTCCCTTATTGAGAGAGAGCAGAAATTTCCTACCAGTGTCTTTAATTAGCCTTAATGTATCCTTTAATAAAACAACCAATCAAAAACATAAGCATGTGAGCTGTCATTCTTCATGCATTGTGTATATAACAATAACTGTATTTCCTAAAATTCAGGAAAGGCAAGTTTGCAATAACCTAAAACTATCATAATAAATTGGAACTGTATTAATAACTATCTTTGCTTGAATATTGAGCTTTATCCCCTACACTCCCATTGAAAGATCACGTTGGAAAGAAGGAAAATATTTTTAAATATTCTGACTGGGGGGATCTATTTCTGTTGCCAAAAATTTACCTTTAAAAAAATTTACCAAGTCCATGCATCATGCATTTAGGGTGAAATTTGCCCCTCTGTAAAAGGCCAGTGTGACTTTATGCACATTTAAGTCTCATTTAAGCCCTCATAGTAGGGCATAAGTGCTGGAAGATCCTGGTACTGAAACTTAAGTCTAGTGATTCACTGGTCTTGTGTGACTCCTCTGTGCGGGGGTGAATTTCACTCTTACAGTACACAGGGCATTGGTTACATTTCCAAAGCTTTGTCATTATCATATATTAATGGCTGTATGACTGATTAGCTTTTATTTACCTCACTCCAAGTGTTTTCTTCTAGAGCCCTGTGTATTCATTGATGCAATCTAGAAACTGAAATTAAATGTCAATGTGGCCTCTGATGCTTCCGAGGAGACAGGTTTGGAAAAGCCTTATAAAAATAGTTGAAAGAAATCATTTGATTTTTATCTCGGCCCTAACTCGAGATATACTTGATCCTACCTAGGCTGTGTGTAATTGCTTTTTAAGTCAGTGAACAGACTGGCCTCAGATGCAGGATTATTTGTTTGGCTGTAATTAGCTAAATTAATCACCAAGTTTCTAGTGCACAGTGCAGTTCCTCTAAAATGAATTGCAAATGACAAATCTAGCTATTCACTGTGTTCACAAGATTTAAAATAAAAAGGTCACTAAGGTGAGTCAAACTTACAAGACTATTAGGCTCCGAGTAAATGAGATGAAGCTTTTAAACAACTCCTGCAGAAGGGCACAGACTGTTAGTGTTACACTAGATATGCTGAGGTTTTAAACAGGGACAGAAACATAGATCCATCTAGTTTAGCAGTTCCTCTTCTTGTGAGCTGAACGCGTGTACATCATTGGATGTTAAGTTCAGGCCACAGATAGATGTGAATTTGGTAATGCAACGTTGTCCCACCCTGAGGGCTGTATCTGGGCTGTCTATCTGTGCCTACTGACATGAGTGATGTGGTTCCAGAAATGTATCCGCTTCATAGTCTGGATTGTTTTGTGTTCTCCTTAAGGGACAATTTACGTAACATGCAGATTGATAGTGCCACCAGTCCTTTTAAAGACCAAAGTCTATGTGGCTGAAGTCCTTTACACAAACCCCCTGTTGTTAGCAAAGGGATATCTGACAATTAATGGGAAATACAGAACGGCATCTTAATGAGGCTTTCTCATTTGTCCTGCCTTGTCCGCCTTTTTATGTCCGTTAGTCTTTCAGCACACTGATCCTCTGGACATGCTAAAGATCAATCAGTCCCTTTGTTTTAGTAGTTGGAATGTAGTCCCATCCCTCATTAAAAATCTTAGTCAAAGCAAACAATGTCAAGTTTCTAAAACTTCGATTTTTGTGTCTAGAATTTAAAGAAGAAAAATCTGCGATTGTTTATAAGTCTCATAAAGGCTGTAGAGAAACCCAGCTTTTCCTGGTTACTTCCTAGGAAAAGTCCTTATGATGTAAATCTGGGCATGTTTTTAAATCAGTGGTTCCCAAACTTTTTCAGTTGGAGACTTTGTTGCTACAGATTAGTGGATAGATAACTTCCAATCCCCTCGTGCTGAGCCCAGACATATTTGCTAGGTGTGAAGTGAGCTGTAGCTCACGAAAGCTTATGCTCTAATAAATTTGTTAGTCTCTAAGGTGCCACAAGTACTCCTTTTCTTTTTGTTCATTCTTCATTCATTCTTGTTCCTTGCTTTCCTCCTTGCTCCCTATAATACCACATGAGAGTTGGGGTGAGTGCTTCAGTAGCGGCTCTGTGGGGCTGGGACACTTGCCCTCACCTCTGAGCTGAATTATGGGAGAACAGAGACCTAAGGCTTTGGGCCAGCAAGCTGCTTCTTGAACTTGCAGCTCTTTATGGGTGAACTACTCCCGTGGATAGGGACAGCCATAGGAAAGAGAGTAAAGTGGGTTTCAAGGAGTTGCCCACTGCTTTACCTACAACAACTTATTTTCAGTAGAAACTAAATGGCTCTCAATCAATGCAATGTTTCTATAACCCTACTGATCCTCTCCTTGTGCTTTACACACTGCTCTGGTGCTGCCTGAGGAGAATGCCCAATGGATCGGGAAACTGTTTTATATCCTGGGAGGAGTCCCAGATGATTTTCAAAATGACGCAACTCTTTTTCAAGCCATTAACACAAATATCTACTCAACATGGCTGCATTCTGAGCTGAATAACTGTTTAAGTGGGAACAATCAGGCAGTTGTGGTCTCCCTTTCTGATTGCTGGGCAACGGGAAGCACTTACTTAGTGTAATTTGTTGTCAGTGAATTTCGTACTTGTGAGGGATGCAAGATTGACAGCCCTGGAGACTGAAGTAATCTATTTATATACTTCAACTTTAATTACCAAAAAAAAGAACTATCATCATTTGCCAGATGTTTCTTAAAATTTAGGAACGAAGAGCAGACAGTCTGTAATGCACAAGAAAGCTTGCTGTGTTTATTGTTTCACTGTATTTTTACAAATGGACACAAGTTCATATCTGCAGAATCAGTGGCTGTTGCTGAAACACATTAACACTACCATCTGAGCCTAATTTCACATTGCTCTTCGATACAGGTGCTCCGGCTCCAAAAGCCTAATTAGAATGAACAGAATCCCCTTTTCTTTAGAAATTGAACCCAAACCAATTTGGGGTACTCTGAAAACAGGTGGAGATGATGAGGTTTCTGATTTTTGCCATATTTTGCACCAGGTCTCCTGGCAAACAGGCACTTACTTGGTGTCTTTTATTACTTAATATCATTAAAATATAATTAGTGGAATTAGTGAGCTCTTTTGGAGGTAACAGTGAATATTTTAAAGCCGTTTGTTTGTTTGCCCCAGCTTATTTCCTATGAAGCCATTTCCTTTGGAACTCAACAGGGTCAGCATATGCACACGTAAAGTCCTGGGTTTGCTGTGCATAGAGTAAATGTTCGGAGCTAAATTGTGCCCTTGCCCCTAGTGGGTGCACGAAGTGGAGCATGCCAAGAGCTTCTCTTCCCTGTGTAGCCCACAGAAGAGCAGGCAATAATAACAGTAATGCTTCTCTTCTGCCACCCCAGTGCATAAACCACTTCACGGATCACCCCTACCCTCTTTGTACCAATCAACTCCACTAACTCTGTGTGTGCGTGTGTGCGCGCGTGCCTGGGGATTGGGCTACAGGACCAGAGCGGCGTGTGCGTTCTTGGCGTGCTATGGAATTCCAGGAGGCATACTCAAAGCACGGTCCCTTTGGGAGTTCCCCCTGGGCTGGTAGTTTGCTCAGCGCCCGACTGTGTGTGTGCACACGCATGGGTGTGTGATGTGTTAACACTGATTTGTGTAGCACCTTTCATCACATACCAAGGATCCCTTACAGATTGGAGCCTTAGGCTGAGGTTTACAAATGGAACCGCCCAAATCTCAGCCTTAAAGTGTAAGTCAAATATTCACTTCAGTTCTGTTCTCACTTTACTATAAATTATTATTTTTGTAGAACTAGCCAAAGTTAACTCGGCTCTACCTTGAAAGAAGGTGAATATGCAAATATTGCATTATCTGGTGGGGAGCTGAATTATTTGTTTCCAACATAATTTTTTATGCACCCTTTTGTATAGCAATTAATATTTAACATTGTCTGAAATCAAACTGCCACAAAATATAGTCTTTGCAATGTGATATTAAATTATCTACCTATTCCTTATAAACTGTTGTCATAAAGCACTGGAACGACCATATTGAGTGGTGATTTAATTCAGTTATATTAATTCAAATACAATGATGGGGCTTAATAACTCACTTCATCTGGTTCCATTTAATTTTTTAGCTTTATGCAAGAGAGAATTTAAAAAATGCAGGGTATAAGGACTTTTATGATTTTTAAGGTATCCGTTGAGTGGTTTTTTTCTTTCACACGTTTTGCAGGCTGTCTGGGAATGTATTTCAATTTAATTCTCTAGTTATAAGCAATTTGCAACTTGAGGAATAATCTTCATAACCTTTGCTACAATTGTGTCCTTGATGTAATAGGAAAGGTTAAGGTAAGACATTAGTAGTCCCATGCTGAGCTGTGGCTTTACCTGAGATCTAATGATATTTAACTCTGGATGTAATTTGAGCTTACAAACTGTCCTCTGGGAATTTGCTGCAGAAGGATTTCCAAATAATTCGTCACTGGTTTGCAACTTAACCTGTAGTCCTGTCAAAATCAATTATCTCGCATGACAACTCAACTATGTATTCTTGTTTGTTGTACTGCAATATGCCTAAAATGGACAAAAAATAAACCAAGTCCACGAATGTCAAAATTCTATTTTAGGATTACTGATTCAGATTCTGCTTTTATTGTGCACTCAATACTCCTGTTGACGTTAGCAGGAACTTTGGGTGTGTGTGTGCAAAGAATTCATGTTCAAGCCTATCATGCATAAAAAGTGATTACATTAAAAATGCCGCCAAAATCTTTTTGTTTTACCCATTATTATTCCTAGTGGTATCCAATCCATTGGCCATCTTCCACTTTGGGGTTCTAAATCTACTTACTACTGATGAGCTCAAGCTGCAAAATTCATTTCTGGATCCAGGTCTGGATTGCAATACTTTAAAGATTGGGAGTGCGCTAAAACTGCTCTAATTTATGCCCTTGGGCTCAGTGGAGGGCAAAGTAAGCTTTGAGCTACTGTTCCCCTTCTGGACCTATCCTGAGTGTAGTTTAGATAGTCCCATGAATCTGGCCTGTGCTTTTGAGGTTTTGTAACAGTTGACACTGATCAGACCTATTGTTTATTGTTTTTAGGCTGTCTGCAGACTCAGGAAGGCAATGCTGCATCTGTTTATAGTCAATTCATGGTTTTAAGGGTCTCTTCGCTACTGTGGTGACTAGAAACCTCTTTTAAAAAACATGGAGTCTGGAGCACAATCCTGGAGCTCTGAGACTGCCAAATACACAGAGCCCTGTTTATGACAATGGTACCTCTTGCTCCAAGATTCTTCAGTGGATTTGGAAGTGTAAATGAGTAGAAGTATATTGCTGGTGGAAGGAATTGTGTAACGATTCTTTTGCCATGGAGTAAACACAGGAGGACCTGTTAGGATCCTTTACCCTGCGGTCGTTCTTTCTTTTTAGTTTTCACATTGATTTTTCTCCTCTTCATGCGTGATCAGCTACGTGTGCCTTGACCTGTTGCTTGGAAATATGTTGTGACACCAACCATAAACCAATAGTTTACAAAAAGAAAAAGTTGGTTTTCAGTATATTCAAAGGGATGGGATCAGTAATATCAGTACGAGGAATCTGATCTGTACTGAGAAGCCAGTCAGGTTCTGTGCACAATGTATTTATCTGAGGCTTCCTTCTAGTTGCTGAACACAGTCAGTCGTGAGGCTCAGCTATTCTACTGTATTTATGGTATGGTAGAAGAAGAAACTTTGTGCCCGATATTTGGAATTTGACACTGAAATAGAGGGTCAAGCAAATCTCTCCCCTCTGTTTCGGCACACAGTTGTCCAGTTTGGATGTGCTCATTTGCTGAATACCCTGCAGCTAACACGCTGAACTTGTCTTCTTCCTAAGAAGATATACAGGAGGGGGCAAAGGTGGTGGTGGGGGGAACATGAGTATGTAACTTTGGAAAGCTGAAATAGAGTCCTTAGTCTCTTTTGAGAGGATGTAGCGTAAATTTAAATATGCTATTGGCAAAGAACTTCTTAAAAGAACATCTGTGCTTTTTAATGAAAGCCTCCATTTAAGATTTCATGGTTGCTTTTTAACTATTAGTTCATCCACAGTAGTGACCTATATGGACAGTCTGAGCATCTGCAGGTCAAAGTGCAGGATGTCCCATTGTAGAACCTTCTCCTATGAATATAAGGGCTGTTCTCTCTGAGTATTATGCAGGGCGCAGCCACTTCCTTATCCTTTGACAGTTTTTTTTCCAAAATGCTCTTAATATTTATTGTTGCTGAGCAGTATTTTAATTTAAAATATCCACCAGGCAATACTTGATATAGCAATTATTTTGTGACTGTTATAAAGAACAAATACAGTGAAGGTAGAAATTTCATAACTCTGTGCAGCTTTCGATGTCCCACAGTGCAATTTTTAATAATACAAATAATAGTAGTGGTTTTATTAAAGTAGGACCTAGAGATCCCCAATCAAGCTTGGAGGCCCCATGGTCATAGGCATTGTACATACTTCGTAAGAAATAATCTTTTCCCCAAAGAGCTTAGGGAGGAAAAGGGTAAAACAGAGACACCGAGAGCCAGGTTTTCAAAGAAAAGCACTGCACCCAAAATTGGGGCTGGATTTGCAAAAGAGCTCAGCTCCACTTTAGGCATCAGAATAAGTGGCCAGAGTTTAAGAAAAGCAACTCATTTAAATATCCAGCCATAAGTGGCACAATGGGAGCAGCTGGGTGTTGAGCACTTTGGAAGATCTGGGCCCAGTTGAAAACCTAGCACAGCTGAGTGCAGAGACATGCCAAAGTCACACATCAGGAGCCAGGACTAGAACTCACGTCTCCTTAGTCCCTGTCCAGAGCTTGCCCATTGGACCATGCATGCAGTTTTCTAGAACCCTGTATCTGAAGCATCACAAAGGTTTTAATTGCACATTTTTGTTTTCACTGGAAAAACGCTGCACTTTTTATTCCAAGAGCAATGATGTGCAGTACTGTTGGTGTTGCTTTATTTTTTTTAAACACCCTGTTTTACAGAGAAAGATAGGGACCCAGTGATAAAACATGTAAAATGAAAGGGTGAAATCTGGGCCCTTTAGAAATCATTGGGAGTTTTGCCATTGACTTTTATCCAAGATATTCTTCTTTGTCAGGGTTGCTCATGTCTGCTGTAATATAAATAAATACCAGTAGTAAAAGTTATCCAGCAGCAATTACTTTGTGCATTACATCCTAAATATCTACTTGTACATGACATTTACTAAAGAAAAACACTTGCAAATTACATGTTTGATTAACATTACATCTTTCACAATTTAAAAAGGGTAAGGTAATTGAAAGCAGCCTTACTTAAAAACCATGAACTTTATTTGAGCTCCACTCTGACTACAAATCTTTCCATTCTTTTATTGAATATTTTTCTCTGGATTTATTAACATGTATTTCATATTGTGTGGGGGGAAAAAAGCCCTCTTAAAGCAAGCATCTCTGAATCAACTGATATTACCTGCTTGGTCCTTCAACAATGGGACAGGGAAGATGCTCCTGTAAGTAGCTATAGGAAGAATATATATGGTGAAATCCTGGACCTATTGAAGTCCATGGAAATTTTGGACCAAATCCAAATCTGGATTTCAGTGGAGCTCTGCCAGCACATGCCATTGGTGAATTGGACCCTAGGGTATGTCACCAACCTTGAGGACACTGGGTGGTTTTTTCCTCCTACCAGCTGAGGACATGTAAGGACATCTTAGCTTTAAACAATGGACATGTGAGGAAAGGGAATAACTATGCTGTATTAAGGGTGCCCCAGCAAAATAGAATCAGGAGTCTTTGTGAAATGGGCATCTGAGATATTGTCCCCCTCAACTTTGTGGGCCAGATTCTCAGCCAGGGTAAGCTGGCACAGCTCCATTCACTTCAGTGAAGCTCTATTGATTTACACTGTAAACTGACCATGAATACATTTAGGCTGGAAATTAGAAGAAGGTTTCTGATGGTCAGAGGAGTGAGGCTTTGGAACAGCTTCCCAGTAGAAGGAGTGGGGACAAACAATGTAGCTACTGTGAAGCTGGGGTTTGATAAGTGTATGAACAGAATTTTAATTACATGACATGCCTGTGATAGCAGGGGACTGGACTTGTAGGACTGGAAGGGACCTTCTGGGTCAATGTACACCCGCTCGGGATCTGTCCCTGTTTCTCCAGCTGCTCTTAACCGAGTTCCCTGTAGATTGAGCTGAAGGATGGCCCTTAGTCACATGCAATGCACTTTTAATGGGAAATAAAATCCTTAAAGTGTCTTGGATGTGGATGCATTGGGAATATGATAGGACTCCGATGGGAATTTTCCTGCACTGCAGGCCAATGGCAATGAGCAAAACCCAGGCTGATATTATGTGGATATTTCCCTCTGCAGCTCCTATTTCAGTCTGTGCTGCAGGGGCTCAGCATCTTTGAAAATCAGATCCCTAATTTTTCTGTTTGGGGAGACAGTGTTAACATGAAAGTTGAATATGATGAATGTTAGCGCTGACCCAAATAAATCGGACCTAGGCTCTTTTGTTGCTTCTTATGATGCATGTATGATGTAAATTCTGAAAATTTGTTTTTGTGCTATTGCCAGAAGCCTGGAACTTGAATAAATAAGAGTTATGGCAGCATTAATGGCATCACTTATGAGGAAATAAAAAAGGCAAACTTGTCCATATAGTACATATAAATCTATTATAAATTGTTATCTAAAGTTTGGTAGGTTGTTTTCATTTTATTTCCATAGTGCCATGCGGTTGATGCAGTGGAGAGAATTTACTGTGCATTAAAGTTGCAAACAGATTATCTTGTTTTAAAATTCTGGATTTTTTTTTTAAAAACCCTACTACATTTTAAATATATGACTGGCCGTATAGGGGTAAGATTTGTAAAGTTAATTAAATATTAATTTGAAAGTTATTATTCATTTGTAATTGCAGTTGGATGCTCAGAAACATTTTCATGTGGCATTTACTGTCCAAGGGCCGGATTCCAATGTCAGCTGCACACGGCACATTGGGACTGATGTTGAGAAAATCACTGTCACCCTTGCAGGCACCTGTTTTCAATAGAAATTCCATATCTGGATCCAGGGCAGGATGTGGCACTAAAATTGGAATACCTCAGAATACCATAACCTGGTTTACTGGTTCATCAGTTAGATTTTTCTGTCACTAGATACCTGTGTGCCTAGATAAACTGGGCTAGATTGTTACTGTAACTGCACCCGGAGCATGAGGAATACTTAAGTTGTACTTCCCCAGTGATAGCCATGGGGCAGGGGAGTACAGTTCCTTCCAGGCCTACTTTTTCCCACCGATGGGGCGTGGGGGGGGGCAGTAATTTTGCTATTGGCCTATACCAGCCCCACAGTGGCTCAGCGGCTCTGGGCAGGGGCTGGGGGTGGAGCCAAGGTGCTGGCCAGAATTTTCACAAGTGATTTTTGGGTCCCTCGGTTTTTGGTGCTGAACTTGACACTTCAAAGGGCCCTGATTTTCAAAGGGTTCAGTACTTTCTGAAAATCAGGCCCCTGTTTGAAAACATTGTTCCTGCCCTCTGACCCCATCTACCTGCTGATTGATCACCAGCTTTCCCTCTATCCAGCCCTGCCAGTCCCCAACAGTTTCCTTCCAACCAACCTGCTTGGAGCCGGGTCTCTCCTGGGATGCGTTTGTGTGGCTGTTACCTTGTGTAGCTCTGCCCCTCCATACACGGTCTGGCTCTGGTGCGGGCCTTTCCATTAAGTGAATTTTACCACAAAAGATTTGTAGAGTTTGAATTGAACTAAATGGTGCTTTGAGCCCTGGTGCAAAATATAAATTCACGGTTAAAACCTCTGGACATTTCCCCTCAGACTGGGTTTTATGGTATTTTGATTGTTGGCCCACCCATACCACATGAGTGTTATCTCCTTCTCTCATTATTCAGACTTTACCACAGCTCTCAGTGGCATTCCCGAAAATGTCATGTTGGTTTGTTTTTTTTTTTTCTTTTTTTTCTAAAACGCTTTGGGTTCTGCCCCCTGCAGTGTGCTCATACACAGTAAGCCATGATGATTAATAATTGTATTTCTACCCATTTTCTTTCTAGTGTGGCCTTTGCCCCTACTGGAGCAGCCAGGTCACCATGCAATATAATTAAAAATGTAATGACATAAAATCGAAGCACTGTGGTTTAAAAAAAAACCTGTTTCAGGGAAAGCATTAAATAAACTGAACCGCTCTGGCAAATCTAGGGAAGATCCTGCACTTGCGCTGTTCAGGCCTTTGAAGTACAGTTGTGTAATGTATTATTTACCATGCATCCACTGCTTCCCCAGTATCTGCTTACGGGGAGGGATCTTGTAGATGTCATTTAAGAATGTAAAGGAACATGAAGTAGCCCTCGTGAATCACATGCATTAGGCCTGGCTGTTCCTACTTGAAGGAGCTGCAGATGATAGAACTTCCCACTTCTCTGACTATCTAATGACTAACACGCCGTGAAGCTGTGTCCACAGAAAGGAAAAGAACGGAGTTGTTTTTTTGTCACTTGGTGAGTGAAGGGCTGGAAGAATAAGTACTTGGGGCCACATTCAACCTCTGCATTAGCCTGGCCTACAATGCCCCAAGGGGTGACCCACCTCCAAGGAAGGCCACGCTCCTTTGGGGAATTGACAAGCATGGGCAGAATTCAGGCCTTGATTCAGCAAAGCGCTTAAGCAAGTTCCTAGCTTTAACTCCCATTGATTTTGCTGAATGACTATAAGCCAATTAGGCCCACTATGCCTTCCATCTATTCATAATCTGCCCCAGACTTGCCCCCCGCGCTAGGAGATGTAGGGAGTAGATATAGGAGTTGGCTCCTCCAGATCTGTAGCTTCTGGGGACTCCCTCATGCTGGGGGTATTCCTACCAGGGCTTGTACAGCAGCTTTCCCATCTCATTGTGCCACTTGAGTTGTGGAAAGGGGAATGGATTAAGATATAAAATTTGTCCTTTAGCTCTGCTTCTAATATTGATTCCAACAAAGCACTGAGGGGAGGGGATTGCCTAGGCTATGGTGATTCACTTATGCTTATTGATGCCATAATGGGCAAGACACAAATGTTACGGCAGACACATGCCTTTTTGGGGGCAAGGGAATGTGTCTAGTGATTGGGAGCCAAGCAGTTTGACAAAGGCTTCCGAGCTTTTGGCTCTACCACAGACTTGCTGTGTGACCTTGAGCAGCCATTTTACCTCTCTGTGCCTCAGTTTCCCTACCTGTTCCATGGGGATAACAACACTCATCTCAGGGATGTTGTGAGGCTGGGTGCTTGTAAAGCACACTGGGATCCTCAGATGGAAGATTCTATATAAGTGCAAGGAATTATTATCTCGTAACTGCCTTGGGAAAAAAGCGTGTTTGGCTGGAACATTGGCTTTGGAGCTGGTATATTCCTATAATAAATATGTTTATTTTAAAATTTCATAAGCTGTGTTTGTTTACTACTGTACATGAACTAAGGAGGGTTCTCTATTTCAATGATGATTGAATTCTCATATTTGCCTGTCTACATTATATAAATTCTCTAGAGCACCCAATTTAGTACTGTTACAGTCCAGATGAAATATTTGTGTAATTTCCGTTCTTTTGGTATAAAGTTCAGTTATAGGGAGAAAATTGACTGACTGTAAAAATGACATCGTAGGACTCCATATTTATCCCCTCTCAGTGATTTCCATATCAAATTGACTCTGTTTGCCAGTTAAAGGTTTTATTCTTTTCTCTCTCTCGCCTACTTGTAAGCATGGCAAACTGAGCATGAAATTGTAACATCATGCTGTGTTACTCCAAATCACACTTGTCACCCTTGCTGGTAATCTCAGCAGAGAAAAAAGACTGACTTGGCATACAGACTACGCCTCTAGCAATGATACCTTTGCCTTGAACGAGCCCAAGTCACATAGCAAGGGCCAGCAATGTTGTTTTTTGCTGTGCAGACATACTATCTGCTGAAAAAGAACTGCTTTTCAGGGATGCATTGCAGGAAGTACCACTGGAAAAGGTGGAGGGTAGAGCATGATGTGGAGGTGGTGCTGGTAGATAAAGTTGCTTATTTAGTAGCCGGCCCTGAACACGTCCAGCTTAAAAAGTAAAAGTGGCATATTGAGATGTGGAAAAGAGCCAAACTAAATTTCAAATTAGATGGTTGTGAGAAACCATTGCAATAAAAGGCTGTTTTTTCAAAGAGAATGGCATTCCTGGTTTGGATAAAAACTGGTGCATTTCTCTGAGTTTACATTGTCCGCAGTGACATATCAAATACTCGTTGAATCTAACCCATAACTTTTAAATTGCTCTATGCCATATCTTGTCTTCCTTTTGAAGAACTCTGATGTTTAAGTTTGTAATACAAATGGGGGAGAGAGAAAATTCTGACTGTTGAACATAAATACAGATTTAATGCCTGGCAGGGTATTCCATGTAAAGTCAAATTGGTGATCACTGTTAATTTAAATAGAATGTTATTTCTTAAAGGTGAATTTTTTTTTTAAAAAAGAGCTTAATTTAAAGTTTGTATTTTACTGCCAAGCACTCATTGGTTATTATTTAAATCCGTGATTAAACCAATGAACAATCAGTCAACAGAAGTTCTACACAGGGTCTTTTGTCCACTTTAATTTCAAAGGGTTTATTATTAATATACTATTTAAAGAACATCCTTTCAGTCCAATGAGGTACCTTCTTATTGACATGAATTAATTTCCTATGACTAATGTGCACTAGTACAAAGCACATCACTGTATATTCTGGATTGTGCTGCAACACTTAAAATTGCCGTGTTCCTGTGCTCCACGGCTGAAGAAAGGATGGTATGTTCATAACTGTAATTTACAGATGGCAGTTAGCTTTCTAAAAGCACTAACCTTTCAACCTCCTTCCTCTTTGCGCTGGGGAAAATATTGACATTTAGAATCTGCAAACAAATGCTGCAGTAAGAAAGTGATTTTTTTTAAGGGGACTTTGTCGTGTGCGTGTATAGGTATACATAATTTGCATGCATGTTAATGTATATATTGTGCTGAATTTTAATGAGCTGTTTTATACTGGAGAATTTTTAAACATACCCAACGTGGATGAAATTTATCCTATGCAGAGTGAGTGAAGACCCATTTCAGCCCTCCAAACAGAGCTGATGTGCTACATAGACTTTGTCCTGGCCCTCTGCACAGAGGTGCTGCCTACGAGAAGCTTACCAACAGTTATGTAGCTGGTGTGCTGACAGTGCTGCTTATCTTGCTGATCAGGATTGTCTCATTGTTTCCTTGTGTAACCCTTCTGCCAGGTGGAGCCAGCAGTAACCAGGGACAGTTCAGTATCTAGGGGTTCCTTTCCATTGATACAACACAGGTCTGGTTCGAGTCCCCCCACCTGATAACCTGGGAAACTTACACACCACCCCTGGGCACCTCTGAGAGGCAATACTTCCCCACTCGCAAGCCCAGAGTCTGAGTGTAGAAAATAAACTTTTAATAAAAGGAGGGAACCAACTCGACGTTAATTTGGGAAAACACAGCAAACGGTTCATAAAGAAAACCATGAGTAAAAGACCCACCCCCAAGTAGGTTGGGCAGTGTCCTTTTCCCCTCACGTTTTTAAGTCCAGCAACCCAAAAATCCTTTTCATGTGCCCGACCCTTCTGTTCACCCCACTCACAATTGCTCTCCTTGGTCAGTGCAGACCAGAGGTCCATCTGCAGCGTTCATCTCCCCCCATAGGTGGGGTGAAGAGGTACCTTACTCACTCTGCTGCTTGGACACTCACTCGCTGCTCCTCTTTGCCAGCCACCCTGCTGGCTGCTCAGCGGCCACTCCTGCTGGCCACCTGCTTGCTGCTTCTGCAGCACCTCTCTGCTGCTGCCCTGCTGGCCACTCATCACACCTCGCTGCCCCATCAGCCCCTCATTCCCCAGCTGACTGTCAGTCGCCTTCTGCTGCCACCTGCCTCTCTGCTGTGACCTCTGCACATCAATGTTGATGGTCACCATTAGATAACCATTGAGCGAAACCCATTCTGTTGAAGGATATAGCCAGAGGGTGTGTCTTGGTCATCAGCACAGTGTTCTGTTAGCAAAACAGCATGACGACTGTGTGTGACATTAACGCTGGATGTTAGATCTTGTCTTGTCTTTTTGGTTTGTTGATCAGTACATGCATATTTTAAAGGGACACCAGCAATTTAAAAATCCCACTCCTGTCCTACATTTTTTACCAAAAGTGCTACAACTGAGAGAGATTAGAGGAAAGAAATATTTTTTGTCATTTGTGTTTTATTTTGTTCATTTGACAGCACTCTGTGAATAGCCAGTTTCACTCTTTCTCTTGTTGGTTGTGTGGGCGTCTTACATAGCAACAGGAATGAGAAAATCACTTAAAATACAAAATGGGATTGTAAAACCACAAAAATTAATTGTGGGGACACAGGACCTGAGACAAGTTTTAACTTCTGCTTTACAGTTGACTAGGTTTCAAATGGACAGTGTTACAGTTCCACTGAAAATATGTATATGAAAATACATAGGTAATAACTATATTAAATATATACCCAAATTTGGATGTACTTATTGGAGTTTTATTAACCATGGGTTGCTGAAGTCTCCAAAGTGTCTGTGAGCAGGTAGGATAATTAATCAGAGTAACATAACTATAATTATTTGAAATTTTGGAGGGCATGTGACTGCAGGTGCGTGGCTTGCTTTTCAAAGAGGCTTGGTTTGCAGAGACTGTTAAGGAGTCGGATAGAACTGGTCCAGGGTGGAATAGCATCACACAGTAAGCACATGCTGATAATATCACTGCAGCTGGAAAGACTGTATAGAACAGCTTTCATTGGTTCTAAAACCATCCACCAGCATGGACTTTGGCAGAAATCTCTGAGGGGGATGAGGCTGTGCTGGTTGGAAAGAAGGGAGGGAAACAAGGACAAATTTGCATTATTAATGAGCCATTAATGCATGCTTAATCAAACGTGAAGCTTTACAAAAGCCACAAACTAATTTAACTTAATTCTGTGAAACCATAGAAGTGCTGTGGATATCAAGTAATTGTGTGATCTACCTGGACTGTTTACTTGCCTCATGTCTGAAAGGAAATATCTAGGCCACAAACGATCAAAATTAGTATTTGCATAGCTTTCATGAAAGGTTACCTGGAGAGCGCCTCACGTTCATTGTGAAATTTATTTCCTGATGAATCCAATTTACATTAATGTGGGCTCATTAAAAGATAATTATTGTACTGAGAAGAGGGCCACAGCATACATCAATGGAACATCTGTAATTGTGTTAGTCGAATGATAAAGAGATAATCCTGAGTTCAGCATTTCATAATGCCGCTTTTATAAATGTCAAAACTAGGTTCTTATTTTAACAGCTATGGCAAAACTTAATTGTCTCATTACTCTTATAATTGTTATCAAGCTGTAGATGCCTGGCACCAGATCACTTCTTTGATGTTGCATAGACTAAAAATCTTTAAAGTTTTGCAAAATTTGGATTTAAATAGTGACCATTAGAACCATAAATACTGTAACTGAAACAGCTGAGTTCTGCTGAAGGAAAAAGGTCAGCTTCTGAGGGATCTTTTCAAAGACGCTTTCTACTAATGATCCAGTTGCAAAAACATCATGTACAATTTCTCAATTTTTTGATAAAGCTTGGATGAGTTCGGTAATTGTACTGAATGGAGGACGCTGCTTATTTTGCAGGGATCTGCCTAAAGATTTGAAAATATATACTGCATCTCCATGTTTATTAGCTGACCCCCTGCTTGACACTACATAAAGATAATTAATGATTACTTGTTTCAGAGTAGCAGCCGTGTTAATCTGTATTCGCAAAAAGAAAAGGAATACTTGTGGCACCTTAGAGACTAACAAATTTATTTGCGCATAAGCTTTCGTGAGCTACAGCTCACTAGATGGATTTGATGGAAAATACAGTGGGGAGATTTATATACATACACAGAGAACATGAAACAATGGGTTTTATCATACACACTGTAAGGAGAGTAATCACTTAAGATGAGCCATCACCAGCAGCAGTGGGGGGAAAGGAGGAAAACCTTTCATGGTGACAAGCAAGGTAGGCTATTTCCAGCAGTTAACAAGAACATCTGAGGAACTGTGGGGTGGGGGGGAGGAGAAATAACATGGGGAAATAGTTTTACTTTGTGTAATGACTCATCCATTCCCAGTCTCTATTCAAGCCTAAGTTAATTGTATCCAGTTAGCAAATTAATTCCAATTCAGAAGTCTCTTATTGGAGTCTGTTTTTGAAGTTTTTTTTGTTGAAGGATAGCCACCCTCAGGTCTGTAATCGAGTGACCGGAGAGATTGAAGTGTTCTCCGACTGGTTTTTGAATGTTATAATTCTTGACATCTGATTTGTCCATTTATTCTTTTATGTAGAGACTGTCCGGTTTGACCAATGTACATGGCAGAGGGGCATTGCTGGCACATGATGGCATAGATCACATTGGTAGATGCGCAGGTGAACGAGCCTCTGATAGTGTGGCTGATGTGATTAGGCCCTATGATGGTGTCCCTGAATAGATATGTGGACAGAGTTGGCAATGGGCTTTGTTGCAAGGATAGGTTCCTGGGTTAGTGGTTCTGTTGCGTGGTGTGTGGTTGCTGGTGAGTATTTGCTTCAGGTTGGGGGGCTGTCTGTAAGCAAGGACTGGCCTGTCTCCCAAGACCTGTGAGAGTGATGGGTTGTCCTTCAGGATAGGTTACAGAACCACTAACCCAGGAACCTATCCTTGCAACAAAGCCCGTTGCCAACTCTGTCCACATGTCTATTCAGGGGACACCATCATAGGACCTAATCACATCAGACACACTATCAGAGGCTCGTTCACCTGCGCATCTACCAATGTGATATATGCCATCATGTGCCAGCAATGCCCCTCTGCCATGTACATTGGTCAAACTGGACAGTCTCTACGTAAAAGAATAAATGGACACAAATCAGATGTCAAGGTGTGTGTGTGTGTGTGTGTGTGTGTGTGTGTGTGTGTGTGTGTGTGTAAATAGGTAGGTAACAAAAAATGCACACATAGACGGTGATCAAGAATATGTAGCATTGTTCATGGGTTTTGTAGGCTCTGTAAAGTTCATTGTGTTGTGCACTGCAGAGGGCTTCTTTGTGCAGCTGTCCCCATCTGCTCTTTGGACTGGGTTTGGGCCTAAATTGAAGAAGAGATATGGTGGGTTTGGACCCCTTTTGCAAAATGAACATGCATTTCATTTCTGCTTATGGCACCTAGAGATAATGGTGATGGGCACATTAACAACAAGAAAGAATGCTTCACTGTCCAGAAAAGAAGAGATGTTTGTCTGCTGAGATGATTCAAGGTGAACTGCAGAGCTGTCAAACAAACCAAACCCAAATCTTGAACGCTACTTCTGATCCCGCATCTGTGTCAAAACTGCTGGATGGCATACACAAGAGTAATACTTTGAACTTCTAAATCCCTTTTCATCGGAGGATTTCAGAGCATGTTACAAACATTAATTAAGCTTTGCAGCAGTTCTCCAAACAGGTAAACTGAGGCACAGAAAGGCTGAGTTGCTCCAGCATCACCAGAATATCAGTGGCAGTCAACAATTCTTCCCAGTGGTCCGAAGTCCCAGGTCTCTCCTCATACCCCTAAATCATACTCCATCTTCGAACCATAGTACAGTATGTATGATTATTTCCTATTATATTTTTTATTTCATTGCAAAGGGAGAGGGACCTCCTACTGTTTTTACATTTTTTAAAGTGTATGTGTGTCTATACTTAAGCCCTGATTCAGCCGTTCATCCCTATTTAGGAAAGCACTTAAGCACATGTTTATTAAATCCCATAAGCGTGTACTTAAAGCTAAGCGTGTTCTTTTAATGTTTTGTTGAATCAGGGACATAGGGAATACCTGACGGCTTGATGTGGTCTAAAAGTTGCATCGGCATGGGGTTGGGACAACATCATTTTTCATAAGTACCAAAGCCAGTCATGACTTCTGTGACGATCTCAAATGAGTGTTGATCACATCTTTATACACACTGCTCCATCACATCACTCTGAACGTGACACATGCTTTGCAGCAAAAAGAAAAAAAAAGGGGGGGAGACTTTTACAAATGTTGCTCGGTGGATGAAACATTTATTAGAATTCCTATATGTGTATCTGTCTTTAAAGTGAGATGCTTGAGTTAGAATGAAGCTAACTATACAGAACTCAGAGAGAGCTTTGAACACCTTCTTAAAATGATCTGTAAAAACTTTTCTATACTAAAAAAAATAAATAAATCACCATTGTAAGGTCTAATATCTAGCAATTCCATGGCTAGAAGCAAGTTCATTTCCAAGCTGGGAGTCTCCAGTTACATAGAATATATCCTTGGATCTCACCAGCACATATGTGGTAGAGTGAGCATAGATATATGTATCTGTATGGGTAGAAGATGATATAGATGTTTTATATACCCACACTACTAAAGCAATCAGTGAAGATGTTTTCATATCCAGAACACACATTTGAAATATCACATCACATTGATTTCTGAAGTAAAACCTAACCAGATGTCCTCCTAGGAACACAGGAGTTTGATTTGCTTACTAAGTTACCCAGGGGGGCAACGCTGATGATAAAAGATAACGCAATTACAAAAAATGGAGAACAATTGGATCCGAATCTAAAGTGATTTTTTGAGAGGGCTGTTCCATTCCTTTCCTTTGACTTTTGCTGTGATGTAGGCATCTATTTCCATCTCCCCGCCAGGGTGCTGCATGCATAAAGCCATGATCATTGTGATGGGCCTGTATTCTGGGGCCTGGACAAACAGATCTGTAGTTTTTTCTTTTCTCTCTTGTTCAGTTTACAAAACCATCCTAAAGGGATTCATATCTAGATATATTCATGAAGGTGCTTCAGCTTAAATCAAAACTAAAGATCTTGTGTGGGGGGGAAACGTTCAGCTATTGGTTACCCCTGTGCAATGCCAATAAAATAAACTGTGGGTCATATCCTCAGCACCGAAGTCAGTGGAGCTACAGAGCTTTGTCAGTTTATACCAGCTGAAGATCTGGCTCATTAGGTGTGCACCATTTTTCCTGACAGATGAATTTGGCCCATTCTGCTGGAACGAAAGTGTGAAAAGAGAGAACAAAAAATACTTTGCCAGATCTGTTCAGATCACCTTTACTTGCAATGAAAATATTTGTATTTTATTAAAGGCCTCTCCTTCACAGTCCAACTTCTTTTGCTTGATCTTGCAATGAAGCAATATGACCAGATAGGGCCTCACGCGGTGTTAGTCTGTGCAGCTTCAGTGGTGTCAGTGGACCAAACTATTGTTGAAGCCAGTGGTTTTCAATCTTTTTTTCATTTGTGGACCCCTACAAAATTTCAAATGGAGGTCTGGATCCCTTTGGAAATCCTAGACATCCCATGGGTTGAAAACCACTGGTTTGAGTACAAACGGAGGCATATGTAGCTCTCCTGGGTGGAACAGCCATGCAAAGCATCTGAAAAGAAAATAGATTGGTGCTGCAGTTTTGATATGTCTGAAACTTTCCCACTGTGGAAGCCTCTTCCCTTTCTTTAAAGGATGTTCCTGCGTGCCATTGAACCTTTACTAGCTCCCTTTTTTATGTTAAAAAAACCCAAGAGAATGTCATATGCAGAGTTGGAGTTACCTTTCAGTGCTTTATAATCCTTCATTTCAATCATTCTATTGCTTTTGAGTTCATACTATGAGAACAGCTATCAATTCTGTTCAATTATCTGCCACAATGATTACAGCTAATTATGATGATTAATACAGCCACATCCACTCGAATTGAAATAAACCGCCGTTAAAGCACTCTTGACTGGAAAAGGGTTAAAAAGCCAAGTCTGCTTTGTCACCTTCAGCTGTGACACAATGGTCTCCCCTCCCCCTCGCATCTTAACACCAATTGCAACTCTGACAGAAGCAAGCAAGAATCTAAAAGCTGGAGCAAGTCAATTTGCTTAGACAGTTTAATCCACCTTCTTTCAGCTGCATATGTGAGGGGAGTTGGCAAGCACCCCAGTTTCTGCCCATTTGGAAAGCAATGCTTAGGAGTCCCTGCCTGAGCGAGGCTTGGCAGACCTTGAATAAGCAAACTGCAAACATCAGCGCTATATTTAAAAAGGACCTGACCTTCTGTTGTCCTCATCATTGATTTGTGATCAGAAAAAAATGAATAGTGGAATTGGGTAAGTGACCTCTGACATGCTGGAATACAGCACCTTACATACAGAAACAGCAGCCAGGGAGTAAGATACCTTTGATGTGTCATTTACAGATGGAAAGCTGATAAGGAATAGGCAGCCATATGTTTCTTGCTTTTGAACTGTCCTCCTTTTCACTGGTTTCTCTCTCTCACCCTCTGTCAGAAGAGAGATGACAGTAAAGACATTTGATTACACATTAAATTAGCTTCGGTAAGTGCTGTCATTAACTAGATAATAAAAAGAGGCGTTGAAAAATAATTGTTTTTAAAAAAGGTCAGATAATTACTTAATAGCTCCAACTCCTGCCTAACTAGCTAGCTATCATTTCCAATAATGGAGACCCCCCCCGCAACGGAACATAAGCTTGTCTACTCCCCCCTCCTACAAAGATGTACATTAAATGGACTCTCACCCCGGTGTAGAAGTGGCCCTTGTCCCCTCCACTTAGTCCTTCTCATTTCTGGATATTCCAGAAAGGAATGTTGGCAACAGGATGATCATAATCACGTTCTGGTAGCTGAACTTTGTTTCCCAAGTAGTCCCAGTGATACCATACGGAGCAAGGAGTGAGTGAGAGTGGCCCAATTTGGCCCTAGATATTTGTTTCTGTTTAAGCTAAGAGGAGCAGTTACACAACAGAGCAGAGGATGAGGATACGCTCCAGGAGGCACCAGTCTTACATTTTCACTAGTCTCTGAAAACGTACATATTACTTTTGATGACACCAATGCATAGGCTATTTAGAATATTGAACTGCTACGTGAAAACCAGCTGTTCATATTAAGTTGGAATATTAAGCTAACGTTTTGAATGTTCATAGTACCGTTGGTGTGAAAAGTGAGCCTGTGTTATTGTGGGGAATGGTTTGGGATAGGATGGAACCCCATTTTCCCCCAGGCTTCTGAAAACTGGCTTCTCCTTTGCTGTGTATGGCTCTGACTGAATCTTGACTGAGATGGGTTAAAAATCTTACATGTTTATTCAGAGAAATGCTGTTTTCGCCATTCATGTTTTCTGCTGTATTAAAGCCCCGATTCAACAAAGCACTAATATAAGCACATGCTTAAATGCTTTGCTGACTGGGGATGGTCTTAAACACCCATTGAAAATTAAGCATTTGGATAATTGTCTTGTTGAATCAGGGCCTTTGCTATGATTCTTCTTTTGCGTCCTGACAGTTATGGGTCCTGTCCTTCAATCTCTGTGCATCTAAAGCTGTCATTTACTTCAGCAAGCGTGCAGCAGTTGCCCAGAAAGAATGTTCAGGAGCTGTAGTTGGCTAGAAAACAAAATTAAACGATCAAGCCTTATTTACAGTTTAATAAGGAATAATCAGTTACATTAATAATTGTACCATCCTGTCTTGAATAGTCATGCCCCTCTCCCCATTCTGCCTGTCTCTGTAACATAGTGGATAGATATTCTTACAAGTATTGTATAGAAAGCACACAGTCAGATCCTGCTACCTTTACACTGTTCTTCAACTCCCATTGACTCAAATGCCAGGATTTGGCCCCTTAATAGCGACAAGTGAAAGGGACAGTTATAAAATACGTTGATTTCCCCCGCTCCTCCCCACACACTCCCCAGCAAAATGGCCACCTCTAAACTGAGGCCAGACTATGGGTCAAATTTTAATAGAGAGCTCAGGGAATTAATTAGACAGTAAAACTTGTCAACAGTAATGACAGCTCCTTGCCAAATATGTAACCTATGGTTAAAGAAAAGTTATCACCTGGGGACATATCCTGACACTGATTTTTATGTAAACTCCCATTGACTTCAGTGCGAATTCGGTGCATGATGTGAAGGTGGAAAATGACCCTCTGGTCATCGTTCCGTGCCTTCAAGGTGAGGTACAGAGAATAGTTCTTCCGGTGGAGTGACAGAAGGCTTTTATTGACATGAGTTTGGGGTTACTACATAACTCAGCAGTGACAAAGCCATGAGTAGATTATGTGGGCCATCCCAGATTCATGCCAATAAAACCTACATTGTGTGCCACACTGTCGTCTCGTGTGTGTGTGTGTGTGTGTGTGTGTGTGTGTGTGTGTAAAAAAAAGTCTGCATATATTACAGAAAAAAGTGGTTTGCAAATGCTTTGCAGAGTTTTAGTACTCTTTGTTGTGAGACTATTTTTCATATCCCTGCACCATATTTATGATGCCATAGTTATGCTACGGGTGTCCATATATAAAAATCTCAAAAAGCAAATCAGACCCTCTAAATGCTCTTTTGCCTTTCTGTATACAGGATATCATGATTTTAAAGTCTGTTCCCTTGGGACTTTCCAGTCTAGTAGTTAGTTTGGGGCCTTTGCCATTAAGAAGCTGAGAATTTCCCCCTTTCCAGCAGTACAAAACTCTCATTTAGCTCATGGCGTGTATAGAAAACCTGTTAGTGTTCGAGGCCAAATCTTTCCCATGCTGGACCCTAGGCAATTGGGTGTAGTTTTGGACAAGTGGGGATCGGGGAGAGGGAATTTCACAGTTTGGGGAGAAGGCAGAAATATTTTAGTGGTGGGTTAACCTTTTTTTTAAATGGTGGCTGTCAGGTAGGGATTTGGAAGATTGAGTCAGTCCCCAGGAAGATGGATTAGTGAGCAGATCTCAGGTGAGATGGACAGTTTTATGATAAACTCATTTATCACATGGATTCATATTGTGTGCTTGTGTGTGTGAATATACGTATGTGTTTAGATATGTACATGTATATGTGTGCATATGTATATACAATAAATAATATAAAAAGTTTATTCCCTACCAAGAATTATGATTACTATACTGATGAGATCATTTTGGCAAGGAAAGCAGGATGGTATTGAACAATGTCTCAGTAATACAAAGAGAAATCTTTGGTACATGGCTTCTTCATGAAATGGTAAGTCCAGTAAAGTGACTCTTAAAATGCATACAGGGGAGGACCACAGGAGAGAAGAGAGTGAAAACGAGAGGGAAGAAAAAAGCAGACGAGGAAACTAACTAACCAAATCCTGACTCTGGACACACACAGGCAATTCCCATTGGTCCATACTCTGATCTCAGTTGCACAAGTATTAATCTGGAGTAACTCCTTGACATTAATGTTTTGTAGACCAAATGAAGTTAGAACTGGAGAGGAAGAAGAGTATTAGGAAGTTGTAAAGGAGGAAAGAGGACTTGGACTAAATGTAGTGGTCTCAACAACAACAAAAGATCTAGGGGTAAAATTTCAAAATTTGATTCAGGAGCCTACATGTCATTGGAAATAAATGGTAGTTAGGCTCTTATTTGCCTAAGTCATGTCTGAAAATGAGACTTAGGCTCCCAACATCACTTATTTCAGAGTAGCAGCCGTGTTAGTCTGTATTCGCAAAAAGAAAAGGAGTACTTGTGGCACCTTAGAGACTAACAAATTTATTAGAGCATAAGCTTTCGTGAGCTACAGCTCACTTCATTGTGAGCTGTAGCTCACGAAAGCTTATGCTCTAATAAATTTGTTAGTCTCTAAGGTGCCACAAGTACTCCTTTTCTTTCAACATCACTTAGGCACTTCAGAAAATTTTACCCTAAATTCAATATTTTAATTATAAAAATTAAACAAGTAAGCAATAAGCCATAGGCTACTGCATCTGTGCAATTCTTTACTGTGACTATGATGGGCATTTTCTTTTGTGTTTGTGATTACTGAAAGTCACTAGTATGGAGGTAAATTTGAAGTTGCTGTTCTTTTTAATAACTTAGCTATGCAGTCCCTAAAACTGGGAGGGGACTTCTTGGGCATTGGTTTCTTAGCATTTAGCATAGTTTGAAACTGAACCCTTGGGATGCTGTATGCAGGGTTTTATTGGTTTTTTTTGCAATATTTGGAAAGTGTTTAGAAAAATCAAATATGTGAAGAGACTAACATGATGTATATATTAATATAATGCATTTTTGAAGCTCTTAAGCTGTTAAGACATTACAGTGAAAAGTCATTCCACCCAGAACACATTATCAGTTAACACATACACAGGGTTTTAAAAAAGCTATTACATTCTTTGTTGGTGCTTGCAGCAATGAAACAATAAAGCAAACACAATCTCATCAGCTCACATTTGTGACCTCGCAGGGGGTGACAGTACTTCATGGTGCTCTCTATAAAGTTATCAATAACCCACGGTATGACTCGGTTATTCTCTGTTCAGACGCTTAACTCTCTTTGGAAAACAGAGCCCACTTGGGACAGCTGTGACTCTAATTAGAAGACAATAGGCAGTCACAGCTACAGAATCTTCAAAGGGGTCAAGAAAACCTTTTGATCAACTAATGGAAGCATTTTAGGTTGGAAGTCACAAATGTTAAAAGCCCATTTCAAAGCAGTCTTGGAACAGAATAGGCAATGCTTTGAGCAGCTGAGATCAAGCAATTGTTTAGCAGCCATTCTTGACGCAAACGACAGTGGCTACCTGGTTGGTGAATCAACAGGCTGATGCTGGAAGAGGGTGAAATTACAATCTGAGGTTCAAATGTATGTCCAAAACCTTAGGGCACGTTATTCTACAGAAAAGTGCAGCTGCATAAATGCAAAAAGAAAAGGAGTACTTGTGGCACCTTAGAGACTAACAAATTTATTAGATCATAAGCTTTCGTGAGCTACAGCTCACTTCATCGGATGCATCCCTAAATTTGTTAGTCTCTAAGGTGCCACAAGTACTCCTTTTCTTTTTGCGAATACAGACTAACACGGCTGCTACTCTGAAACCTGCATAAATGCAGACAGCTAGGAATGTATTCCTATTCACAATAGTGAAGAAAACAACATACGGTCTCATCCATCAGTTCTCTGCTGGTGCAGGGAGAAAAGGCGGTATTACCGGGCTGGGGGGAATGCATTATGCTGATCATGCAATCTGGTGGGTCGTGCACTGGCTGTGTGCTTGCAATTGATCTCAGCACCAAGAGTTGCTTCAATCTTGGTCAAACTGCCAGTGGAGAGGGGAGATGTGTGAAAGGTCTGCCCAGGTTGATTGGTAAGGAAGACAGTGAGGTACCTTCAGAATCCAGTAGGTAGCATGGGGAGGTTATCTGCCGCAGGTGCCAGCTTGAATCTATGGATCCCAGAATCTGGGTGTATTTTTGTGCCTGCATTATAGTACACTGAGGCCCAACCCAGCAAAGCACATAAGCCTCAAACATAACTTTAACCATAAATGGTGCTGTTGACTAAGTATCAACAAATGCTATGTCATGTGGTAAAAACATTATTTCATAAACATGCTCTGAATAAATGGCACTATAAGTATAGTATAAATTATTTAACTAACAATCTTTATGGTAGGTAAATAAATGTCCACCTCTAATGTTTTTTTTTTTCCACCAAATGCATCCGATGAAGTGAGCTGTAGCTCACGAAAGCTTATGCTCTAATAAATTTGTTAGTCTCTAAGGTGCCACAAGTACTCCTTTTCTTTTTGCGAATACAGACTAACACGGCTGCTACTCTGAAACCTATGGTTTTGAAAGAGTCCCTGGATGATCTTTTCTTGATTCTTCAGATGCAGTTTCCTGACCCTACTGAACTGTAGTATCCATAGTTAGCTTTTGAATTAGTATTTTACCAGCTTCTTTACAAGCAGGAGCCTGCAGGAGTCATTTTTTTGTTGTAACCCAGTCAATGGTGGTGTTGGTAATAATAAAGAAGTCGCTGTAACTAATTAATGAGAATTAGGTAGTAGTTTGCCATATGCAATTTTGTCTATGCCAGATTTTGTCACCTTTGATCATCATCTTCTTTCTTTGAATTGCTGTCATATTAGTTATGGACCCCTGTGCTAAGAGCTGTACAAACACAGAACAGAAAGATGGTCCCTACACAAAGGAACTTACAATCTAAAGATGAGACAAGAGACAACAGATGGATACAGACAGGCAGGGGGAGCACAAGTTAACAATGAGTCAAAACTGATCGGCAAGATAGGCAGTGATCTCTTATTGTATATAACACTTTTTATCTGTGACTGAGTGGTACCTAGCTCCCATTTTTGTCTTCGTGGAAGGCTGCTGCCAAACTCTTTGGTCTGGATCAGTTTACATAAGATGGCAAGTTGACTCCTGCCAGCTTCTTTTACATGCTTGTTAGAAAAGATTGCTCAAATTTCTAGTTTTAGGAGATCCACTCGAGAAAGTTTAGTCCAAAAAGCGATGGTGCCTGGAGGGCTGTTCTGTTCTGTTCTGTATCTAATGTTTCCTTAATAAGTAAGATGATGAGCTGTTTCTTTCTGAGTGCCCTTTTCTGACTTCATGGGCTGTAAGTTGCCCTTTAACGTTTGAACAAACAGCTCAGCTGTGCCATTGGAATGTAGATAGTGGGGGGCAGTTGTTGGGTCTGTGATTCCATTTGACATTATAAATGCCTTAACTCTGATGAAGTAAATTGTGGACCATTATCACTGGTGGTCTGCTTTTGGATACCAGTTCTTGTAAGAGCCAACTCTTCAGCTGGTGTAAATCAGTGGAGCTAGGACAATTTACATCAGCAGAAGATCTGGACATACATGCAGAGTACTTGTTTGGTATGTACTGATAAATACCTCTCGCCATTTCGCGTAGCAGTCCATCACAGCTAGGTCCTGGAAATGTCCCTTGAAATCCATATGCTGCTATAGTATCCTCAGCCCCTCTCGAGTAGCTGGTGCCTCATCTGGCGTAGTGAATATTGGTGAGTGTTTCAATTTGGCTATCCCTGTATGGGCACCAAATGTAGGTTCTTTCCAAAGCTTTCATTGTAACAATATCTAGATGGCCCAAATTCAGGTCTTCCAAAGCTTGTTGCTACTTCCTCAGGGTGACTCTTTGAATTCCCATATTAGAAATCCACTATGAATGGCAAACTCTTCCTTGGGAAAAGAAAAGGAGTACTTGTGGCACCTTAGAGACTAACAAATTTATTTGAGCATAAGCTTTCCTGAGCTACAGCTCACTTAATCCGATGCATCGTTGCATCCGATGAAGTGATCTGTAGCTCACGAAAGCTTATGCTCAAATAAATTTGTTAGTCTCTAAGGTGCCACAAGTCCTCCTTTTCTTTTTGCGAATACAGACTAACACGGCTGCTACTCTGAAATCTTCCTTGTGACTACAGAATGAGGAGAGAATATACTGGTGGTCAGGCCTCTGTCCTTTCGTAGTAGCCTAACGTACCTGTGCATAGAGAGGATCACTCCTATGTTCTATCCTCTGGGTCACAAAGGATATGGGAAGGTTTCTATTTGAGATGTATTAAATACATTCTCTAAGTGTTCTGAATGAGAAGTGTCCATCTTAGTCTCATGAAAGCTGGCAGTTGGATTTGCTAGTGCAATTTCTGAGTGCCTGTGGAAGTCTTACTGTGATAAAACTGCAAGTGGAGGTGAGAACAGTGAGAAGAGATGTAGATGCAACTCGGTGTATTGGTGGAATTCATTGAGTTAGCGATTCCTCCAGAAATGCATAGATCCATAGGAGCCTAATGCAAATGCCTCCAATTTGTTTGAGCTTTCAACTGGTGGCACATTGTGGACCATGAAAAACTAATGTATCCTCTTGGTTTGCATTCCTGTCCTCTCAATATGTGCATTACCCTCCCATCCACTTAGTATGGGATTGTGCTGAAATTTGGAGTAAATGTGATATATCCCCTAACTCCAGGGTTATCATAATAAGGTTAATACAGGATGAACAGCAATTAAATCCCTATAATAAAAAAAAGATGGGTTAAACCAGGTGGAACAGCACATGTAAAAGACTTGAAATCAAGACTGGATTTGGAATTTATAACCATGATCTTATTATAGTCACTGAGAAATAATAGTTCATGCAACCTTGGTTTTTCTCTTCTTCCCTGGGCAACTGCCCAAATTTTGCATCTCTGAGTTGGAAGGGGAAGTTACATTTGGCACTAGTACAAATTCCACAGTCACTGAACTGCTTTCTTCATTTAGTTAATGGTCTTTCTGAGCAACACTGAGTTGCATTCATCTTTATATACAGTGATGGGAGTCGCTGCATGATAGGCTGTGATCATGAGTTCTGCATAAAATTGCAGTTTACAGATGCTTATATCTTGCAAACCATTAGCACAATAGACTTGAAATTGATATCTAGGTAGGTGTCTGTCATATCACTTACCTACAAGTGAAGAGTGATGAAATGTAATGTACTGCCTGTGCTTTGGAGCTGCTGAGCTGTGAGGTGACCCCTGCATTTAGAAGTACAAAATGTCCATCACTGCCTCTGAAACATAGTAGAAAAATTGTAAATGTACTGTAAGAAATAATTCAACAATTTCTGCAAGAGTGGGCAACTTTAAAACGCCTTACCACACTGATACTACATTTAAAGTTATTCTTTTTTTTTAAAAGTAATTTTTCACACTAAAGTCAATGCATTGCAAAGATAAATTATTCCTATTTAAAGCTGTCCTCCGTAGAGTGGGTGTCCCAAGATAACTCTGGATTTTCACATTTAAAAGGTATGGACAGAGAAAAGGCCTTTGAAAATCTGGCTTAGTACAGTATAGTACAATACAAGTGCGAAGGGGAAGAAAGCTGCATTCTGAATTTCTAAAGGGCAATAAAAAGGGCCAGCGTGAAGCTGAATGAGTAATGTATTGTTGTTTATTATGTGGCACTAGGAAGCCCTCAACATGGACCAGGACCCCATTGTGCTAGGCACTGTACAAACACAGAACAAAAAGACAATCCCTTCCCCAAAGAACTTGCAATCTATAAGACGAGAGAACAGATGGATGCAGACAGACAGGAGGAGCACAAGCAAATAGTGAGACAGTATTGGTCAGCATAACAGCTTCTGGTATCAGCACACCAGCAGGCTAACCTTGGCCCAGTTTTTTTTAGGCATCACAGAAAAGGACTGTTTGAAGAAGGATAATAAGATAGCTTTGCCGTTGTTTACTGGAAGCTCCTCCCAAGTGAGAGGCAATATCAGAGACAGCACCAAGGTGCAATGGAGGCTCACATCATGGGATGATGGAGGGAGTGGACTTCTTGATAGTGAATGAGATAATAGGTAAAATGGGGAGAGGCCATGAAGGAGCTTGGAAGTATAGCTTATGTATGATGTGATAGAAAAGGGGGAGCGAGCCCTTGGAAGGATGCAAAGAGAGAGGAGAGCTGGTCAGAGTGATGGGCTAGTAAAATGATCTTTGCAGCAGCATTCTGTGTGGACGTGAGTGGGGCAAGGTTGCATTTATCAAGTTCAGAAAGAAGGGTGTTGCAGGAATCTATAATGTACAATACATGATGATTACACAAGGAAGTATGGTGTAATGTAAATCGATGTCTTCTGCATTCCAATAAAACATGAGACTCTAAGTATATGCTCAAATTCTCCAGGGGCATAATTTGACCCTAAGTTTGGAAATGCTTTAACTATGAAATAACAAGAATAGTGGATTTACATGCAATTTTTTCTTAATGATGCCAGGGGAAGTGGTGGTGTTCTTGTAATGCAAACTTGAATCACTACAGCAATGATTATTAGACTGATCAAACTCTTGGACACATTATAATGATGACAAAACAGTCATTTAACTGTCTTAGCATTGGAATTTATGCAAATAGTGATTTTATTTATGGTATTGTTTGGATTTGCCCAAGTTTATGAATTTTTATGCTGCTTAAATATTTAGTTCATGAGTCTGTGTGTAACTGTTAGCATTTATTGGTTTCTGTTGCCTAAATTATCCTGAAAGTACCCCCCCCCCCCAAATTATCCCCTGGCTTGTGACTAAGCACATAAAAATTCCACCTCCAAGGAACTTTCTTGCAGAAGTTTAGAAGAAGGTAGTTAAAATCAGGGTTAGACTGGAAACTGTCTCACAACCACAACTGCTCCATGTGCTATAAAGTTAATTGCCTCAAGTATGAGCTGACCGCATAATTAAAACGTGGCTTAACACCACTTTTCACTTTTTTCCTTGTTATAGTCTCCTTCTGCTTCTTCACATATGAATACATAGATTAGATACATGCATGTATGCCTTGGTAACAATGACGTTGTTGTTCTGGGCAGATATTAGTGCCACCTGCAAATGTCGTATATGGTTGATTTCAGAAACATAATATGTATATGATGGCTGCTGTGACTATATACAATACGGGATGTAAACCTATTTATGTTCAGTGAAGCTATTGGTCTTTTTTCTTATTTGATGTCTCATTCCTGTATTCCTGTATGTTTTAGAAAGGAACCAATGGCACTTGTAAGAACTATTCTCATAAGTCAAGATTTTGTGGTCAAGGTTCGTTCTATCATTTTATTCTTTCATTAAAATGTTTCGACATGTGGAGGGGAGGATCAAACTCTTTCTGATTTACGATTCATAAATTGTTTGAATTAGGAGACCCTTTTCACCCATTGTGCGCTACCAAAGGTGCAGTGACCCTTACGTGAATATTGGATGCTTTACTGAAGTTTTTTACAGTTCCTATTTTTTTAAGGCAATAAAGAAACTTGTTAATGATTTAGTACTTTCACCTTTGTTGCTAGAGCCAAAAATCTTTTATCTGTATTACCAAGGTTCTGTTCTCTGTTTCTGCTCCATTATCAATCTGGGCAACTTGATTGGTTACAGTATCTAAGTTAGACTTAAAACACCCCTCAAGTGTGTGAGCAACTGTAAAATTTGATTCAGTGGAGCTATTAGGTACGGTAAATGGTTAACAGGAAACAGGTTTTCTGAATGCAAGTGTAACTTCAGGCTGGTCTGTATTACAAAGTTAGGTCAGCTTAACTACATCGCTCAAGAGTTCTTCCATCAACCTAGCTACTGCCTTTTGGAGAGGTGGATTTACTTCAGCGACATTGCTATTGTAAATGTCTACCCTACAGCAGTACTGCTGTCATGTGTCTAGTGTAGACATAGCCTAAGGGAGAACATGGTGAGGATTGGAGCACCAGGGAGGGCTTCTTTGTGTTAGCTCCATGTGATGCCATAAGAGTCTCTGTGAAAACATTTCCTAAGGCAGTTCTCTATCTTCACGTTTATTATATGTAATCCTGCAGCCCTTACACAAATATCCCCATTATAGTCAATGGTACAGGTCCCATGAGTAAGGACTGATCGCTGGAAAGGTAGCAGGAGCAGGCTCTTTATTTGTCATTCTCTATGATTGTAAACATATTACAAAGAACAATGAAGTGTAAGTTAAAGAAATTAACAAGTGGCAGCACAAATGAGAAATTCTGCATTATTACCATACCAGTGTGTGCTGTGCAGTGCAGCCTATTGATTTGGTGGTCGCTTTTCATTTCCCCCTCTCGCTCTCTAGTATAAAAACAAAACTAAGATTTATGTGAACTGTACTGTTTTAAAATACAAACCAGGGCTGCAAAACACAGTTTGAACCTTAGGAAACTTACTACTGGGGGAAAAAAAAGAACAGTCTAGGTTAATTTATAAAGTGCTTTATAAAATCAGATGAACGCCTTGTCTTACACGGTGGGATTCCTTGGCTTTTTTCCTCACACCTGACTGCCTATTAATCTGCCTTTTAATTGTGCCTGCATGCAGCTGCACGTGGCTAAAATCACCAGCAAGGTACCTCTCTCCAGGCCTCTCCAAACTGGGTTACCCTTTTGCTATTAGTTAGCATTAAATTATTCCCTTTGAGATAACCAAGACACTCCACGGTGCTATCTATTGTCATGTTCTGGCACTGAGATTTTATAACGGATTATGGGCAGTCTGTCATTTTAGGCTGTTTAAGGATATATGAAAAATTAGACACATGTTGATCTCTCAAATTGAGGAATTTTAACATTTTTTTTTCTCTTATAAATGCAGGTTCCATTATTATTGCCTTTTAGAAATTTTGTGATTTTAAAAAACCATGACATATAGTGCAAATAAAAATTAATAATTTTGGTGAGTTATAGCATTTGAGATAATAAAAACATTCATATGGATCTTTATGAAGAAGAATTTCAAATACCTTCTGCTAGCCTTACCATGGGGCTCCTCACACAAGTCAGAAAACCAAGACCCCCAGACTGCAATAGTGATCTGCATGGACACACAGATACACTTAGGTTCTGATTTCAGGATTGGGCCAAAGGCGATGGGTACTGTGGTCTTTAAATGAACAAATACAGTTGTCAGTTTCACCTTTCGGTTTTTCTGTAATGAATGTGTCCAAAGGGTACTTTAAATGTCTGCTTTTCCTTTTAATTGGTAAATGAATATCTAACTGGTTTCATAGATTCATAGATACTAAGGTCAGAAGGGACCATTCTGATCTAGTCCGACCTCCTGCACAGCGCAGGCCACAGAACGTCACCCACCCGCTCCTATGAAAAACCTCACCCATGTCTGAGCTATTGAAGTCCTTAAATCATGGTTCAAAGACTTCAAGGAGCAGAGAAGCCTCCCTCAAGTCAACCATGCCCCATGCTACAGAGGAAGGCGAAAAACCTCCAGGGCCTCTCCAATCTGCCCTGGAGGAAAATTCCTTCCCGACCCCAAATATGGCAATCAGCTAAACCCTGAGCATATGGGCAAGATTCACCAGCCAGATACCCAGGAAAGACTTTTCTATAGTAACTCAGATCCCATCCAACTAATATCCCATCTCAGGGGATTTGACCTATTTACCCTGAAATTTAAAGATCAATTACTTACCAAAATCCCATTATCCCATCATACCATCTCCTCCATAAACTTATCGAGTAGAATCTTAAAACCAGATAGATCTTTTGCCCCCACTGCTTCCCTTGGAAGGCTATTCCAAAACTTCTCTCCTCTGATGGTTAAAAACCTTCATCTGATTTCAAGTCTAAACTTCCTGGTGGCCAGTTTATACCCATTTGTTCTTGTGTCCACATTGGTGCTGAGCTTAAATAATTCCTATCCCTCTGATACATTTATAGAGAGCAATCATATCTCCCCTCAACCTTCTTTTAGTTAGGCTAAACAAGCCAAGCTCCTTGAGTCTCCTTTCATAAGACAAGTTTTCCATTCCTCGGATCATCCTAGTAGCCCTTCTCTGTACCTGCTCCAGTTTGAATTCATCCTTTTTGAACATGGGAGACCAGAACTGCACACAGTATTCCAGGTGAGGTCTCACCAGTGCCTTGTATAATGGTACTAAAACCTCCTTATCTCTACTGGAAATGCCTCTCCTGATGCATCCCAAAACCGCATTAGCTTTTTTCACAGCCATATCACATTGGCAGCTCATAGTCATCCTATGATCAACCAATACTCCAAGGTCCTTCTCCTCTTCCGTTACTTCTAATTGATGCATCCCCAACTTGTAACTAAAATTCTTGTTATTAATCCCTAAATGCATAACCTTACACTTCTCACTATTAAATTTCATCCTATTACTATTACTCCAGTTTACAAGGTAATCCAGAGCCTCCTGTATAATATCCCGATCCTTCTCCGAATTGGCAATACCTCCCAGCTTTGTATCATCTGCAAACTTTATTAGCACACTCCCACTTCTTGTGCCAAGGTCAGTAATAAAAAGATTAAATAAGATTGGTCCCAAAACCGATCCCTGAGGAACTCCACTGGTAACCTCCCTCCAACCTGACAGATCGCCTTTCAGTAGGACCTGTTGCAGTCTCCCCTTTAACCAATTCCTTATCCACCTTTTGATGTTCATATTGATCCCCATCTTCTCCAATTTAACTAATAATTCCCCACGTGGCACGGTATCAAATGCCTTACTGAAATCTAGGTAAATTAGATCCACTGCATTTCCTTTATCTAAAAAATCTGTTACTTTTTCAAAAAAGGAGATTAGGTTGGTTTGGCACGATCTACCTTTTGTAAAACCATGTTGTATTTTGTCCCATTTACCATTGACTTCAATGTCCTTAACTAATTTCTCCTTCAAAATTTTTTCCAGGACCTTGCATACTACAGATGTCAAACTAACTGGCCTGTAGTTACCCGGATCACTTTTTTTTCCTTTCTTAAAAATAGGAACTACATAGATGTGAATGGATTGATAAGGTATTAAAAACTATATTTGTGTGTTTGGGTGTATTGTTTGCCCATATGCACGTTATAGATATGTATTTATATACAGCCACACGTGTGTGTGTGTGTGTGTGTGTGTGTGTGTGTGTGTGTGTGTGTGTGTGTGTGTAATATAAAATAGACTTTCTGTATATAATGAATGATAACTCCAGGCTGCCTGACGGCTGTTAATGTGTAATGAAGACTCTAATCATATGCGCATACAGTAGAGTGAAATAAACGACTCTCTCTCATTTTGTCAGGGTTTAGCTTTATTGGCTTTCATGTCACTTCCTTTTACTGACCCTTATTTCTACTCTATAGTCCTTTCAAAAGAGGCTTTTTGCTAAAATGGAAGCAGCTGGTGCCTTTCAAGTTACTTTATTTGCTCTTGTCAGCAGTGTTTTCCCCTTCTTGTCTTTTCTGCCTGAGAGAGCTTTTAAGTTCAAAATATATCTAGGTCTTTTTTCCCCAGACATGAATTTGAATGGTGCTCTCTGTCTCTTTGAATGCTCTGTCTACAATCTCTGTCTGGAGTTCCTCTCCTTCAGCTCCATCATGCCCCATCTCCACTCTGGCTTCTGTCCCTTGAACCCCACTGCAGCTGTTCTTACGGAGGTGGTCTTGTGAGCTCTTCCTAGCCAAAGCTCAGAACCTTTACTCCATCCTCATCCTTATTGACCTGTCGTCTGTCTTCAACAAAGCTGACAGTGCTCTTCTTGGAACTGTGTCCTCCCTTGGCTCTGTCCTCTCCTGGTTCTCTGCCTACCTCTCATCACTCCTCTAGTGTGTTCTTTGAAGGATCTTCCTCATCTCCTCTCCAACTTTGTGTGTGGGTTTTGCAGGACTCTTTCCTTGTCCCCTTCTCTTTTCCCTCTACACCTTCTCTCTTGGTAATCTATTCACAAACACAAATTCAGCTACCATCTCTATGCTGATGGCTCACAGATCTACTCCAGATTTGTCTCCTTCTGTCCATATTAAAATTTCGTCTTGTCTCTAAAATCTCATGGATGTCAAGCTGTCAACTCAAGCTCAACATGGGGAAATAGCGTTCATGCCCCCCACCCAGTGTTCTCTGCTACCCCTAACTTGACTGCTGTAAACACCACCACCATCCTGCCTATTGTTCAGCCTCGTAACCTGGGTGTCATCTTTGACCGGGACCTCTCTCTAGATCTTCTCCTTCTGGCTATGTCTAAATCTTGCTGATTCTTTCTGCATAATGTCTAATGTATAGCCTTTCCTAGCCATCTATGCAGCTAAAACACTCATCACGTCGCATCTTGATTACTGCAACTTCCTTGTCTCTAGCCTTAACAAATACAACCTTGTCTTGTGCATATCCACTCCGAATGATCTTTGCAGAAGCATTTTCCTAGACTGTCACTTTGACATTGTCATCCTTCCACTGGCTTCCCTTCTATATCACATCACGCCTAAATTATTGGTCCATTCCCAGCCTGTTCTCACCCTACCTATCATCTCTAATTCTCTACTGAGATGTCAGTTTCCCTCCTTTGATCGGCCCAGGATGTCAGACTCCATCACCCACTTGTTAAATTTTCAATCAAGCACCTTTATGCTTTCTCCTATGCTGCCCCTAACACTTGGGAGAAGTTCCCTGCAAACGTTCCCCAAAATAATGCATTATCCTCCTTCATAACTCTCCTTTTAAACATAAAAAAGAAGCTTACAAGAAGTGGAAGGTTGGACATATGACCAGGGAAGAGTATAAAAATATTGCTCGGGCATGTAGGAAAGATATCAGGAGGGCCAAATCGCACCTGGAGCTGCAGCTAGCAAGAGATGTCAAGAGTAACAAGAAGGGTTTCTTCAGGTATGTTGGCAACAAGAAGAAAGCCAAGGAAAGTGTGGGCCCCTTACTGAATGAGGGAGGCAAGCTAGTGACAGAGGATGTGGAAAAAGCTAATGTACTCAATGCTTTTTTTGCCTCTGTTTTCACTAACAAGGTCAGCTCCCAGACTGCTGTGCTGGGCAACACAAAATGGGGAAGAGATGGCCAGCCCTCTGTAGAGATAGAGGTGGTTAGGGACTATTTAGAAAAGCTGGACGTGCACAAGTCCATGGGGCCGGACGAATTGCATCCGAGAGTGCTGAAGGAATTGGCGGCTGTGATTGCAGAGCCCTTGGCCATTATCTTTGAAAACTCGTGGCGAACGGGGGAAGTCCCGGATGACTGGAAAAAGGCTAATGTAGTGCCCATCTTTAAAAAAGGGAAGAAGGAGGATCCTGGGAACTACAGGCCGGTCAGCCTCACCTCAGTCCCTGGAAAAATCATGGAGCAGGTCCTCAAAGAATCAATCCTGAAGCACTTAGAGGAGAGGAAAGTGATCAGGAACAGTCAGCATGGATTCACCAAGGGAAGGTCATGCCTGACTAATCTAATCGCCTTTTATGATGAGATTACTGGTTCTGTGGATGAAGGGAAAGCAGTGGATGTATTGTTTCTTGACTTTAGCAAAGCTTTTGACACGGTCTCCCACAGCATTCTTGTCAGCAAGTTAAGGAAGTATGGGCTGGATGAATGCACTATAAGGTGGGTAGAAAGCTGGCTAGATTGTCGGGCTCAACGGGTAGTGATCAATGGCTCCATGTCTAGTTGGCAGCCGGTGTCAAGTGGAGTGCCCCAGGGGTCGGTCCTGGGGCCCGTTTTGTTCAATATCTTCATAAATGATCTGGAAGATGGTGTGGATTGCACTCTCAGCAAATTTGCGGATGATACTAAACTGGGAGGAGTGGTAGATACGCTGGAGGGGAGGGATAGGATACAGAAGGACCTAGACAAATTGGAGGATTGGGCCAAAAGAAATCTAATGAGGTTCAATAAGGATAAGTGCAGGGTCCTGCACTTAGGATGGAAGAATCCAATGCACCGCTACAGACTAGGGACCGAATGGCTCGGCAGCAGTTCCGCGGAAAAGGACCTAGGGGTGACAGTGGACGAGAAGCTGGATATGAGTCAGCAGTGTGCCCTTGTTGCCAAGAAGGCCAATGGCATTTTGGGATGTATAAGTAGGGGCATAGCGAGCAGATCGAGGGACGTGATCGTTCCCCTCTATTCGACACTGGTGAGGCCTCATCTGGAGTACTGTGTCCAGTTTTGGGCCCCACACTACAGGAAGGATGTGGATAAATTGGAAAGAGTACAACGAAGGGCAACGAAAATGATTAGGGGTCTAGAGCACATGACTTATGAGGAGAGGCTGAGGGAGCTGGGATTGTTTAGTCTGCAGAAGAGAAGAATGAGGGGGGATTTGATAGCTGCTTTCAACTACCTGAAAGGGGGTTTCAAAGAGGATGGCTCTAGACTGTTCTCAATGGTAGCAGATGACAGAACGAGGAGTAATGGTCTCAAGTTGCAATGGGGGAGGTTTAGATTGGATATTAGGAAAAACTTTTTCACTAAGAGGGTGGTGAAACACTGGAATGCGTTACCTAGGGAGGTGGTAGAATCTCCTTCCTTAGAGGTTTTTAAGGTCAGGCTTGACAAAGCCCTGGCTGGGATGATTTAACTGGGACTTGGTCCTGCTTTGAGCAGGGGGTTGGACTAGATGACCTTCTGGGGTCCCTTCCAACCCTGATATTCTATGATTCTATGATTCCTTAAAACTCTACTTTTCCATGGGGCCTCCAAAAAACTTGCCAATGTCTAGGTTGCTGGTGTGCTGGGACCACTGGCTATCATGCTGACCAACGTTGTCGCATTGTTTCCTTGTACTCCCATTGGTTTGTCTACATCCATGGATTGCTTCTCGTCTTTTACTTAGATTGTAAGCTCTTTGGGGCACAGACTGCCTTTTTGTTCTGGATTTGTACAGCGCCTAGCGCAGTGGGGTTCTGATTCATGTCTAGAACTCCTATGTGCCATGGTAATACAAATAATAATAAATATTATTATTATTGTCTGTTCTGAGCCTCTTCTGCAATATACATTATATGAAGCTCTCCAAACCCCCAGCTTGAGAGCCTGAGGGCTTGGTGATGCTAGGTGCTGGGTTTGGATGGGACTACTCATGGACGAAAGCACATTAAGTACTCTGATGGATGGTAATTGCTATATTCAGCCCCTTGCTGGATCAAATCCTGAATTTGCAAAGTGCTGAGCACCCTCAGTTCTTGTGGCTGTCCGTGGAGTTTTAGGAATTCAGGCCCCAGATTAGCAAGGTACTTTAAACTCATGGGCAGCCCAACTGAAGTCAATGAGACTACCTCTATGCTTCAAGTTAAGTGAGGGCTTAGGTACTTTTTACTGAATTAGGGCCTTCGAATTTTGCAGAATCTGGCTCTCATTATTGTAAACTCTGGAAAGAGATAATCTCTGATGCATAAACGTTGCCTGTTGGTAGCTGTGTTGAACATCTTTACCTAATGCTTTGCGTTAGGGGGAGAATTGTTTTTCAGAATGAAATTTTCAGTACAAACATTAAAATGTCACATCTCCAGTTGAAACAATATGTAATGCTTTCCAGTGTGGCAAGTGATTTTATATCAGTGCTTACAATGGCCATTACAAAGAGAGAACACAAGTGGAGAAGTAATTTTAAAAAGAATGTATAAGCCAGTCCACTTATTGAATACAGTAAATATTTTAATAATATTTATGGAGAGTTTAAATAATCAAAGCAGCAGCTTCAGAACATTATGGAAACTGATTTATTCTATTATTAAAAAAATGACTTACTAACACTGGGCGGGATGCTGACTGCTACCGGCCCTGAGAAAAGCCAGTGTGTAGGTAAGCTGCCCTGGCGCTCACATGGTGGAGGGAGTTAATCTGCCACGGAGTGGGAACAGTAATCTGCACCAGCCCCATACTTGGCTCAGGTTGCTTCCCCTGCTGTTTCAGCTTCGCTGTGCTGGCCAACGCATTAGAAAGATGAAGGTTTTGTTTTGGTCACTCCTTGCCCACCTGAATGGGACAGGAAAAGCATCCCCCATAGAGGCTGCTCTCCCCCTTCCCCTGTGATGAGCATTCCACGTAGTGAACACAAGGAGAGTTAGGGAGTCCATTGTGCCCCGTACAGCGTTGCATGGTCATATGGCAAGGGTCACAATCTGCCCCCAAACTGAAACCCTGTAATCCATTTGACAGGCAGCGCTCCCCATTGAAGGAGGGATTTTTGCCTGAGTAAGGATTGCATGTGACCCTAATGTGTACAACATCCATTCAAACATCAAAGGATTGTTGTATTACTTCATATGAGACAAAATATTATGTGGAAAGCAAACTATTCAGTATTTTTTCCGAGTTTAGGCAGCTGTGCACTATTGATACATGTTTACTAACTGGATCTTTATTTGTGTTTGTATCTTCCACTAGCAAACATCATTTTAGGAAGCTGTATTTTATGCATACGTTTGGTGTGTACATTATGAACTCTGGAAATGGCATGCTGAGTTGACATGGTAAATAAATGTCAGACTCTGAAATGTTTGCCAGTCTTGGCATCAGAAGCCAAAGCTTATGCTCCTGTTCTGTTTTATTTGACTGTTTTTTCATGACCGTCTTGCCTATGTCACTTGATCTGTCTGAACACTTGTAGGTTTCTCATGGTAACCCACTGTCACGTCAACTGCAAACCCAAGAATGATTTTTAAACAGTGTCATAACATTTGTCTCCTGACCGCTTGGACAATAGAATGGGAGTGCTTTGGAGTTCTGAATGTACCAGGACAGCAGGATCGGGAGCTGTGTTAGCTCCTGTTGCAATGGTTCACATCACGTGGCTGAATCTTGTTTGTTTGTGAGCCAGTGCCTTCATTTGAGTTTGACCTCTGAGCAGGCAGTTTGCAAGAGAAAAAACCCAACAGCTAGCTAAGTATTTGAAGCTTTCTTGCTGTGTGCATCAAGCTGCTTGACAGTACATAATACTGTAGTACATATAGAACCTGCTTTTGAATATTGCATGCACAGAAAGGTGTGTGCTGTTGTGTTTCTAATTTGTATGTACATTTACCATGATTATGGAATCATGGACAATTAGATACATAAATAGCCATCTGGGCATATTAAAAAAATAGGCAGGCAGTGGTTTTGGGTGCACATATGTTTAAGAAAATCAGGCCTGTAATATGATCCTCAATTCAAGTAGGCTGGAATGAAGTGGACTAAACCAGTTTGATCTTTGATTTAACAGCCTGTATTCCTAACAAGTGCAAGAAGGGAACTTGAAATCCAAGGGACATAACAACTAAAGTTTTAACCCCAAAGTTTAATCACTGCTGGATAGGGAAGACCAGGAAGCCAGCTTTATTAGATCTTCAGACAAGATTCATAATACAGGACATGGGAATGTCACGGAGACAACCAGCCTGAGCTGAGGAAGGCCTTTGCATTTTAAAAAGGCAATTTTAAGACCCCTAGAATCACTAAGAACTTTGTCCTCGGCATTCTGTACAAGTCCTATATCTGGGACTCTGGATAATAACAGAGCAGAGCATGGATTACTGCCTCAGTATTAGATAAAGACATCTATATGGAGATATTTACAATAAAATATAGATTTATATAGTACCTGTCGTACAAGTATTGCAACGATTTCTTAGGTGACAGAAAGATGCTCCAGCTACAGATGTTGTATCATGCCAGGAGGAATATCTGTCTCTAGAACAGAATTCATAGTCCTAGCAACACCTGCAATAGTGATATAACGTTGTCGGAGCAAGAACAATATTCCAAAGCCAGGTAGCAGGCCCCCCATTGAATAATATCCGACAGACAGGATAAAAAAACCCAATGGTGACCACTATAGTAATCTGCTGCTGCAGCAAGGTAGGCCAATTATCATCAGCATAGCAACCATCATCTCTGTTCATTGTGAAAGCAGGATCCCAATACAATCACATCTCCAGAAGGGCTGGGTCTTGATGATGGAGGGTTGTAACCCTGCAGTAGAAATCCCTCGAAGGAAAGCATGTGCCCACCTCTGTGGTTTTAGCTGTCCCTTCACCACCTCTGAGAAGTAGCCCGCACTCGAGAGGATGCTGGCAGCGAGGAGTGCCTGAGACTCTGCCCATCTCCCGCACATTGGCATAAGACAGGATCCTTGTACCCTTTCTGTCCCCCTTGAGCACCTGCATTTGTCCAGATGTGATCTAGTCTGAATATGTGTTTGAATCACTCTTAAATGCACCCTCTGTTTACTCAGTTTTACTGCATGCTTTTACAGAGATATGAAAATATAGTATCCATTTGCTGCCAGAGTTAGATTTTTTTTTTCTTCTTCAAGCAGTTTGGTAATGAGCTCTTTAAACATTCCTTTAGATTGTGGCACACCCTGCATTCTCAAAGTAATTTAATGAGTTGTGGGTGCATTGTTATCTAATGGTGTTTGCTGCTGATCATTCTGACTCATTTCGATGTTTCACCGATTGTTAAATTTCTGAGCACTAGAAGATACAAAATTGTCAGCAAGGAAGCCGTTGAGTTCTTTGGCTAGGACAAAAAGAACGAGGAGTACTTGTGGCACCTTAGAGACTAACAAATTTATTTGAGCATAATCTTTCATGGGCTAAAACCCACTTCATCGGATGACTGCAGTGGAAAATACAGTAGGGAGATCTGTTTCTACGCAGAAAACATGAAAAAATGGGTGTTGCCATACCCACTATAACGAGAATGGGTATGGCAACATCCATTTTTTCATGTTTTCTGTGTGTGTGTGTGTGTGTGTGTGTGTGTGTGTGTGTGTGTGTGTGTGTGTGTGTGTGTGTGTATCTTCCTACTGTATTTTTCACTGCATGCATCCGATGAAGTGGGTTTTAGCCCACGAAAGCTTATGCTCAAATGAATTTGTTAGTCTCTAAGGTGCCACAAGTACTCCTTATTCTTTTTGCTGATACAGACTAACATGGCTACCACTCTGAAACTTGGCTAGGACAGTAGGTTGGACCTAGATTCATCATTCATGATGCTTAGTACTGTGGGTCTTCCAGCTGCCTTTGGTGGCAGTTCTACATGCAATGGCAGCTCTGGGCCTTTGCCTCCTGTACCTCACCCTTCAACTCCAGTGAAGGAGGAAAGATGTTGCATAGTGAAGGCTTCAGAAAGGAAAGAATGAAGAAAGGATTGTTCTCCAGGAGAAAAATAAAATGAGTATTTGTCATCCATACAAAAATGTATACCTCCCCTTTATTAAATCAGATTTGAGTGAAAGGAAATGAGATGGCATGAATGTATTCATCTTGAGTGAAATTTTCCTCTGTGCAGAGAACCTGCACCAGGCCTGTTTTAGATTGGGAGCCCTTTGGGGGAGGGGCTGTCAGTTACTAATGTTTGTACAGCATCTAGCACAATTGGCAGGCACTGCCAATGTAGCCTAGTAGCTAGAACCCTTGATTGGGACTCAGGAGACCTGGGTTCTATTTCTGGTTTTGCCACTAGCTTGCTGGGTAATTCACTTCAACTATGTGCCTCTGTTTCCTCATCTGTCAAATGGGGATAATGATACTGACCTCTTTTTGGTAAAGCTCGTTGATATCTATTGAAGAACAGTTAGGTATTATTATAACCACCATTTAGGTGCCACTTAAGCCCTCAATGTTGGGCTTAAGTAGAAGTTAAGTGCTATCTTGGTTTTGTGCTGGCTCTGCACTGGAGTGAATTGCCCTTGGGATGCATACTTGAATTCATCACTCCTGTGGTTTTTAGAAGCTCTACAGCACAGAGGACTGGATTTTTCCAAACCAAAAAGCCTCTAGGCTCCGTGATTATTTTTAAGCCTGTGAGTTAATTAAATGCTCCATTTTGTTTTTCTGTTGTTTGCAGTCTCTTTCCGTACGACTGTTGATATGATGTGCAGTCTCATTAATATCAATGTGGCATCATGTTGACACTAAAGACTGGTATGGATTGTAAATAAACACTATCTTGGTGAAATTCCATGCTGGCCTTTTCATCTTTCCATACTGCTGACTTCAGTCAGGTTGCACAGTATAAAATTAGTGCAGAATCTGGCCCTTTTCATGGTCCATTCTGATATTTTCTGAGAAACGTTACTAGGGCTGGTTGTTTTTTTTGTTTTTTTTTTTTTTTTAAAAATCCATCACAGCGGTTTTTCAGTGGAAAAGTGGATTTTCAGTTACATGAAAAAATTTGTGGAAAGTTTCTGCTTGCTTCAGAATTTTTGGCTTTTTATCAAAAATCAAAAACTTTTAGATCAAGAACTAAAAAAAATCTTTGTACAAATAAACAAACAAAATGCTGAAATTTTCCATGGAAATTTTAATGTTTCCCCCCCATTTTTAATTGAAATTTCCACAGGGAAATGTTTTTTTGAGTTTTTTCAAACCGTTTTTCTGTATAACCACAAAGCATACATGGAATACAAAGTAACTCCATCTTGGGTTGGTTTTGCCAGAGCCCTTAGACCACCTTTGCTTGTATGAAAAGGCTGCTTAGCTATTATTATTATTCTGCTTTACTCTCGGAGGACCTGAAATGAAGCCCGTTGAAAGTCAATAGCAGTTCTCCCATTGACATCAGTGGGCTTTGGGTCTGCCCCAAATATTCTCAGTGTATGTGAAAAATGAAGGTGATAGAGTTCAGTGACAGATGCACCTTTCCCTTCTTTTACCATCTTTTGCTCTCCCATGTCCACTCTTCCCTCCCCCCCCCGCTCCCCTTTCTTTTCCAATTCACTGTCAGGAAGGGCCACCTCTGGAGGTCTGGTTGAGCACAGCATCGCGTCGGCAGAGCCTAGTGGAAACCTCAGCTACAACAGTGAGTGGTTTCAAAATATCAAGTGTCTAATTTTGGGGGTGGTCGGGTGTGTGAGGGGGAATTAGGGTGTTTTGGTACAAATCATTCTCTGTGCATGGCTTTTCTCCTACATGTGCCCTGTCTGACCATGTTTCTTTGGAGCCCAATCCTGAGAGATGCTGAGAAGCTGCAATTGTGCTCCAAGCCAGTGGGAGTTGTATACCTTCAGCTGGTGCTCAGCACCTTTCAGGATTTGGTCTTTTGTTGTTTTTAACAAAGCTGACTTTTTTACACTCCTGTGTTTGAGGCAATTGATGGATGTGATTTATGGTCCATATTTTTTCCCTCCATATCTTGAGCTGCGATCCTGTAAGACATTACAAGCTGAGCAAGCTCAGCCAGGGCTGTTTGAGAAGCCTCCAAAGAGCCAGCTAGGTGCTGCATGAAATGGTGTTGGTGATTTAGTGCCTGGCATTCTTTCCCAGCGTGGTGTTGCTGAGAGATAAAATTGGTGTCCTGACCCCTTGAGGTCATTAAAGATCCCATGATACTTTTCATTAGACTAGGGCTGTTAAGTGCATATCCAGGTCAAATTTCAACTTGAGTAATTACGTGGGACAAACCTTGGGGTCCTCACTCAGTTTTTACTAATTCTTTACTCAGTACTCCAAAATTTACTCAGAGACCTAGTGAAACCAGCTCCTCATTCAGTTTCCATTGCATAAAGTAGTTTTTGCTTGCTGGTCTATTCTGTTCTGCAGTGTTTCTCTCCATTCAACAGTTGCTGTGCCTTACCCCAGTGGTTAAAAAGATCTTTGTGTTGTTTGTGTATTAGTTTATCTAATGCTTTGGAAGCCTTTGGCATGAAAGGCACTGTATGAGTGGAAGATGATATTACGAAGATTGCATTATTATTTTCAAGGACTGACTAACAATCCCAAACTAGGGATAGGTTTACAGGCTCACTCCAGCTACTTTGCGCTGCTGTGGCAAAGAAATCCAGCCAGCCAAGTCCGGTTCACAGCTGCTTGGGATCACCAAGGCAGTGTAAAACAGCTGACGTGTACTGGTGAATCTGGTGATTACTGTTTTTTTACTCTGCTTCCCCTTACGTGTGGGTGGCTCACAGTAACAGGTACAGAGGCTCAATGGTAATGGAACAATGTGTGTAATTAACACTCTGAGGACCAAATCTGCTGCACCGCTGGTGTAAATGGAATGGCAACAACAAAACTGCACCCACTTACACCAGTAATTAATCTGATCTTGTTTCCGTATGAAAGTGGTCTTATGAAAGCATGGGACTTCCTTTTAACGAAACTCTGTTAAAATAGTATTTGCATCAGACCTGTATCTGCTACTATTGTAACCTTGGTTTATTTTTTTCATAAATGTATGTGTATTCACACTGCAGGAGCATTTAAATGCCAGTGGTAAATATATTTACAAAATCAATTAAGAGACAGTTTTAAAAATGGGAAGTTGTAAAAATGGAATTTGCAATAATAACCAGACCAAGGGTTTGGTATTTACTGTGCTTGCACAAAATCGTGATTCCCTCATTAGCTACACATGAATGAAAAGGTATTCTCTTATCTCCTGGAGATAAATGTCAATATTCTTTCATTGCTAGGACAAATATATAATGTATAAAGACTTCTTGCATCGCCAAGTAACATTGACTGATTAAAATCAGACTCTTATTTTTTGCTCTGATCTAGGATCAATGCCAGCAATATTACACAGCAAAAAAAGGCAGGCAAGAGCCAGATTCTGCTCTCAATTATGCTTGGCTAATCGAGAGCAGAATCTCCCTCGATGACACTGTTGTTAGTGTAATGAAACTATCTTTGGAATACTGACATTTCCCTTATGAAATCTGGACACGTTCAGAAACAAAGTTGTGATGTCGTTGGAATTTACATAATAAAAGTTAGGTGATATATTTATAGGCTGTGTACTAGTTTTTGCCCTCGGTGGGGTCAGACATGCATGATAAGTGCATAGGGGTTGCATGACAGCCAAAAACCCCGGGATTAATTCTGGATCTCTCACAAGCTAGAGAAATTCAGACTGGAGATAAGGCATACATTTTTAACAATGAGAGTAACTAACCACTGGAACAATTTACTAAGGGTTGTGCTGGATTCTCTATCGAGTGCAATTTATAAATCAAGATTGGATTTTTTTCTAAAAGATTTCCTCTAGGAATTATTTTGGGGAAGTTCTGTGGCCTGTGTATAGAGGTCAGGCTAGATGATCACAGTGGTACCTTCTGGTCTTGGAATCCATGAATTGACACACGGAATCAAAGATATCTCTCTGGAAATGTCCCCATGAAATCCATCTGGAAGTAAAAGACCCATGCCCACGTAGTGGGGCTCTCTATCGCCCTCTAATAGCTATACCACATACACGTTTATGAGTCTGTAGAGCCTGTGAGCAGAGTCTTTTAGCTGAGGTAATGGAGGTTCATGCGTATGGATCCAGAGGTCTGGAGTTCCGTGCCTACAGAGTCAAAGCATTACATTTGCAAGAGCATGCCTATCCAGAGTCTGGAAATCAGGCCTCTGGCTTCAGTGTTAATGACTATTCCAGCCTCTAGGGCAATAGATTTTCACTGTAATGCTCAATCTGTCTGTCTTTCTTTACCAATGGCTTTGTTTATGTGATATACCTATATGCACTGTGTATGAATGTGTATTATTTTAAAGACTCATTCATGGTATTGTTTGTAAAATATACATAGGACGTTGCCCATGATATTTTTATACGACTCTGGAAAAACAAGGTATATGCAATTGTAGTCTTCACATTTCAGCATACAGTTTGCATCTGCTAACACATGGGCTGAATTTTGGCCCACAGGTTTGTATGTGAATGTCTGCCATAATATTCTAAACGAAATAAAACCAGAAACAAATTAAACTGTTCGTGTATTTTTTCCTGTATAACAGCACAATTGTGTTCCACATTCTGTTACTTTTCAGTTGCCATTTAATAGTAAACATTAAAAATGAATTTAAATAATTTACATCTTAAATTAGACATCTTCTTTTGTGAAACAAGCCTAGAATGAGAATGAGCTGGGGTTCTAAGGCCATGCATAATGGAATACATCAGTGAGACCTATATTCTTAATTATCTGTCCATCCAAAACACGAAAGAGCCATCCATGGCCCTCACAGCTTCTATTCTGCAAAGCCATAGGCCTTGGTGCTACTGCGCAGGTCGAAATCAATCCCTGCCTGTCTTAAGGCCTCATGTGAGCAATACGCTATTAATGTTTGATTTGTGCTTCATACTTGCTAAAGTGAGACTTTGTGGGCTGACTCAAATACTCCTCTCCCAACCTGCACATACTTACCTGATGCTTCAGCCCAGCACCCAGGTCTCTGCTCTGGGTGCTCCCATGGCTGCAGTCTGTCTCCTCTGCTTTTCTCTTCTTCCTCGGCATGTGTCTCGTAAGAACGGCCATACTGGGTCAGACCAAAGGTCCATCTAGCCCAATATCCTGTCTTCTGACAGGGCACCTGACATTGGCCACTAGAGGGAACGATCAGAACAGGTAATCATCAAGTGATCCATCCCGCATCGCCCATTCCAAGCTTCTGGCAAACAAAGGCTAGGGACACCTGCTTGCCCACCTTGGCTAATAGACATCCTCCGTGAATTTTATCTAGTTCTTTTTTGAACCCTGTTATACTCTTGGCCTTCACAACATCCTCTGGCATGGAGTTCCACAGGTTGACTGTGCACTGTGTGAAGAAATACTTCCTTCTATATGTTTTAAACCTGCTGCCTGTTAATTTCATTTGGTGACCCCTACTTCTTCTGTTATGCAGAGTAAATAACACTTCCTTATTTCCTTTCTCCTCACCCATCATGACTGTATAGACCTCCATCATATGCCCCCTTAGTCGTGCCTTTTCCAAGCTGACCAGTCCCAGTCTCAAATCATTTTAAAAGACTTGTTCTTACATGTGTTTTCCACAGTCCTGCGCATGTGCAATTTTCTCCCAGAAATGATCATTTAGGGGGCTGCTGTGGGATTCAGATGATAAAAGATAGGCAAATAATTAATTCCAGTCAACATGATTATATGGAAAAATAAGTCTTGTCAAACAACCCTGATTTCATTGTGTGAGCAGATAACACGTTTAGTTGATGAAGCTAACCACGTAGATGTAATATACTTACTTTGGTAAGGCGTTTGACTTAGTATGGCACAACATTCTAATTAAAAAAAAAATAGCACTGCACAATATTCATAAAGCCAGTTCTTAATACATTTAACAGATGCTAATTTAAAAAGTGGGCAATCATCATTGTACTGAGGTATTTCTAGTGGGGTTCTGCGGGGATTGGTATTAGATCTAGTGCTATTCAACATTTTCATCAGCGACCTGGAAATAAATATAAAATCACTGCTGATAAAATGTGCAGATGATACAAAGATTGGCAAAGTGATAAGGAATGATGACAAGGCAGTCATGCAGCATGATCTGGATCACTTGTTAAGCTGAGCCCATTGAAACAAAATGTGTTTTAATACATCAACAAGAAATACAGGCCATACCTACAGAATGGGGAGGCTGTATCCTGGAAAACACAACTCTGAAAAGGATCTGGAATCATAGTGGACAGTGTGTGGTGCTGTGGCAAAAGGGACGAATGCAATCTTTGGCTGTATAAACAGGAGTAGTAGGTAGGAGCAGGGAGGTAATTTTATCTCTGTGTATAGTGCTGGTATGAGTGATGCTGGACTACTGCATCCAGCTCTGATGTCCATGTTTTCAAATAGATGTTGAAAATTTAGAGAGGGTGCAGAGAAGAGATGCAAAAATTATTTGAGCGCTGGAGAAAATGTCTTGCACTGAGAAACGTAGAGAGCTCAATCCTTTTAGTTTATCAAAAAGAAGATTGAGAGCTGACTTGATTACAATGTACAGGTACCTTTACAGGGAATGAATACCAGGAACTAATGGGTTCTTTAATCTATGAGAGGAATGCATAACAAGAACCAAAGGCTGGAAGCTGAAGCCAGAAAAATGCAAATTAGAAATCAGGCACGTATTTTTAACAGTGAGGGTGCTTTCCTTTGGTAGTTTACTCCACAGGTTAGTGGTGGATTCTCCTTCTCTTGAAGTCTTCAGATCAAGACTGGATGCCTTCCTGGAGGATATGCTGTAACCAAACACAAGCTGTTAGGCTGAGTACAGAAGTAACTGGCTGAAATGTAATGGCTTGTGTCATACAAGAGACCAGACTCTCTATGATCTGATGGTCACTTCTGACCTTCAACTCCATTCATCTATAACTTGCTGGCTGCAGAAACTGGTAATGGGAGACAGAGCATTTCACTATCAGGACTGCAGTTCTTTTGTGGCCCAGGTCAGCAGAGATGTAGACACAACGCCTATCTAACAGGACTCAGTACTGCTCTTAGGGCTTGATCCAAAGCCTATTAAAATCAGTGAAAAGACTCCCATTGATTTCAGTGGGCTTTGGGTCAGGCTCTTAATGCAGGTACCCACATAGCCTCATTGAAGTGTAGGGCTGGAAGAGACCTTGAGAGGTCATGTAGTCCAGCCCCTTGCACTGAGGCAGGACCATGTACACCCAAACTGTCCCTGGCAGGTGTTTGCCTACTCTGTTCTTAAAAACGAGGGGATTCCACCACCTCCCTTGGAAGCCTGTTTCAGAACTTAACCCATAGTTAGAATGTTTTCCCTAATATTTTTAAGTCTATCAGAAGCAGGAAGCCTGCCAAACAATCAGTGGGGAGGGAGGCAGTACCCCACCAGGTTGGGCATCAAATTGTTGGCTCTTTCCATTTTACCATTGCCAAAGAGGCTACTGGGGATTTCTCCTCCTCACCTTTGGAGTCTAAATACTCTTCTCTGTGGCTGACATGAATCTGTCATTTGGAAAGACACCAGTTCTGGGGATGTAAAACATCTTTGGGTCATACAACACATCACAAATCTTCCCAGGCTTACTAACCTCCCACTCCACTTCCAGTTATTGTGGCAGCTACATAGTATCCCAACCAACATTGGACAACTGCTGCTGGAGGCATTGGAGAAGTACCTTTCCTTGGAACAGCAAGGAACCCCAAGTCTGGGTAGCCAGGAGGGTGCTACAGTGGTTGCCTTTCCTCTTCACTTGTAACATTCTGAGATTTATCAGCAATTCACAATGGGCTGCGCTCAGTCGAACAAAATCCATCCATCAAGCTATATCTGGAATGTGGCCAGAGACTACATTGAGGTCACTGTTCAATTGTACTAATGATCAGCCTCACTTATGAATTGCCTTCCTTCATCGGATTCTTTTTTTTTATGATAATTTAATTGATTGAGCATACTGGCTTCTACTCATGAAGCTCTCCTCAGTGTAACTCTCGTTTTTCAGAATCATTGCTTAACATCCCTATAATTAGAGTTTGTTGCTAAATCTGTATCCAGATGATTACCGGAGTACAAGAGAGGCATATCTGGAATTGATCAAATCAGGGATTTTTGAGGAAAAAATGCCCTTGATCCATATTTAACAATTTGTTGATATATTATGCTTTTGGAATGACATTTTTTTCCAATTCCGATGACAAAAAGAAGTAAAATTAGGGAAGTTAATGTAGAATTAGGAAGGCGAATAATTTTCAGAGTTCTATCCGTACTGTTGGTGGGGATTTTTTAAAAAAAATGTATAGGATGACATGAATGGTTCTTTAATGTTGTATTTATAATGGAAAGGAACTCGGAAGCAACATAGTTATGTTCCATTCCAGAGCCTGCAATGCAATGTATTCCTTTGGTCTATAACACCCTTCCTTCTTACTATTCCACTCTGCAAGTGATTCATAATAATAATAATAAAAAAAAAACCCTGAAACCAGATGAGCTGGTCTTCCAATTCTCAATGGTTGATCCAGGTTCACTGAGAGGTTTATCAGCTAGCACAGACCTCTGTGCACTGCTTTAGTCCTACTTGTATGCTGGTGTGCCCAGGCCTATTTGGGTCCAAACTGGGTTTGGAGCCAGTCTGGAATGGTGTATGGTTTCAGGTAGAAATGAAAGAAATCTCTTCACAGTTTGACGTGCAACCAGGTGAAACACGGGAGATTTGGCAAAATTTTCCTTTCCCTTTTGTTTTCAGTCCACACCACACAGCCAAACTCAAGAGGTGCTAACCCCCACTAATCACCACTGAGAAAATCTATGAATGACTTCTGCAAACCTAAACCCAGGATACTCTCCCCACGGTCCAATTGACGACAATGAGGATTTTGCAATTAATTTCAATGACAGCAGTATTGTGCCTTTTGTGCCTATGCATAGTAGGTCAATGATTTTCTTTTAATTTGATCTCATTGGATTGCTTGAATCAGCCGTACACATGATTTGTCTTTTTTTTTTTTTTTTTTTTTTTTTTTTACTTTATAGGTGACACCAAGCTAAAATTTGATTTTGCTGAATTTATGGTATGATCAGTCACCCTCATAAAGAGTAATGGTTCCACAGTCTGGACTTGTAGGGTATCTGCTATGAAACTTAGTATGACTGTGGAAAGATAGTTTACAATATAACTCGTAGCTAGGGTATGACAGTCTATTGACTGAAATACCATTAATGCGCAAATGAGATTATAATCCAAGAGAGTCTTGATTGCTCTGGGTCTTTTATTTGATGCATTTTTCTGTTGCAGGCAACTTTTGGACATCTTTTTTTGAGACAGTTGTACATCACCAAGACATTTCTTATGTGAAAAATGATACATCAGTAGATGCTATGGCTGGACTAGTTTCTGAATTCTCTTCCATGTTTAAGAGACTTGGCTATGATGGGGTCATTGTCTTTGGCTGCTCTTCATCCTTCAGATCTCATAATCTGTAATGGTGTCTTCAAGCTTTATTGGCTGTTTGATTTTCTGGAAAGTCCAATGTGGATGAGACAGAGAGACCAAGCATAATTTTACATTCTAGTGGGGCGTCATTCTGCAGCTGGGGAAGAAGTGAAGAATGGCTTTAGTGGCCAGCCTCCATTCCATGTAAATGAGCAGAACTGCTTTACTTCCCCCTTAGGTATAACAATTATTATGAATTTGTATTGCTATTCATTCTCTATAATAATGAAGCGAAAATGTTTTTGCACTCTTAACCTTTGCTGTTAGATAGAAATAAAGAAGTAGTAGTAGTGACTACAAAGTCATCTTACGCGTTTGTGGCACAATACTTATTGCCACCATTTATACTCTGGGAGACAGAGTTTATGCTATATCATGCCTGTGCTCCCTTACAGCAAAAGTAACTGGTTAACTTTCTTTTTCTTCCTTGTATATTTGCAAAATAGATTGATTTATTGTTTGAATAAAAGCATACAACATTCCATGTATATTCTGCTTTTTTCAGTTAAATATATGTTTAATTTTAAATATAGGAATTGCCCCAAAAATAGCACTAATGTGTTGCAATCGAAAGTACATTTCTGTATCTTATCAAAATTTAAACAGCCCTTATGTACATGAAAGAATTTTTTGTTGTGGTTTGTGAGGTGGAATAACAATAATTACCAGAGTGCATCAATCATTTTTCATTGCCTAGTTTATATCAGTGGGATAAGTAGCTCCAATTAAAATCCCATTTTACATAAATAGATATGGTTTGTAACAAATCACGTTCTATTTCCCCCTTCTCAAATACCCTGCCATAGGAAATCTTTCTCATTTTTCAAAACGTATGCTGTGCACTGCTTATCTTTTTATGCTTAAAAAGACATAACTCGGCAGGCAGGCCTCACTACAGGTCTGGCAGGAAATAAATAGCTGTTACTGTAATTATCTATCAACTTACTGTTCCAAGTACTTTTAGTCAAAAACCGATCTAAAACAAATCACATGTTTGTTACTGACACATTATGGATGGAGTAAGCAGAAGTAAAGGATGTTTAGTATGCATTAACCACCGTAAGCATATTTGTATTTTCTTTAATATTAGTGATTTGAACTTGATTGTACAAGTGTTATGCTGATGCTGCTTGGACTGTAATGCAGAGTATTGTGAAAAGTGGAATATGGGACAGTTGGGCAAGTGTCCTATCTCTAGAGTGGAACTAGCCCACAGTGTTATGCAAGGAATGGACAAAAGATTGAGTCTTTTCCATTTGCTCCTGTGCACAATAACTTTTCACGGGCCCAGCCCTTTGCCCCTGAACACCAGGCAAGTGATGACCAAAGGGCTGGTTCCCTTGTATGGGGAAGGGCGTGGACATGGTCAGCTGCCACTCCTCATTGACTTTTAGAGCTGGGGGACGAAGGAGGAACACTTGTTAAAGGCTGTAGCCAGGGATGTTCTGGCCCACATTTCCCATCACTCCTGGGTGCAATGTGCCTCTGCACCTCCCCACTGCATGCAGGCAGTGGTTTACATGGCATGTCCTCCTTCTCGCTGGGGTGGGCCCAGAGTTCTGATCTGATCACAGACTATGCATACAGCTTATGGAAGTGCTCCAGCCATTGCTGTCACGGGGAGCTACATCGGTCGTATCAATGGGGGTGGGGAGGGGGAATGGTAGACCCTGATTTAGAAAAGCACTTAGCATGTGCTTAAATCCCACGTATTTCAATGCAACTTAAACATGTACTTAACTTTAAGCATGTGCTTAAATGCTGTCCTGAACAGGGGCTCTTTGATGAATCGGGGCCTTAATTCAGACTAGGCTGCAGAGGTCACTGTTAGGAAGCTTTTCCTGATCTCTCTCACATTTTTCCCTTTCTTCAGTGGACAATGTCTGCAGAAGAGAAGAGTGGGGGGCAGGGGGGTTGATAGCAGCCTTCAGCTACCTGAAGGGTTGGTTCCAAAGAGGATGGAGCTTGGCTGTTCTCAGTGGTGGCAGATGACAGAACAAGGAGCAATGGTCTCAAGTTGCAGTGGGGAAGGTCTAGGTTGGATATTAAGAAAAACTATTTCACTAGTAGGGTGGTGAAACACTGGAATGAGTTACCTAGGGAGATGGTGGAATCTCCATCCGTAGAGGTTTTTGACAAATCCCTGGGTGGGATGATTTAGTTGGGGTTGGTCCTACTTTGAACGGGGGGTTGGACAAGAGGACCTCCTGTGGTCTCTTCAAACCCTAATCTTCTATGATTCTGTGAATGTCTTCTAGCTTTGCTTTCCCTCTGCTTGCTGCTATTATGAAAATGCTCTACGTTGTATCAGAACCATAAAGCACCAGATTCAATTCCTGAAGTACTGAAGCAGTAGCTAATGCCTGTGTTTTTATTTGTAAGGTGAAGAAATATCTCATAGCTTAGGGATCATCAGGCTGGTTAGCTGACAGAGTCAGTCCCACTTGCGGGTCTTTTTTAACACTTTCTCAACAGGAAATCAATTCTGTCAGGAACATTGGGATCATTCTACTCTTTCAATCAATAAGCTCTGATTAAACAGTGGTATCTGTTGGGTAAATTTGCTGCATCATAATTAGAATTATTAATTAAAAATAGGAAATCAATTGACACAAATTAAGCAAAAAAGAAATTGGGTTTATTTCTTTGACCTTGTATCCAGAAGCCCTGATAACTGTCACAACATGGCTATGACTGAACTCATTTGTCAGTTTTTAAAAGTAAGAATAGTGTTTTAACAACTGTCTGCCCAGTGAAACATAACGGAGGCCTCTGAAATCGTCACCACAGACATTAGGGGTTGCCTGTGTGAGAAACCATCATTTATTTATTACATTTAATCATTCCCTGCGTGTCAAAGGGTGAGAGGCAAATGTCATCTGAGCATCAGTGAGGAAAAGGAAATAGCTAGAGAATCTATGGCTGGGTGCAGGCTGTAGCTTACCCCTGCTATCATTGTTCTACGTTTTCTCGGTTAACAAGTGTAAACAGACTGATTCGTTGCATAATAGACCTAGTGGGCTACCCACTGTTGCTAACTTAGTATTTCGTGGTGGTGACCTACATTATTCTCCTAGGCCAAATTATGAGGGTCACTAACGGGAAAACCTTGCTAAACTTCTTTGCAAGGGCAGTAGGAATAAAAATCCCCCCTTCACTCCCAACTGTCCTTATCTGTCCTCGCTCTTGTTTTTATTTCTCTGTAGTTGTTTATCTGTTTTTTCCCTTTCTCTCTTCCAGCCTTGTCCCTCTTTCTATTTCTTGGGGGCAGGGGACGGTTCAGATTTGTTGACTCTTTCCTTCCTTTCTCTTTGCCTTGTTGTTTGTTTTTCATTCTTCTATCTAATTTTTTTTCTCTCGCCTACATTTTCTTTCTTCTCCTTGAAGCAGGCTCAATAGAGTAGTGCAACACTAAGTTCAGGAATACTTTGGGCATGGCCACTGGCAAGGATTGAGCCAATGCACAGCCAGTATGCTCTTGGGCACTTTATATCTGCTGTTAATACCAGGTATTTTGCAATGACCTGCACTCAAAAGGTATTCTAGCTGTTGGGAAGCATGGTAGGGTGCTTATATATGGCACGAGGCCAATAAACTTTGTTGTTGGTGCACCACATTAATTCTTCGGGGGGAAACATGTTCTTGAGTATTTTGAGGCTAAGTATCTAATTCCTGAATGGTGGCTGAATAAATTCTGATATAGTCAAATAGTAATGGAATTTGACAATGGGTCAGTGTAGCAATGCGGGACTCACTGGTGCAGCACTTCCCGCTGGTGGTCCCAGGAATTAGCTCTCCAGCCTCCAGAGTGCCCTCTTCAGGCCAGTGACCCGCTTGCTTCAGGCTTCCTTGTTCCTCCCGGACCCCGGTGCCCCTTCCCTCGGGGTTCTGCCCTCTGCAGTCTGTCCTGCAGTCTCTGGGTCTCCCCGCCCCAGGGAATCCCCACCCTCTATCTCCACCTTGCCTCAGCGGCTACTGCCAGTGCTCATCTAGCCCCAGTGTGCGGACTGCAGTCTGTACCACTATTTATTGGCAAGGAGGCTTTGGACCTGCTGCCCTTGCCTAACCTTGGGCTGCCCCTCTGCAACCCCAGTACCTGCTTTAGGCCTTCAGCCAGGTGGGCAGGCTGGGGGTTTTCTAGCCTGGAGCTCCCCAGCTCCTCTGGCCTTTCCCCAGCCCTGCTTCACTCCAGGTACCCTGGTGAGCTCCCAAGCAGCCAGGCCCATCTCTCTCCACAGCTAGAGAGAGACTGCCTGAGCTCCTGGCTCACAGCCTTTTATAGGGCCAGCTATGGGCCTGATTGGGGCGTGGCCCCAGCTGTGGCTCCCTTTCCCATCAGCCTAGCCTTTGGCTCCCCTGGAACCAAAGCCCTTTCCCCCGGGCTGTTTTAACCCCTTCAGGGCCGGAGCGGGTGACCACCTCGCTACAGTCAGCAACGGATACCTGGAACCAAAGCCCTTTCCCCCGGGCTGTTTTAACCCCTTCAGGGCCGGAGCGGGTGACCACCTCGCTACAGTCAGCAACGGATAAATGCTAATCTTCATGTTTCGGTATGATCCCCTGCACAAAATATGGAAATAAGGAATCTCATGCATTTATCTCTTAATAAGTACATGCATGCCATGATTTTCAGTGGGTTCTAAACTAGTTACATACCTGTATCCAATGACTTCCAGTTAGAGTTAGCACGACTCCCATCCTAAAGTGTTCATCTGTTTGTACCAAGTTTTGTTGCCATAGGTGAAGTTGGAAACTGGTTAAAAATGTGTTGTCAGTTATGATGATAATCTAGAGTAACTCCCTTCAGGTCTATGGAGACACTGAATTTACTCCTATGTTGCTGAAAGCAGAATTTGGCCACTTTGCCATAGTTATGCTTAGTAAAATATTAGTTTTAAGTAATATGCTCTTTTCCTAAACTAATTGTTAGGAGCCTCTTCCTGAAGATTATCCTATAACTCAGATAACCCCAAGGCACAAATTGCAAGATAGTTTACATGCAAGCAATTAAGGATATGATCCTGCAGTCTTTATTGGGATAAAACTTCCATTGATTTAAAAATCAATGTGAGTTTTGTCTGAAGGAGGACAGTAGGATCAAGGCCTAAGGCTGTAAGTAGAGACGTAAACTTGAAACTCAAAGCTGAGCTCACCACGACCTTTGCGGGGGGTGGCTTTTAGATTTAAACCCCTGCGTTGGAACCTGTCCCAACGGTTATTGGTTCAGGGTCAGATCCAGAATCAGAAGGAGTCTATTCCTGGATCCGGTTTAGAGAGATAGGGAATCTCACAAGATTCCACCATTTGGGGCTAAAATATTGTAAGATTTTGGCACTGTCCAACCTCAAAGCATTACACCAAACCCCAGCCTCATGTGGTACCTTGTCTGGGTATGTATCTGGATCTAAATACTACCTCCTTGACTCATCTTGATCTGCAAGTAGACATTTTCTGCCACACAAGGATTTGGCCATATATGGGCCCTCACTGGTTCACAGAACAATGCTGGATACTGCATGTATGTGCAGTGAACTTTCTATCACAACCACCAGATGCTTAAAACACGTTTCCGCAACCCCTCCCTAACACTGGGAAGTTTGTTGAAGAGGGACACAGGAGGGATTTGGCACCTTGAGAGAAGAACTTATCCTGAAAAGGAGAGTTAGACTCAGGAGAGACCTGAAGGCAGGGAGACTGAGTGTTCAGGGAAGCATATGTGACTGGTTAGGTGGATGGCAGAGCATAATGTGAAGTTTATTTACTAATCCTTAGTGGTATTAATAGTTTCCTAATGATATCAGTCTAGTCTGATTACTTAATTGCTATAGAAGTCTTGGTCACCTGCAGCATAAAATTAGCATATGTAGAAAATGTGCTTTATGAAATCTGAGGCAGTTACATTGGAAATAATCCTTAAGCAAGAACAGTGGAATTTGTATGCACAGAAGCAAACCTTGTCTCCACTTAACTTTGGGATAAGTTGAGTCATTTATTTTTTGTTTGTTATAGATATTGAATTTTGAATGGCAAAGTTTCCGGGCCATTTACATAAGATGAATGGCCATGAGCCTTTATTGAAAACTTGTATGACAGTAAGATTTAAGAATCAAGTTTACAACTATTCCATTGAGAGAAGCTTTGCTACTTGGTTTCTATATTGAGATACTATGGTACTTCCTAATGGCACAGTGCACGTTTCAAGTGCTACTAAATGAGCTTTCATTAGTCCACTGGGAACTGTAATAGACATTATTCTTACAAACTCTGGCTTTTTTATTTTTTATGTTTTTAATGTCCTTATTTTTCCAAGGAATGGATCTTTTTATTTTAGCATGTAGTAAGTATCTGACGATCTGAATTGTTCTTCTGGATAAAAAAAATTATTCCTAAAGCCTTCACACTGTAGGAAAGCCGAAGCCTGCAAAAATCTAATCAGCTCAGTTGTGCCAAGCTTAAAATATTTAGGAATTCAAGCCCCAAACCTATTTGTTTATGATCAACTTAAAGTTAATTTGGCTTAATAGCTTTTACAGAATAAAATAAGGAATTGTTTTGTGGGGAGATACGGACAGGAAAACTTCAATGTTTTTTAAATTATAATTAATGGACTTGTTTATTGGGTATTATATTACACTCAGACTTAAAGTAATGCTTTAAGTTGCTATTTATTACTAATATAGAATTCTGGTTGTACGGTGTAAGAGAGAAAAAGATGATGATTAAGAAATCATGAGTTGGATGAGTTGGTTGAGTTCAGGATCCTGACGCAGGGAAGAAAGGTAAGCAGCAGGATACGGACCCTGGACTTCAGGAAAGCAGACTTTGACTCCCTCAGGGAACAGATGGCCAGGATCCCCTGGGGGACTAACATGAAAGGGAAGGGAGTCCAGGAGAGCTGGCTGTATTTCAAGGAATCCCTGTTGAGGTTACAGGGACAAACCATCCCGATGACTCGAAAGAATAGTAAATATGGCAGGCGACCAGCTTGGCTTAATGGTGAAATCCTAGCGGATCTTAAACATAAAAAAGAAGCTTACAAGAAGTGGAAGGTTGGACATATGACCAAGGAAGAGTATAAAAATATTGCTCGGGCATGTAGGAAAGATATCAGGAGGGCCAAATCGCACCTGGAGCTGCAGCTAGCAAGAGATGTCAAGAGTAACAAGAAGGGTTTCTTCAGGTATGTTGGCAACAAGAAGAAAGCCAAGGAAAGTGTGGGCCCCTTACTGAATGAGGGAGGCAAGCTAGTGACAGAGGATGTGGAAAAAGCTAATGTACTCAATGCTTTTTTTGCCTCTGTTTTCACTAACAAGGTCAGCTCCCAGACTGCTGTGCTGGGCATCACAAAATGGGGAAGAGATGGCCAGCCCTCTGTAGAGATAGAGGTGGTTAGGGACTATTTAGAAAAGCTGGACGTGCACAAGTCCATGGGGCCGGACGAATTGCATCCGAGAGTGCTGAGGGAATTGGCGGCTGTGATTGCAGAGCCCTTGGCCATTATCTTTGAAAACTCGTGGCGAACGGGGGAAGTCCCGGATGACTGGAAAAAGGCTAATGTAGTGCCCATCTTTAAAAAAGGGAAGAAGGAGGATCCTGGGAACTACAGGCCGGTCAGCCTCACCTCAGTCCCTGGAAAAATCATGGAGCAGGTCCTCAAAGAATCAATCCTGAAGCACTTAGAGGAGAGGAAAGTGATCAGGAACAGTCAGCATGGATTCACCAAGGGAAGGTCATGCCTGACTAATCTAATCGCCTTTTATGATGAGATTACTGGTTCTGTGGATGAAGGGAAAGCAGTGGATGTATTGTTTCTTGACTTTAGCAAAGCTTTTGACACGGTCTCCCACAGCATTCTTGTCAGCAAGTTAAGGAAGTATGGGCTGGATGAATGCACTATAAGGTGGGTAGAAAGCTGGCTAGATTGTCGGGCTCAACGGGTAGTGATCAATGGCTCCATGTCTAGTTGGCAGCCGGTGTCAAGTGGAGTGCCCCAGGGGTCGGTCCTGGGGCCCGTTTTGTTCAATATCTTCATAAATGATCTGGAGGATGGTGTGGATTGCACTCTCAGCAAATTTGCGGATGATACTAAACTGGGAGGAGTGGTAGATACGCTGGAGGGGAGGGATAGGATACAGAAGGACCTAGACAAATTGGAAGATTGGGCCAAAAGAAATCTAATGAGGTTCAATAAGGATAAGTGCAGGGTCCTGCACTTAGGATGGAAGAATCCAATGCACCGCTACAGACTAGGGACCGAATGGCTCGGCAGCAGTTCTGCGGAAAAGGACCTAGGGGTGACAGTGGACGAGAAGCTGGATATGAGTCAGCAGTGTGCCCTTGTTGCCAAGAAGGCCAATGGCATTTTGGGATGTATAAGTAGGGGCATAGCGAGCAGATCGAGGGACGTGATCGTTCCCCTCTATTCGACACTGGTGAGGCCTCATCTGGAGTACTGTGTCCAGTTTTGGGCCCCACACTACAAGAAGGATGTGGATAAATTGGAAAGAGTACAGCGAAGGGCAACAAAAATGATTAGGGGTCTAGAGCACATGACTTATGAGGAGAGGCTGAGGGAGCTGGGATTGTTTAGTCTGCAGAAGAGAAGAATGAGGGGGGATTTGATAGCTGCTTTCAACTACCTGAAAGGGGGTTTCAAAGAGGATGGCTCTAGACTGTTCTCAATGGTAGCAGATGACAGAACGAGGAGTAATGGTCTCAAGTTGCAATGGGGGAGGTTTAGATTGGATATTAGGAAAAACTTTTTCACTAAGAGGGTGGTGAAACACTGGAATGCGTTACCTAGGGAGGTGGTAGAATCTCCTTCCTTAGAGGTTTTTAAGGTCAGGCTTGACAAAGCCCTGGCTAGGATGATTTAACTGGGACTTGGTCCTGCTTTGAGCAGGGGGTTGGACTAGATGACCTTCTGGGGTCCCTTCCAACCCTGATATTCTATGATTCTATGATTCTATGAAATACCAAAGAATGGTCATGCTGACTCAGACCAATGGTCCAGTGTCCTGTCTTCTGACAGCAGCCAGTGCCAGATGCTTCTGAGGGAATGAACAGAACAAGGCAATGATGAAGTGATCCATCCCATGTCATCCAGTCCCAGCTTCTGGCAGTCAGAGGTGTAGGGACACCCAGCGCATGTGGTTGTGTCCCTGACCATTTTGGCTAATAGCCATTGATGGACCTATCCGCCATGAACTTATCCAATTCTTTTTTTGAATCCAGTTATACTTTTGGCTTTCACAGCATTCCCTGGCAATGAGTGCCACAGATTGACTGTGTGTTGTGTGAAGAAGTACTTCCTTACATTTGTCTTAACCGGCTGACTATTAATTTCATTGGGTGACCCCTGGTTCTTGTGTTATGTGAAGGAGTAAATAACACTTCCCTATTCACTTTCTCCACACCATTCATGATTTTATAAACCTCTATCATATCCCCCCGTAGTCATCTCTTTTCTAACCTGAACAGTCCCAGGTTTTAGTAATCTCTCTCCATATGGAAGCTGTTCCAGATCCCTAATCTGGAGTTTCTTTTAAAAATCGATGTTACCGGTCATCTGATACAGAGGGTGATTTAAGTGATAGGTTACATAACATAGTTTTGTGTATCTTTTGCTAGTTGCTCTTCAAATTCTTTTTTGGCCTGCCTAATTATACTTCTATACTTGACTTGCCAGAGTTTATGCTCCTTTCTATTTTCTTCGGTAGTATTTGACTTTGAATTTTTAAAGGGTGCCTTTTTATCACTAACTGCTTCTTATACTCTGTTAGCCATGGTGGCATTTTTTTTGCTCCTCTTACTGTTTTTTTAAAATTTGGGTATACATATAGTTTGAGCCCCTATTATGGTGTTTTTTAAGTTTCCATGCAGCTTGCAGGCATTTTACTCATGTAACTGTTCCTTTTAATTTTTGTTTAACTAGCCGCCTCATTTTTGAGCAGTTCCCCTTTTTGAAGTTAAATGCTACTGTGGTGGGTTTGGTATTTTGCCCCTACAAGGATGTTAAATTTAATTGTATTCTGGTTGCTATTATGGAGTGGTTCAGCTATACCTGCCTCTTGGACCAGATCCTGTATGGCACTTAGGACTGAATCAAGAATTGCCTCTCCCTTTGTGAGTTCCACAACTAGCAGCTCCAAGAAGCAGTCATTAATGGGGCCTAGAAATTTTATCTCTGCATCATGTCCTGAGGTGACATGTACCAAGTCAGTATGGGGACAGTTGAAATCCCCCACTATTATCAAATTTTTTGGTTTTGGAGCCTCTCTAATCTCCCTGAGCATTGTCACTATCCTGATCAGGAGGCTGGTAGTATACTCCTATTGCTATAATCTTATTATTCAAGCCTGGAATTTCTATCCTTGGAGATTCTCTGCTACAGTTTGATTCATTGAAGATTTTTACTATATTTGACTCTATGCTTTCTTTCACATATAGTGCCACACACCCACCAGCATGACCTATTCTGTCCTTCCAATATATTTTGTACCCTGATATTACTATGTCCCATTGATTATCATTCCATCAAGTTTCTGTAATGCCTATTATATCACTATCCTCATTTAATACGAGGGACTCAAGTTCACCCATCTTAGTATTTAGACATGTAACATTCGTATACAAGGACTTATAAAATTTGTCAATATTTAGTTGCCTGTTGTCATATGATGTAATTGAATGGGACTTTTTTCATTTGATTATGATGCATTTATGTGGTGCTCTTCATCCATGGTTTCTAAGGTATTTTGCAATAATAGTAATCACATTTTATCCAAGTATATTTCCAGGAACAGTCAAAAGCAGTAGCAGATACAAATGTCTTTAGTTTACATGTCGAGACAGATGGAGCAGTTTGCACAGGAATCAGGAAAAGCATAGTTGTTAAAAGCCCTGATTCCAAAGACTTATGGCTATATGTCGGGCAGACTGAGCAAGGTGTCAGTTGTGACCTCACTTGCAATTGAGGACATATGGATACCAAGGAGCATCTTTCAGATATACTGGACCACAACTGTTGAGCGCCTGCAAAATAAGCTGCAAAACTTTAGCATCAATAACAAAGTTTACAGGGAGCAAATGTAAATAGTATAAAATATGCTGAATGTGTTTGAGCAATAGGAACCCATGAGCAGAGATGCCGGTAGCAACATCCTGAATTGTGTTCTGAATGGGACATAATAAAGAGCACCCACGTGGGAAAAGTTACTATAATTGAGCATTAGACAACAGGGACTTGCACCAACAGTTTCAAATCTTTCTTGCTAAGTAAGGGTCTAGACCCAGCAATATTTCATAGTCAGTAGCTAGATCTTACCAGAAAAAAATCAGTGGCTAAACTGGATGACAATGTAACACTCCAACTCTTTATTTTCAATGATGGTCTCAAAAGAGTATTATCAGGTGGAATTTGCTTAAACTGAGAACCTCACTTAGCAAGTGCTTAGACCCAATTAACAAGACTTTTGTGGTCTCGTATGCCGTAAGGGTCTGATCAAAAGCCCATTTAAGATGGAAGGACTCTTTCCATTAATTTCAAAAGACTTTATATTCAGGCCCTTGGTTTGATCGTAAACTCTTTGGGGCAGGGACTTGCTTTTTGTTATTTGGATGTGTACGGTGTCTATCACAGTGGATCCCTGGTACGTAACTAAGGCCCATTGACACTAGTGCAATTCAAATAATAATCAGTAACAATGGTTAGATTACAAATTGATGGCAAACTGCTGTCAATCTCACCATCAATTCTCTGGACAGAACTAGAAAATGCTAAAGGCTAGTGATCTACAAACTTTTTTTTCCAGAATTTCAGGTAATAGAATTTGTTAGTTAACTTGGGCGTAAAGTGCGTCTATTTTTTCTTGGCAACAAAGTGATATGTTATCCTTGTGGAGCTTCCATTTTTTAAAAAGTATATTGTGTCTTTTTTTTTCATTTTGTTGATTATATAGTCCCGCATTTCAAGCAAACATAAAATAACACACTGCTCATTTAAATGTTGCCTTTTCAAGTTTAATTCTTCCAGTTTGCTATTAAAGTTAGCTCTACGTCTCCTACTAGCATCCTCTTACAGTGAACAGAGGAGACAAGATAGTGCTTGTGTTAATAACAACAACTTGGAACATTGACAGGTATCCGTTAGAACTAACTACAGGACTAACTGCCTTAAAATAATATAGATCTTCCAAGTTATAGACAACATAAACTATGGACTCATTAGGGTTTTCCAAGACATTAGACATACAACCTGTAATGGATCCACTTTTGCATTGAGTTTAAAAGAGATTTGGTTATGCAGTTACTAACAAAGTGTTTTTGAGTTGTTTTCTACTCCATTCAGCTTCTGTATTCGATGATACACCAATTAGATAGCAAAAGACCTGCCATGATCGACTGACCCATTAGTGTTAAAGAATTAGAATAGTGTGATATCCACAATACAGTTCAAAGGAAGCTGATTGAATTGCTACGTTTACTGTGTTTCCTCAAGATCTGCTTATGACAGGAAATATAAAATGTAAAAACAAATTATTTTTTAATCTATTAATGGGCTCCCATCTTTTGAACCTGTCTGTGAAGTTACCCTCTGGCATCTTTAAGCATGTAGATCCAACTATTTCCATCAGTTTAATGCCAATACTGAAAACTAATTTTCTGCACACCATCAAAGAAGAAGGGATAAATCTTGGACTCATGAAGTTACTTTCAATTCTTTCTTATTTCATATGCACTGGGGGTGAGGGGAAGAAAGAGATATTTGAGCAACATTTGGACATTTAAGCTTCAATCAGGACTTACACTGGCTTTACAACTGAGAATATTAAAATCCTTTTAGCACTCCAGAAATGACAGATATGCTGAACAGAAGAGCCTGCGTACCTGTGATTTCTAGAACAATTACAGGGTTTAAGCTTTGCTAGTTATAAGGTCTCTGTAAGGAATGAGGAAAGCTTCTTTGCTACAGTGTGAACTTAATTCCTTTTACACTTCCTGGATCTTAATTAAAGAAGACTTTAAAGTAAAAATGAGTCTATCAGCTCCTTCAATATCTAAATGCAAAGTTTTTACTGCCTTTTGAATTCTCCGGCTTGCCAAAAGTCTAATTCTCCCAGCCTGGCACCCAGTTACAAAACAGTATGTAATGTCCCAATGTAAGTTGAAGGAAATAGTGGCAAATACTGTATCATTGCTCTTGAATTTTTTTTTTTTTAGATCCAAAAGAAATGGAGACTAAATAAAGAGGAAAGCAAAATGGTTCTGAGAAACCTGATGTGCGGAGTATGCATGAAAATGCTGATAGATGAAAGTATAAAGAAACAGAAAGGGGACTGAGTGTTCTAACTGTAATTCTTTTCAAACTTGGCATTGTGAAACGGGATGAGAATCACCTGATTTGGAATCTTTTTTTTTTTCAATTTCTGCATTGCGTTCACTGTAACTGTCCAACTTGGCCTTGAAAGTTTCTGCAAGCTTCATTGTGTTGAGATGTGGTTTAATATTTGTGAAAATGTTAGCTGTTAGCTTCACACCTACATCTGGAACAGGAGTGCTTCGTGACAAGGGAGAGCTCATTTTCTTATCTTTCTTTTTGTGGATCCAGGTTCCATTTCATTCATATTCCACAAGTTTGATGGAGGGGAAGTAGATAAAGTGGAGAAGTGATTGCTCTTTTAGCCATCACTAGTTAGAATCAAAATCTGCTGTAAAGAAAGTGTCACTTACTGGCATTTTTCATATCTTAATGAGAGCTGGTATGAAAAGTTTAGATGAAAATATTTTCTGATGAAAAATAGGATTTTGTTTTCATCTACAATTTCTGTGAAACCCCATTTTCTACACAACTGTATTGCTGTCCAGAACATTTCTTCTCCATTTTTTGATCAGTGTTGGTTTATACCTACTCTGAATTCCTTTTCTTTGACATGTGTGACTGGTTATTTTTTTGAGTTGGTATTTCTCAAATAGGCATCAGGGGATGGTAGTGAGTGTTGCTATGTTTGTTAGTCATATGTTTCAGCTTCCTTTTTGGATTTATATAAATTATATGTCACTGGGGACTGTGATGTCTTCCCAGCCAGCTTTATCTTCTTTGTTACTGTTTGAAAAGTATTGAACAAGTCAATTATTTGATAATTAAATATCTTAAAAACTATTCAGCAAATTAGAAGTGACAGCTTATCTAATGAAACTGCTATAGTCAGAAAATGAGATAATGTAGATAAAGATATTGCATATACTACTTCAATTTTCGGATTGGTTATTTTAAAAAAAATTGTACGGTAATATTGATGAGATACAGAAAAAAAAATTCCATCTGCAGCTGCTCTCTCTTAAACAAAACACCTTTCAGCATATTGATTAATCATTAACTAACCTTATGTTTTCTCAAAAAGAAAAGGAGTACTTGTGGCACCTTAGAGACTAACAAATTTATTAGAGCATAAGCTTTCGTGAGCTACAGCTCACCTCATCGGATGCATTTGGTGGAAAAAGCAGAGGAGAGATTTACACACACACACACACACACACACACACACACACACACACACACACACACACACACAGAGAGAGAGAGAGAGAGAGAGAGAGAGAACATGAAACAATGGGTTTATCATACACACTGTAAGGAGAAAGAAAAGGAGTACCCGTGGCACCTTAGAGACTAACAAATTTGTTAGAGCATAAGCTTTTGTGAGCTACAGCTCACTTCATCGGATGCATTTGGTGGAAAAAGCACGGCTGCTACTCTGAAAACTGTAAGGAGAGTGATCACTTAAGATAAGCCATCACCAGCAGCAGGCGGGGGAAAGGAGGAAAACCTTTCATGGTGACAAGCAAGGTAGGCTAATTCCAGCAGTTAACAAGAATATCAGAGGAACAGTGGGGGGTGGGGTGGGAGGGAGAAATACCATGGGGAAATAGTTTTACTTTGTGTAATGACTCATCCATTCCCAGTCTCTATTCAAGCCTAAGTTAATTGTATCCAGTTTGCAAATTAATTCCAATTCAGCAGTCTCTCGTTGGAGTCTGTTTTTGAAGCTTTTTTGTTGAAGTATAGCCACTCTTAGGTCTGTGATCGAGTGACCAGAGAGACTGAAGTGTTCTCCAACTGGTTTTTGAATGTTATAATTCTTGACGTCTGATTTGTGTCCATTCATTCTTTTACGTAGAGACTGTCCAGTTTGGCCAATGTACATGGCAGAGGGGCATTGCTGGCACATGATGGCATATATCACATTGGTAGATGCGCAGGTGAACGAGCCTCTGATAGTGTGGCTGATGTGATTAGGCCCTATGATGGTATCCCCTGAATAGATATGTGGACAGAGTTGGCAACGGGCTTTGTTGCAAGGATAGGTTCCTAGGTTAGTGGTTCTGTTGTGTGGTGTGTGGTTGCTGATGAGTATTTGCTTCAGATTGGGGGGCTGTCTGTAAGCAAGGACTGGTCTGTCTCCCAAGATCTGAGAGAGCGATGGCTCGTCCTTCAGGATAGGTTGTAGATCCTTGATGATGCGTTGGAGAGGTTTTAGTTGGGGGCTGAAGGTGATGGCTAGTGGCGTTCTGTTGTTTTCTTTGTTGGGCCTGTCCTGTAGTAGGTGACTGCTGGGTACTCTTCTGGCTCTGTCAGTCTGTTTCTTCACTTCAGCAGGTGGGTATTGTAGTTGTAGGAATGCATGATAGAGATCTTGTAGGTGTTTGTCTCTGTCTGAGGGGTTGGAGCAAATGCGGTTATATCGTAGCGCTTGGCTGTAGACAATGGATCGAGTGGTATGATCTGGATGAAAGCTAGAGGCATGTAGGTAGGAATAGCGGTCAGTAGGTTTCCGATATAGGGTGGTGTTTATGTGACCATCGTTTATTAGCACCGTAGTGTCCAGGAAGTGGATCTCTTGTGTGGACTGGTCCAGGCTGAGGTTGATGGTGGGATGGAAATGGTTGAAATCATGGTGGAATTCCTCAAGAGCTTCTTTTCCATGGGTCCAGATGATGATGTCATCAATATAGCGCAAATAGAGTAGGGGCATTAGGGGACCCACCCCACCTCACACTGTTCCTCTGATATTCTTGTTAACTGCTGGAATTAGCCTACCTTGCTTGTCACCATGAAAGGTTTTCCTCCTTTCCCCCCCCTGCTGCTGGTGATGGCTTATCTTAAGTGATCACTCTCCTTACAGTGTGTATGATAAACCCATTGTTTCATGTTCTCTGTGTGTGTGTGTGTGTGTGTGTATAAATCTCTCCTCTGCTTTTTCCACCAAATGCATCAGATGAAGTGAGCTGTAGCCCACGAAAGCTTATGCTCTAATAAATTTGTTAGTCTCTAAGGTGCCACAAGTACTCCTTTTCTTTTTGCGAATACAGACTAACACGGCTGCTACTCTGAAACCTGTCCTTATGTTTTCTGAATTCAGTAGAGCTTGGAATTAGAAAAATAATTAAGGAATGTATTATGCAGTTTTTATAAAAGGTCTTATTTCTGCAATCTGAATCTGATTCAGCATTGCCACAAACTTTCCACATGGCCTCAGACAAGTCACTTACTGCAACCTGCCTGACTCAGTTTCCCATCTGTAACAGCAGTCATATTTGGCTTATAAAGGCGCTATGAGAATTGGTTCATGTTTGTACGATACTTTGAAAATAAAGGCCCTGATCCTGCAATCTATGTGCACAGGGGTCCATGGGCACTGATCCGATTGTAGGATTGGAGCCCTAAACTATTGCATAATATCATTGTTAGTATTTTCTATTAATATTAACTATGTAGCGTTTTGTTTCATAGGTGTTGGAACAACGGGTGCGGGGTACAGCTGCAGCACATCCTGGCTTGAAATGGTTTCCATTATATACAGGGTTTACAGTTTGGTTTAATGGCTCTCAGCACCCCCACTATAAAAATTGTTCCAGCACCCCTCAATAAATTATTTTGAAAATCCAGCAATTAGCAATTGTTTGTAAAAACAAAAAGAAAAGGAGTACTTGTGGCACCTTAGATGCATCGGATGCATGAAGTGAGCTATAGCTCACGAAAGCTTATGCTCAAATAAATTTGTTAATCTCTAAGGTGCCACAAGTACTCCTTTTCTTTTTGCGAATATAGACTAACACGGCTGCTACTCTGAAACTTGTAAAAACAAAACACACAAATCCCCTGAAAATTGAATGTCATAGACTGAAATTCAGCCTGTAATGATCAGGAAGGAAGATCTTCATAACAAAAACATGCTACAGATAAACTTAAATGTTAATACTATCAGTTATTTTTAGTAACATCTTCCAAAAAAAAAAGATGCTAGTTTTCTGTCTCATCTGATTTGTGGACACACATCAGAAAAAATTCTGAATCACTTTGTTCCTGACAAACTTACCAGATAGGGTTCACTATTTCCCTAGATGTTTCTTGTCTAACAGCCAGGAAAATGATCTGATCTCAGGTCATGGTCATTTTTCTTCCCAGCCTCGTGTACAAATAATCTGTCCTCCATAGTGCAATCACATGTATTTACCTTGCTGATGTTCTAACAGGAAGTCGCATGCTTCTATTATTTCACTTTTTCATTTTCCCAATGGCAGCTGTCATTTAAAAAATAGATAAATGACAAGACAATCACTGTTACTGTAGGCTAGTTGCTTTAGACTGCTAGCCTTGACACACATGCTCAAAGCAGCAAGATGCTACAGGCCAGAACTTCCGTTGCTGTAAATGTTTCCAGCTTCATTACAGTCAGTGGGCCTGGGCTCATAATCATAAGCTGAGTTACCATGCTGTGATGCATAAATATTGAAGAGAAAGGTGTAAACTAATTATTGATTACTGTTGTTTTTCCACATAAGGCTATTCAGAGCAGTAGTCCGCGGTGGGTGAAATTCAGTCAAGTGCACAGGGCCCCAACCAATCACTCCGCACTAACGCTGGTCAGGAATTATCTGCCAGAATGTTTTTTCACTGGAAAATGCTGATTTGGTGAAATGGAAACGGTTTGCCCAAAAGCGGCAGTTTTGATGGATTTCCCGATTCAGAAACTTTTTGAAAAAAAGAGAGTTCTGAAATTGTTGCAATGTTCCATTTTCTAAATGAGAACAATTGGTTTAAATTTTAGTTAATTTATCCTATTAAAAGAGGTTTAAAAAAAAAGTGGTCATGGTCAAATCAAAATGAAGTGTTTCAAACTAATCAAAATGAAATGTTTAATGTTTAATTGACCTGATCCAGTTTGGTTTTGGATGAGGAGTTTGTGAAAATTTTGACTGTGTCCTGATTCGGGAGAAGAAGAAAAAATTAGAAATCTCAAAAACTCCCATGGGGCAGGAAAACGATTTCCTGCCTTTTTCCACCCCATGCCACTTAAACCCTGCAGTGGGAATGTGTGTGGTAGAGGCCACTAGGGGAACAGTTGGGCAGGCTGTCATGGACAGTGATAATGAATGTGCTGATCCTGCGTAGATAGGCACTGGGGTGGACTGGACGAAGGCCACTAGATCTGCGGTGGTTCAGATCCACTGGCTTTAGGACCATCTGTGCAAATGGTGTGGAGAGGCTGCAAGCTATTTCGGAATAGCATAACAACTGTGAAGGGAATTGGTTCCTATGCCCTGTTGTTGGGTTGGCAGTGGGTATTTTGCCTACCTTCAAACCTGCCATGCGGCATCCACATAAAGCTATAATTACTTGGGCTTTATGTGGGTAAAGCAATTCCACCCCTTGCAATTAGATATCATCTACAGTATCATTCTATCTTGCTGTGTATCTATCTTTTGTATTACTGTAACACCCATTGCCTAGGTACCTAGGCCCTGGAATTCAGTAAAAAAGGGGGTATAATATTCCAAATAAAAATTGGTTTTATTCCTGCCTAGCGAAGATTAATTGCCTGTACTTGTATTTTTCTTTTTTATCCTGTTACTAGGATGGTCTCTTTCATGCTCACTGGTATTTCTCCACTGTTTTCTAATGATAAATACCAGAAGCTGTTTCGAAGAGGCTATTTTTGATGATTGAACTTCTTAGTCTTCACTGGCTTATGTAGAGCATTGACCAGGACTTAAAATGAAAGTGTTCTTCCTTTTTGTGTGTCTAAAAGGGACATTGGTGTTAATAGTTTGTCAGAGAAAGACAACAGTGATTTAAGGCATCTTGGAAATTTTATGTAATGTTAAAGACGTGCAGATTTAAATATGCCTCTTAGAAAAGAGAATAGCAAGTAGCCATGTGTAGATATTTGCATCTAGACTTTTATAAATCTTTGAACTCTTTTAGATATGAAAGATACCCATATTTCAAAGGACATCAGGCATGCTGCTGCTCTAATTCTCTTCTGAAGTTCTTAGGAAACATAACTCACTTTAGAGCATCTAAGGTCCCAGCCAGAACAGATCACTGGTGACACAGCACCTTTAAAACTAAACTCGTTTAGTTAAGGAGCTGCACACAACGACTATAACAGGGATTGTAGTTTCTGTGGCAAATGGGAAGAAGCAGCACTGTTAATTTTACAGCTGCACTGTCAAAAACAAAGCCAAATATCAGAACCCAAAATGTTTACTCTGGTTTTTAATAGCGTGGCACTACAATGAATTGCTTATTGATCACATTTAAAATGAACAATGAGTTCGTATTGTGCTGCGCTATGTGTAAGGGATACGATTCTTTGTCCCCTTATTGGGGAATCTTTATTACTAGCTGTGGCATTTCTCCTATACCCATCACTGTCTTATCTTGGCACCGTTTTTTTCATAGATGGTCCATATGTTTTAAAATGCCAATTAAATAATTGACTGTATGAATTTCCATACTGCCCTGTTCAGTGGAAGTGAAGGGATAAAGATGCCCATTGGACTGGGACACCGGAGAATGAGAAGAAACACTTCCTACGAAAGCTTATGCTCAAATAAATTTGTTAGTCTCTAAAGTGCCACAAGTCCTCCTTTTCTTTTTGCGAATACAGACTAACACGGCTGCTACTCTGATTCCTACACTTGTTTTTGTGAGAGAGAGTATTCGGTTTTACCCTTAATACCGTACCAGTAGCTATAGCTACACTGCCTGACTGCCATAGAGAGCATCATCAGAGTTACCTTCTGGACTTGCACGTTGGATGCTCTGTTTATGTGCTGTTAACAAAATTAAAAAAAAATAAACAATAGGGAGAGTTACAAATGCTGGGCCTGGGTATGCATTGTGTCATGCTTCGGGAGGTTGCACGCTGCGGGCCATGTTTTGGCCCCAGTTCTGCCTGCTTTGCACTACAAAGGAGATGTCTAAACTGGTGAGTTCAGGTTACCCTTCACATAGGGCAGCCCACAGAGGGCACACACCACCGCCCTGCTCAACGCCAGTGTTTGGAGATTTCAGAGTAGCAGCCGTGTTAGTCTGTATTCGCAAAAAGAAAAGGAGTACTTGTGGCACCTTAGAGACTAACAAAAGTGAGCTGTAGCTCACGAAAGCTTATGCTCTAATAAATTTGTTAGTCTCTAAGGTGCCACAAGTACTCCTTTTCTTTTTAGTGTTTGGAGAGCGTGGCTGTGGAACAGCTGGCATGGTTGGTGTTCTTCTGTGTTACTGCTATCCCCAGCTGCTGGAAGGTCTCACTGGCCCTTGCGTTAAGTGGCCCTAGTATCCCAGAGAGACTTCTAGGAAGGAGTTCCAGGCGATCCTGGTTGAGGGCTCAACTGCAGCCAGAGCAACTCTCCAGGCAGGTTAGTTCCACTAACCCAGGAATCTATCCTTGCAACAAAGCCCGTTGCCAACTCTGTCCACATATCTATTCAGGGGATACCATCACAGGGCCTAATCACATCAGCCACACTATCAGAGGCTCGTTCACCTGCGCATCTACCAATGTGATCTATACCATCAGGTGCCAGCAATGCCTCTCTGCCATGTACATTGGCCAAACTGGACAGTCTCTACGTAAAAGAATGAATGGACACAAATCAGACGTCAAGAATTATAACATTCAAAAACCAGTTGGAGAACACTTCAATCTCTCTGGTCACTCGATTACAGACCTAAGAGTGGCTATCCTTCAACAAAAAAGCTTCAGAAACAGACTCCAACGAGAGACTGCTGAATTGGAATTAATTTGCAAACTGGATACAATTAATTTAGGCTTGAATAGAGACTGGGAATGGATGAGTCATTACACAAAGTAAAACTATTTCCCCATGGTATTTCTCCCCCCCACCCCACCCCCCACTGTTCCTCTGATATTCTTGTTAACTGCTGGAATTAGCCTACCTTGCTTGTCACCATGAAAGGTTTTCCTCCTTTCCCCCCCCCGCTGCTGGTGATGGCTTATCTTAAGTGATCACTCTCCTTACAGTGTGTATGATAAACCCATTGTTTCATGTTCTCTGTGTGTGTGTATATAAATCTCTCCTCTGTTTTTTCCACCAAATGCATCCGATGAAGTGAGCTGTAGCTCACGAAAGCTTATGCTCTAATAAATTTGTTAGTCTCTAAGGTGCCACAAGTACTCCTTTTCTTTTTGCGAATACAGACTAACACGGCTGCTACTCTGAAACCTGTCTCCAGGCAGTGTTGGACAAGCGGTTTAAGCCTAGCAGCCTCAGAGCCAGGGGAGCCACCCTCACCAGGAACCTCCCCACACAAGATCCCTGGCCACCAACCCACATCTACATCCCAGGCAGGCTTGATCAGCAGTAAGCAGACTGGCAAGCACCCGTTTCGAGGATACCCCCAAGGGTGATTTACCAGACAGTTCCCTGGATCCTTCCTCCCCTCCGTTTGTCAACCGCCTTTCTTCCTTGCTCCCTGCGTGGGGGTCTATAACATCAGACCAATGGGTCCTCAATATGTTGGCACAAGGTTACGCTCTTCAGTTACTTTCTATACTCCCATCCCACTCCCTCTCCCCAGCCGTCTTCATGGACCCCTCTCACGAGAATCTTTTCGAACAGGAGGTAGAGAGTCTACTACACCTGGGTGTGGTAGAGGTAGCTCCTGTGGAGTACAGGAACAAAGGGTTCTATTCCCGATACTTTTTAATCCCCAAGGCCAAGGACAGTCTGCGACCCATACTAGACCTGCGGGACTTGAATCGCTACTTAGAAAAACTGAAGTTCCGCATGGTGTCCCTGGCCTCCATCATCCCCTCCCTGGATCCGGGGGACTGGTACACCACGCTCGATCTGAATGATGCATACTTCCACATCTCCATCTTCGAGGGACACAGACACTTCCTCCTGTTCACAGTAGGTCCCGATCGCTATCAGATCTCAGTCCTTCCATTTGGCCTAGCGACAGCACCGTGGGTATTTACCAAGTGCATGTCGGTGGTGGCGGCTTACCTCAGACGTCAGGGTGTCCGGATCTACCCGTACCTCGATGACTGGCTTGTCAAGGGCAACTCTGGGTCCAAGGGGACGTCGTGGTTCTGCTAGCCGTGTGCTGTCGCCTCAGCCTGTTAGTGAACAATAAAAAATCCACGTTAGTTCCGGTACAGAGGATAGAGTTCATCGGAGCGGTGCTTCACTCAACCTGCATTAGGGCGTTCCTGCCGCTGGAGAGATTCAAGGCACTGACAGACGTCATCGCAGAGGTCTCTGCATTTCTCCTGACCACAGCCAGGGTTTCCCTACGCCTACTAGGTGACATGGCAGCGTGTACATATGTGATGTGCCATGTCAGGCTCCGGCTGTGACCCTGGCAGCAATGGCTGGGGACTGTCTACTCCCAGTCCTTGGACTACCTGGAGAAGGTAGTTAGCATCCCCTCAACTGTACTTACCTCACTGCGATGGTGGACCACTCCTGGAAAGTCCTGTAAGGAGTTCCCTTCATCAGCAGTCCTCACTCAGTCGAGTTGGTTTTGGACGCCTTGGCTGGTGGGGGGGGGGCACACCTCAGCATCCTCCAGACCCAAGGTATGTTGTCTCCAGAGGAAACGATGCTACACATAAACGTCAGAGAGTTCAGGGCAATATGCAGAGCATGCGTGGTCTTCCTACCTCACCTTTCGAGCAGATTGGTCCGAGTCCTCACGAACAACACAGCCTCGATGTTCTACATCAACAGGCAAGGGGGAGCATGATCCTCGGCTGTCTGCCAAGAGTCACTCCGTCTCTGGGACTTCTGCGTCGGCCACAGAATCCATCTAGCAGCGTGTCATCTTCTGGGAGCCAGGAACATGCTAGCAGATCACCTAAGCAGGGACTTCTCCTTTCACCACAAGTGGTGGTGCTCCACCCGGAGGTAGCCGGCATGATCTTCTGGAGGTGGGGAACTCTCCAAGTGGATTTGTTTGCCACCAGGCAGAACAGAAGGTGCCATAGGTTTTACTCCAGACAGGGTCTGGGCAAGGGCTCCCTCTCCGATGCCTTCCTCCTGCCATGGGCAGGAAGCCTGATGGATGTGTTCCCTCCGATTCCACTCATCAGCAAGGTCCTAGCGAAAATCAAGAGGGACAAGGCAGAGGTTGTCATGATCGCCCCAGTGTGGCCTCACCAGCACTGGTTTGGGATGCTATCGAGCTTGTCAGCGATCCCTCTGTGGCCCCTGGCGAACCGAGTGGATCTGCTGTCACAGGATCATGGCCGACTCTTGCACCCCAACCTCATGTCCCTCCACCTCACGGCGTGGATGTTGCATGTCTGAACCCAGATGAATGGGACTGCTCGGAAGGGGTCCAGAAGGTCCTTCTTGGGAATAGAAAGCCCTTGACTAGGCAGACCTACCTGGCAAAGTGAACAAGGTTCTCCTGCTGGGCGGCCGAATGGGGCATCTCCCCTTGGCATTCTTCGGTACAGTTGACCTGCTTCATTTAAGGAACCAGGGCCTGGTGCACTCCTCTATCAGGGTGGATCTGATGGTCATTTCGGCCTTTCATCTGCCAATCCAGGGGCAGACTGTGTTCTCCCAGACGTGACGGTCAGGTTCTTTAGAGGCCCCGAGAGTCTCTTTCCTCAAGTCCAGTCCCTGGCCCCTCAGTGGGATCTCAACTTGGTTCTGTCCAGGCTCACGGGCCATCCTTTTGAGCCTGTGGCCTCATGCTCCCTGTCTCACCTATCATGGAAGGTAGCTTTCCTGGTGGAAGTGACATCGGCGAGTCTCCGAGCTGTGAGCCCTGACCTCAGAACCACTGTACACTGTCTTCTGTAAGGACAAAATCCAGCTTCGGCCCCACCCGGCCTTCCTTCTCAAGGTGGTGTCCGCTTTCCACATGTGCTAGGACATCTTCCTTCCAGTCTTCTGCCCTATGCCCCATGAGACTAGTTAAGAGAGGCGCCTTCATGCTTTGGACGTAAGAAGGACTCTGGCTTTCTACCTAGATTGGACAAAACCTTTCTGTAAGTCGACTCAGCTTTTCATCTCTACGGCTGATAAGATAAGGACCTCCCGGTGTCCACGCAGAGGATTTCTAACTAAATCACCTCTTTTATTCACATCTGCTATGAGTTCGTGGGAGTCCCTCTGCCGCTGATCGTCAGAGCCCACTCAACTAGAGCGCAGGCATCCTTGGCGGCCTTCCTGGCACACGTTCTGATCCAGGACATCTGTCGAGCAGCGATGTGCTCCTCGGTGCACACATTCACGGCCCACTACACCATCACTCAGCAGGCCAAGGACGACACTGGGTTTGGCAGAGCTGTATTGCAATCTACATGTCTGTGAACTTCTACCCACCTCTGAGGGGTACTGCTTGGGAGTGACCTGAGTTGAACGGACATGAGCAATCACTCGAAGAAGAAAAGACAGTTACCTTTTTCTGTAACTGGTGTTCTAACTGTCTTTTCTGCAGTATATGGGGCTTAGATGTTGTAAAAACAGGTCACCATAGCTCAGTGCCAGAGGGCTTCCTCTATCTCTACATTGGCACTGTGTAGCTCCTGTTGGAGCAGTGATACTCCTGACCCTGCTGGTCTTTGCTGTGTTACTCTACCTCCCTTGAAGGTAGAGCCTTCTTCATTCCCAGGGATAGGGTGGCAACAGCTGTACTCACCATAATTCAGCAGTCTGACCCCAGTTGCCTTTCCTATTAAACTGTTTGCTTAAGAAAAAGAGGAAAGAAAGATAGAAACAAAGAGAGGGATTTTTCTTTTAGTCTCGTGTAGACTCAGGTGCTGGAAGTTACGTGCCTGAAGGTCGGGGAAAGCAAGTTATAAAAGCTATGGGTTGGTAGACCTATTCTTCCATGCTGTTGGCAGTGCTCCAGTCCATAGCTATTGTATTGCCTAAACATCTGTGTTGCCTTAATGCCTGCAGACATTGTCTTTGTATCTGATCCAAAATGCTTATTGAAGTCAATTGGAGACTTTCTATTGATATCAGTGGGCTTTGGATTATGCCCTTCTAGAAGGAAGCTGATCTGTTCGTTCATTTTCTCTGTGCCCCTCTTCAGTTTGATTCTCAACATAGTGTTTCCAATTCATAGTGCCTTAGGCACATCCAATTTTGTTTCTGTCCCTTTTAGAGTCTTCCAAAAGAGAAAACTGGTAATGCTTCCCTGCAGAGGCATTAGAGCAAATTTCATGCAGCCGTACACAGCAAATGATAATATGCCTGTCAGGTACAGGTGCCCACTGCCAATGTGAAAAAAGGATTCGCCTTATTAGTGGCGGGATTGACTCACTCCACAGAGCCTAATACTGCAGTCCTTGCTCTGGCAAAACTCCCAGTGAAAAAATGAGAGACTGCTGTGAGTTTTGTCCCAGCAAGAACCGAGCAGAGGAAAGACAGCAAATTCATTTGGTTTTATTAGACGTTTGGTGCCCATGAGTTCTTCCTCCAGCGCAGTAAAATTCTAATTAAAGAACAGATCCTACCTCCCGTTAATATGACTCTAAAGAAACATTTTAAACAATATGGCATTTTTTTAAACCAACCTTATAATGAAAAGAAAAGCAGCCTATGTTGTGTACAGTGTTGTCTCTTATGAAGCTTTTCATGATTTTGAACTTCTGGTAATGTCTGGAATGTCAGAAGACTTAAAGGCTCATTTAACCCAGCAGTAATTTCTACAAAGGAAATGACAGACTTTCTCTGGGAAAAAAAAAATCAAATTTCAGGTCTTTCGAATCCTCCCCCAAAATAGCCCCTGATGAACATTCTTAAAAAGCTTTTTTGATGTCTCTATCAGGAGTAGATCTCCCCCCGCCGTTTTCCTGCTTCCAAAATATAGCGAGATCATTATAGCACTTGCAAACCACTCTAATTTTCCTCTTCCAATTAAAGGAGGAGTTGGGATGATTTTCTTTTTATTTGAGCAAGGAGTAAAATGTCTGAACAATCGTACAAATGTTTAGCCTTTTCACAGAATGCTGTGGAGATGTTCTTTAAACTAGGATTACTTTGAGAAGAAAATATTTCCACAAGGAGCACTAGCTAAGGAATCCGGGAGTTCTCAAATGTACAGCGATTGAATTAGGCTCCACATCTTGGAGAGTCAATGACTAGTGAGATCATCATCCAAGATTAAATCATGACCTGTATTACCCATACAGTTCCTGTCAGATGTAGACAGTGAACTAATCAGTACAATCTTTCCCTGAAGGATACAAGGACTTCCTTGCATCCATTTAAAAAATGAAGTTTAGATTAATTTCATCCTGTGAAGAACAATCTATCTGTTCAGGGAAAAATCACTAATGCTATTGAAATTACCTTCCCTTCTTTTCCCTTCTCGCAGATGAAGGAAAATCTCCAGCATTGGGAAATTACATTGAGTTCAAGTTCTAGCGGGTTTCAAATCAACCTCTGATTTTATGTCCACCTATGTTCCCACACCCAACTAAGGCATATGATCTCAGAAATGCCTGTTTGCATGTGGAAAGTGTGTGCCCCACCCAGTCTTGCAGATGTAAAGACTAAGATGAACATTTTCTTTGGGTGTAATATTGGACACCAGGGCTGAAAATTTGGAACTAAAGATAAAGACTCCAACAAGTTCAAAGCATGGTGTGTATATATAGTATTACACACAACAACCAACATAAGAAGAACATTAAGGTTGCAGAGTCAAGCACGCAAAAGTTAGGAAATGCCAGAATGTGGAAAAAATTGTCTGTGATCATGTAATTAAAGACTGCATCATCATGCATACACAAAAGGGGTTTGAATTAAGGTTGCACAGGTGACTTTAATTCTGGCATGTCCTAACATTTGAGTGCTGGGCTCTGAAACCTTAATTCTTTTATGATAGTTTTTTGGGTGTAATATCATAGCTTTTTTAAAAACTGAAAGAAACGGGTATTCCATCATGTGGGAAACAAATTGACATCCATATGAGTCATCAGCGTGATTGGAATCTTTAGCTCCATAGACCTCTGCCACTTGAGCTAATGAACTAATAGAAGGTTGTCATCCTCTATGTGGACCAGTCACTAGAGTGGGATGAGAGAGACAGTTGCCCCGGGCTGCCAGGAGGAAGGAAAGTTGCAAGAAAAGTCCTTTAAGGCCTTGAAGTCCTTGACTTCAGCATGCAGAGTACAGGCGGTATTTTAGGGGAACCCGTTGCCAAACTATAACAAATGTATACTGAGCACAAGCAAACTGCAATTTTTAAAGGTTTAAACCCTGGGTCAAATTTGGGTGGATTTTCACTGGGATTGCACATCAGTGACATCCAGGCAACTCCCTGCTAAATCTCAAGCCCTTTCTCCAAAGCACAGAGGTGCTAGAGCTCCTCAGCAAAAGTTGTAAGACTTTTTTAACATGAGCAAAATAGTATATTTTCCCCTCCTTTCATTCTCTGAAACAGCAGAATAATTTCTGTTGAAATTATCCAAAAATATTCATCCTGAGGCAGACATCTGGCATGGGAAATTTTAGGCTGAAGTGTTAAATTATGGCAGTGTTATAAACAAATGAAAGCAGGGTCTTATAGTGGAAAGTGATGGAGACTCTTAACTATAGGCAGTGGTACCAGTTCTGCCTATAATTCATAGGTCCATAGATTCCAAGGCCAGAAAGGACCATTGTGATCACCTAGTCTGACCTCCTGTGTAACACGGCCCATAGAATTTCCCCAAAATAATTCCTAGAGCACATCTCTTAGAAAAACATCCAATTTTGATCTCAAAATTTCCAGTAATGGAGAAATCACCATGACCCCTTGGAAGTTGTTCCAGTGGTTATTTTCCCTTACCATTAAATATTTATGCCTTATTTCCAGCCTGAATTTGTCTAGCTTCAACTCCCAGCCATTGAATTATGTTATACCTTTCTCTGCTAGTCTGAAGAGCCCATTATCAAGTATTTATTTCCCATGTAAATAATTATAAACCGTAATCAAGTCACCCTTTAACCTTCTCTTTGTTTAAGAGAAATAGATTGAGCTCCTTTAGTCTCCAGCTATAAGGCTTGTATTCTAATCTTTTAATCATTCTCATGGCTCTCTGAACCCTCTGTAATGTATCAACATCCTTCTTAAATTTGGGCACCAGAACTGGAGCTAGTACTCCAGTAGTGGTCGCACCAGTGCCAAATACAGAGGTAAAATAAATAATCTCTCTGGTCCTACTTGAGATTACCCTGTTTATGCATCCCAAGATTGCATTCGCGCTTTTGTCCACAGTGTCTGGGAGCTCATGTGCACCTGATTGTCAACCACACCCCCCAAATCTTTTTGAGGGTCACTGCTTTCCAGGAAAGAGGCCCCCACCTTACTAAACAATCTAGACCGTCCTCTTCGTTATTTACCACTCCTCCAATGTATGCGTCATCTCCAAACTTTCAGTGATGATTTTTTGTTTTCTTCCAGGTCATTGATAAAAATGATAAAAAGGGCCAAGAACTGATCGCTGCAGAACCCCACTAGAAACCCACCTGCTTGATGATGATTCCCTATTTACAGTTACATTTTTAGACCATCAGTGGGCCAGCTTTGAATCCATATAATGTGTGCCATGTTAATTTTATGTTTCAGAGTAGCAGCCGTGTTAGTCTGTATTCACAAAAAGAAAAGGAGTACTTGTGGCACCTTAGAGACTTAGTCTCTAAGGTGCCACAAGTACTCCTTTTCTTTTTATGTTAATTTTCTAGCATTTTAGTGTTGTTGGTTTTTTTAGTCAAAATGTTTTTGGGTATCAAGTCCAACACCTTACAGAAGTTTATGTCAACGACTGTTGCATTTACCAACCAATACCCTTCTGATAATCAAAGACAATCTTTGTAACAGAGTATTAAAATATAGTTTTTAACATCCCAATGTCCCAATATATCTTTTATCTAGAGAAACTCAATGTGTTAACTTCTTTAATGGTTGTAATAGCTTTCTGTCCTGTAGGGATTGAGCAGTGTCTTTCAACATGCAGTTATCATCGCTATATTGATAGTGTTGGGAATAAGCAACTAAATCATTGTTTCAATAGTGCATCTTTATCCATCTGTATTCTCTAGAAATCTGGCATTTAGACCTGGTTCTCCATTATTTTGCCATCGCATAGTTTTGATGTTTCTGCCACTGAGCTTTTGTGCAAAATTCAAATCCAGTCCTGGGCATCTCTTGCCAACTGTGCTGAATTGTGCCAAACTGAATGGTGTGGTTATAACATGGATAAATGTCAGCTAGGTACAAGAATGTGACCAGAACAGATTTTCAGTCTTGACACAGTACAGGATTTGCAAAGCTAGTGGATTGTTTTAACTCTTTGCTCCTGGTATCTAGGAATGGGGTATTTTAGGTTTTACTGCTGTCTCTTCATGTTTGTTAGTGGCTTGGGTCATGTGTTCCAGACTCAGTGTCATATAGACATGTGCAATCGTGTCCTAACACAGAGTTAAAGACAAATATAGAACTAAATTCGGCACTAATTATACCCATACAGTCCTAGTAACTACAGTAATGTTGCAGGTGTACAGTTATATTAAGGGCAGAAACTTTGTGGTTTCAAAAAATGCATTAAATAACTCATGATAATCCTGCTTTACAGGCACCTTCTCATCTCAGATTCAGGTCGTTTCATTTGATTGGTTATATATCCTCTTAACAAGGCTAGTGTTTTATTTAAACATTCCCAATTGAATTTAGAAATATTCCAGAATAGTGATAATTGGCTAAAATCTGCTCTTGGTTACCCTGGTGTTAATCTGGAGTAAATCCCTTGCAGGTAATGAAGTAACTCCAGATTGACATCAGCATAACTGACAGCTGAATTTGTCCCTTTTTTTCTTACACTGAGGTAAGGATACCTACGTTACTTTTCTCCGCTTTATCTCTGATAGCATGTCGATAAGATTCTGTTGATTGTATGCACACAGAGTATGATTATGGTCACTGTATAAAAAAAACAAGAACCCATCACATATGTAAGATTATGATAGAGGTCAAATAAGCACAGCCCTTAACGGTACAGGCTGTGCTGCTGGTGCTATATAGGGTGTCTTTTTCATATTAATAGTGTATCTAGAGTGTGATGGAAATGCACCACAAAGGCACTAATAACTGTCTCTCATTGGCATAGGTCGTTTGATAAATGGCGCAGTTTCCTTGGATCTCATTTATTTATCCGCTCAATTTTTAGACCTCTGTTTGCTTCATCTTTGTCCAACTTGTGCTGCCGTGCTAAATTCTCAGTAGATCTACTTATCCTGAACACAGTGGCTCAGTAATCATGCATGGAGGAGAACACAGTTGTTCCGGGTGAATGGGTTTCTCAGATATGTCCCTATTGGGTGTGTATTGTGAAACTAAACTGACAGCGGAAGAACAGAATTTGGTGATATGATGATACATGCCATAGTAGCTCTCAGAACCCAGAGCACTATATAATTAGCATGCACTTTCACTAGGCCTGATATTTTGTATTATATTAGAACTGTGTTTTTTGCAGAGGCATGATCTGCTCACCTGTAGATTTATAATATGCAGACATCTCTGATTACACTTACGCACCCCACCTCGTCCTTTATGTAGCTATTTACCCTTTTATTGTTGGCAATTAATCTATGATGGTATCTCTGTGAGAGAGGAAGTGAGTGAATACATTTGCCAAGGAATGTTGGCACATGACCTGCAATATGGCTGCTCTCATTAATACAGCCTTTCCCTGGAGAGTGCTACGCATTTCAGGCTCATCCCTCATAATATATTCTCTCTCTCTCTCTCTCTCACACGTCTGGAAGAAGCAGTCATACCTCCCTGACGTGACCGCTCCCACTTGGCTCTCTTATTGATGTTGTGGTTCCAGTCTGTGCATCATTTGACATTTTAAATAGCACATGCTTTTACAGTATAGCTCCTGTGTAAGCTTCAATCATTCTCCTACTCTCATGTTGTTGCTATTATTATTCTCTATAACAGTAGAGCCTAGAGTATTGGTTCTCAACCTATTTACCATTATGAGCCACGTATGCAGCGTTCTATGTGTTATGTGGGCTGCATTCACACAATATATATACTACCTCTAGAGCCCTGAGATGTCACCTGGGCTGCAGCTGTGAGTTGATTGGACCACAAGCAGCCTGCAGGTTGAGAACCACTGGCCTAGAGGCTCCATCAGGACCAAGGCTAAACTGTGCCAGGCCTACATGATGTTTTACAGAAAGATTTAACAATGACAGCTCTTTGCCCCAACGATCTTACAGCCCAGAGGCTTAAGTCAGTGTGATGCTGAGTGCTCTGAACTCCACTATCCTCACCTGGGATTGAGTCCACGCAATGGGAGGTGAGGCCATTTATACTGGCTTCACAGGTATCCAAATCTGGAGCCACTATTGGGACATAAATTAGGATTTAACACACTAAATTCCATGGGAAAAGGTTCTTTTTTGGTTAAGGTTTCATCTGCTTCTAGTGTTTTATTCTCCAACTTGAACTGCTAGACCCTGATCCTGCAACCATTTACACAGATGAATAATTTTACACACATGGGTAGTTGTGTTAAGCACAGTGGAATTACTCAGATGTAAATATTTGCAGGATCTAGGCTTTAGTATATGAGCTCTTTGGGGGAAGGACTGAATCTTTGCATGTGTCTGTATAGTGCTTAGCACAATGGGGGCCTGGAAACTATTGCAATATAAATATTATATAATATAAAATAAAGCCCTACAGCTAGATTCTGCTTTCAGACATAGAGGTGAAAATCCAGGGTGACCCAATGTAAGTCTTTTATATTGATGTCCCTGGAACCAGAATCTGTCCCACAAACCCAATTTTTATTTTTATTTTACAATGATCCATCTAGCAACGACAAAGTTTGTCACAATGGTTTATGGCTTTAAGTGAGGAGTAAACAGGAATGGATACAATTTTGAGCGAGAAAGATCCAACTTTCATGTTAAATTGCTCAGACATTAAACCTGGAGGAGATGGAGGTAATGAAAATACAAAATGCTTTGTATAAAATCCCCACGACACTTCTGAATACAATAAGCTGATACTCCTCTAATACTCATTTTACAACAGCACAGTGGTACTGTGTTCACCTGCTTTACCTCTTTTATAGGCCTTCACCCAGCTCTCACTGAAGTTAGTGGAAAGACTCCTAGTCGTTATCTAGACCAGGGGTGGCCAGCCTCTGGCTCCGGAGCCACATGCGGCTCTTCAGAGTTTAATATGTGGCTCCTTGTAGAGGCACCGAGTCCGGGGCTGGAGCTACAGGTGCCAACTTCCCAATGTGCCAGGGGATGCTCACTGCTGAACGTCTGGGTCTGCCCCTTCCACCCCTTCTCGCCCCCTCCCCATAGCTTACCGTGTCCTCGCTCCTCCCCCTCTGCCCTAGAGCCTCCTGCATGCCATGAAACAGCTGATCAGGAGATGTGGGGTGGGAGGGGGAGGAACAGATCCACGGGGCTGTCGATGGGTGGGAGGTGCTGGGAACGGGGACGGGGGGAGAGGGAGCTGATGGGGTGCTGCTGATATATTACTTTGGCTCTTTGGCAATGTACATTGATAAATTCTGGCTCCTCAGGCTCAAGTTGGCCACCCCGATGTATACCATGAAAATTATTCTTTTCTGACAACAGGCAACAACACTGGGGGGAACAGTGCTGAATGTAACGATAGGGATGGAACCAGAGACCTCTGGATCTAGACTTATGAACCTTTATTGCTTGAGATATAGGATTAGGTTTGCAAACTCAGAGGTAAGTAGTGGACTCATAAATGTCAGTACATGTTCTAGCCACTAGAGAGGGACAGAGAGTTACTGGACTATAGGTTAACCATGTACTTTTTCAGAAATTGTGATTCAAACCTGCCTGTAGTTTCTATAAGGTAGAAAAGGCTCCATCAACTTCAGCTGGAGTTGGATCTGGTCCCTGGGGCACTCTAAATGAGAAACATATCTGGCCCCACCTTTTTTTTTTCCTCCTCAGTGTTTTCCATGTAGAGTCTGCTGCCTTTTAAATCCTTATTTGTAGGTCTTCTTTTAAATACCTCCCAATGAAATTCACATTCTCAATATCTGTTGTGTGCCAAGCTGTTTTATTTAATAGAAAATTAAAATGTTTTGGCTGGCTACCTTGAGCTAGACATACCGAGTGGTGTAATGTGTGAGCACTGAGGCATTGTGTTTAAAAGCCTTTGGAAAATCCATCAATGGCCAGCCAGTTTCCCACCCACTACAGGCTGGCTTTACTATCCAAATTTTTTTAAATGTTACATCCAGTCAGAGGACTTGCTACTCCTTCCTGGTGCACCCTGATCTTCCCTGTGAATAAAAACACCTGGGCCTATTTAGTCTTGAGAAAAGAAGACTGAGCAGGGACCTGAGAATCTTCACATATGTTAAGGGCTGTTATAAAAAGGATCAGTTGTTCTCTATGTCTACTGAAGGTAGGACAAGAAGTAACAGGTTTAATCACAGCAAGGGAGATTTAGATTAAGTGTTAGAAAAAACTCTCTGACTATAAATTTAGCCCTGGAATAGGTTTCCAAGGGAGGTTGGGGAATCCCCGTCTTCGGAAGTGTTTAAGAACAGGTTGGGTCTAGGTCAGTGGTTCTCAAACTAGGGCCGCTGCTTGTTCAGGGAAAGCTCCTGGAGAGCCGGGCCGGTTTGTTTACTTGCCGCGTCCGCAAGTTCGGCCGATCATGGCTCCCACTGGCCGCGGTTCGCCGCTCCAGGCCAATGGGGGCTGCAGGAAGGGCGGCCAGCACATCCCTCAGCCTGCTCCACTTCCCGCAGCCCCCATTGGCCTGGAGTGGTGAACTGCGGCCAGCGGGAGCCGTGATTGGCCGAACCTGCGGACGCGGCAGGAAACAAACTGGCCCGGCCCGCCAAGGGCTTTCCCTGAACAAGCGGCGGCCCTAGTTTGAGAACCTCTGGTCTAGGTTTATTTAGTCCTGCCTCACTGTAGGATCTTGTGATTTCTTGAGGTCCCTTCCAGTCCTACGTTTCTGTGATTCTATGATTACAGCATGGAGTGAGATTTGGCAAAGCTAGAGAAAGAGAGAAATTTGAAATAAATGTTTAAATAAAATGGGCACATATAAATGTTAAGTAATATCACAGTGATATTTAGGGGACCAATCTGGACTAGCCACTGTATAAACATAGACACTTTCCCTGCCCCTCCAGCTTACATACAATACTTTTCTTAATACTTCACGACACACACACACACCTCACTCACTCACTCTCTCAATAATACTTAGTCCTGTCTTGAGTGCAGGGGACTGGACTAGATGATCTCTCGAGGTCCCTTCCAGTTCTATGATTCTAATTCAATACATGTGAACAGAGAGATTTGTATTCTCAGACCATTTTATACTGCTACCTGCAACTTTAGTAAGCATCATCCTGTTGTACACCTGAGGGAATTGAGTCAGAGCAATAAAGTGACTTGCACAAGGCAGAGCGAGAATTAGGCCAAAGTTCCTCACACTCTGTCCTGTGCTCAGGTCGCTAGGTCATGCACCTCTCTCCATGCAACATGTAGGTGTATAGTTAATGAGATAAATTTGTGCCTGGAACAGGTAGCTGCACCTCTTTTTGAAGCCAGTGGAGTTGTGCCTTCTCCCAGGTTGATTTTGGCCTTTTATGCGTTTGTTCAATACAGGTTTTTCTTAAAAAGGAAAAAAAAAATTGAATATCAGCAATGCTGGTTGAATAATGTATGTTCCTCTTCACCCTGGCTGAAGTTCCTCATTCCAAGCCACTAATACACAACTTTCCAGAAACAAAAGGACAAAAAATTATCTATTTTTTGTGGGAGAGATTCCACCTCTGATGGAAGCTATTTGAAGAGTAGAGTAGACCTTGTGGTTTGTAGGACGAGTGCTTCCAATGACTGTGGCTTTACATTTATGTTTTGAAGTCTTGCAACAGTAGTACGAAGCATATGTAGCTTGACTTCAGTGCAGCCAGGATTTCAACCTATACCTCTAATTCCACCCTGGGTTTGCTCCTTCCAGCTTTCTCAGGCATACTGGGAGAGAGACTATTAAAAGATTTAGGTTCTAATCCTGCAAAGCCCTAAATAGTGTGCTTTTAATTTTAAGCCCAGGACTACTCCCGTGTGCTACTCATGTGTTAAAGTACCTTGCTGGATCAGGGCCTTAGTTAAACAAGCGTAAAGACCTTTGAGTAAGTGCCTGATGTTAACCATGCCTTTTTTCTATGCATGCCAGCCTAAGCATCAAAAGATGGAATGAGACTCTATTAATGCACTCACCTAATCATCTCAGTAAATGAACGTGTCTCTTACAGGTTGTGATAGCGATCACTGGGGGCCGCATTGTAGCAACCGCTGCCAATGCCAGAATGAGGCTCTCTGCAACCCTATCACTGGAGCCTGTGTCTGTGCGGATGGGTACCATGGATGGCGCTGTGAAGAGCTCTGTGACTCTGGGACTTACGGAAAGGGCTGCCAGTTTAAATGCCAGTGCCAAAATGGAGCAACCTGTGACCATAAAACAGGAGAATGTCATTGTGCTCCCGGATACACAGGGGTATTGTAAGTTCAATGACAGGCATATTTTACTGTGCATCACTTAATAGCCTTGCTTGGACCCCTCTTAGTGCAGTGCATGTTTGATAAAATATACACAATCGATACATTATACTTTTTACTCTCTAGAAATCAGGTAACAGGATTTATGGGAGACCGAACAAGGGAGCACTGTTTATCACTGCTAATTAAAGCTGTCAACACGTCGAAATCAAATTTTAGTCTAAAGAGAGATTAAAAATTTAGGAGATTTACCTATGAATAAAATTATTGTAGCTGTGGTATGAATATGAGAATCAAACCATAGTACTGTACTTACAAGCAATCGGATATACATGTTTAGCGATCCAATGCAGTAGCAAATGGGACTCCTTTTCTCTGATTTATCTGACTTCCAGTATAACTGAGAAAGAATTAAAGATAACTCTATTGGCTTAGTATCTAGGGGGCAAATTTCTAGCTCTATGACTCCCATTAACTGTAACAAGAATCATGTAGCTAAATCTTCATATCCCACACTGAAAGTTTGAGTTAGATTCACCAAATCTGCATATTAATTTTAGGGCAGCTGAGCAATAGCTTCTTGTTTAAAATTGCCGACAGTGTAATGTCAGTTCTCATTAGAGTTCTTGCAGTAGTTTCAGAAGTAATTATGCTTTTCAAAATTATTTAAAGGAAACAGGAGAATTTTCTGGGGGGAGGGGTATTTTGTTCACTGAGGCCTACTTACGACTTTTTGAAAATCTATGGCAAATGCCCTACTTTTTTTTTTGTATGCAGGGTAGTTGTAGCTTTGTCAGTCCCAGGATATTAGAGACAAGGTGGGTGAGGTAATACCTGTTATTGGACCAACTTCTGTTCGTGAGGGAGACAAGCGCTTGAGCTACAAAGAGTTCTTCTTCAGTCCCATTGACACTGATGCAGACCTGAAGAAGGGCTCCTGGTGGCTCGAAAGCTTGTCTCTCTCACCAACAGAAGTTGGTCCAATAACAGATATTATCTCACCCACCTTGTCTTGCTCTTTTTTTTTTAAAAAAAAATTATTTATTTATTTATTTATTGGGGTAATCTGGCATTGCTTGTGGGCCAGTATGAAGGAAAGAATGCTTATGCCTAGATAGAAAATAAAGACTGTATTAACCTGTACCAATAAATTGTGTCCCTTTAAATATTTTACTACGTACCTGATTTCCTTACAATATTATGAACTCAATCTTATAAGCACTTACTACCAAAGGTTCTGCTTACTGTTGAGTAATCCCGTCCACTCACAGCAGTAAAGTGTTTGCAGGATCAGTATCTAATATGTTGCATGAGCATCTCCATTTGGAAGAATAGTCTGTTGTTTGCTTGTGAGGAGCCTAATCTGTTAAAACTGGTAATATGAGAAAGCAGCAGCCAAATGTGGTGAAAAGCACCCAGGTGCAGAGAGCTAGCACAGGCCTATTTGGGTCACTTCAGTATCATGAAATCCATGCAGTCCTTGCATTGACCTCCGGAGGCATTGGATGACAATTTCAGGGCTCAGGTGGCCATGTCTGCCCTTTGCACGGGGGGGAATTTCATTTAACATTTTGTAATAATTTTGGAAGAACAAAACGCTTACTGTTTTTCAGTATTTTAATCCTGTTGTTTTATTTTGTTTGCTGCTTGTTTTATTGCTGCGTCGCGTAATTAAGCTTTAAAGGCTGGATCCTGCAACTCTGATGTGCACGAGTTGTCTTTACGCACGGGAGCAGTTCGGCTGAGGCTGGTGGGACTTCATGCATGAGTAAAGAGTACACACGTGAACTCGGCTTGCAGGACTGGCTCCTCAGAACACAAACACAGCATCTTGTAGGAACGTAAATGTTGGAAATTTTGGTTAATTAATTTTTACTGTTGACATTGCCCATTGAAACTCACTGAGCCATTGATGATTTGCATAAGAGCTCCCATGAGGCTGTGTGGTGTGGATTTGCCCATTTCTTGTTAATGTTTTCTTTTAAAGTGATTACTTGTGTTTTGTTCCCCCACCCCACTTTACCCCCCCCCCCCCCGCCAAGCTGTGAAGAGCATTGCCCTCCAGGCAGTCATGGAGCTCAGTGTGAATTGCGCTGCCCGTGCCAGAATGGGGGAATCTGTCACCATATCACCGGCGAGTGCTCCTGTCCGCCTGGATGGATGGTATGTAACAAGTTACGACTCAACGCACTTGTAATCTTTGCTTAGAGTTGCTTTGAAAGTACATTATCATTTACTTACTTACCGTCAATACCTTGGGCTCCCTCTGTCTGCTCGCGCGGTATCCACCTGCTGTCTCTTGTCATATGCTTTGACTGTAAACACATTGCAGTGGGGCCTGTCTTTTCCGTATATTTATGTACAGCATTTACTGCAGTGGGGCCCCAAGGCAGTGCTGCAGTGCAATAAACACATAAGAGACTGTGACTAGCCTTAATGCACCTGTACTGGGGAGTGAGGAGGAATAAGATTCCTCCACCCCCATATGGATCCTCCCCACATCATGGCTGAAAGTGTGGAGAGCAGTGGCAGCATACCCTGTGCTACTTCCTAAGCAGCTGGGTATGGAGTGGGCAGAGAGGGGTAAGGAGCGGGCAGAAGCTTGGCTCCCCCACACTCAAGTGCTGAGCAGCAGAGCTGAGCCAGTGCTAGGAGAGGGAGCGTGCTACACCCTGCAAAGAGCTGTAGCACATTGTTCTCCCCGCAAAGCACCCCTGTGGGCAAGCAGGGAACAGGGAGGAATTGGGCCTCAGTGAGTTACAATTCCTCCTTGCGCCTTCTCCTGGGATAGTGCAGCTACATGCAACCCTTACGGAAAATTCTGAGCAAATGCCGAATGCTGTGCTGTTTTCATAACAGGAGAGGGAGAAGGTGGGAGAACAGCCGTGGCTCTGAAAGGCAGCACTACAGAGAATAGACACAGGATCGTGGGGACACGGAGATAGGGTCAGTGCTACCGTCCTTACTCAGACATAATTCCCATTGATTTTAATAGGAATTTTTCCTGCGTGAAACAGTTGGCCCCGAGAGAGCAAATTACCCTCCACTTTCGTTTTGTGTGTCAAGAAAGCAAGGCCAAACATTTTAAAAATCCTTAACTTTATCAATAATGTGATATTAACTCTCTACGGATTTGTCAAATCTCCCAGGCCTGCACACCGTTCAACTGCGCTTCATTACCTGGCACTTTGCCTTTATTAGCAATTAGTCTCTTGGCAGTCCTGCTGGAATTGAATGGAAAACAATGCCTGTGATTTTTCAAATTCCTGGTATGCTATAAAGATCATCACACATTACAATTTGTTGAGGACCTAATTCCACCTGGGATGTACAGGAGTGAGAGGGGACTTCGTATTCCTCTAGCTCTTTAAAATACCTCCATGTGCGTGCTTGGACGAGGGAGAATTGTACCGCATATCCTGTGTATGGAATGATAAATGTAGAGTAGGGCGCTCAGTTCCATCCCCCAATACACAAATGAGCATCTTCCATTGCCCAGAAAGATGTCCAGGTGCTACTTCCTTGTTTTTCTAGGTGCACCGTTATGCTATGACAAATAGCCCGGTCCTTAACAGTGTCCTCATTGTCAGCAATCACAAGCTTGCAGGGGAATAGAACTTGTGTTTGGATCCAAACACTGAAAAATAGTGATCTAAATGTCTCTGTGATGTAACTCTCTTGAAGTCAGTGGAATTAAACCAGGGATGGATTTGATTCAAGTGATTTTTTTTCCACCCCCTCTCCCAGTAATAGGAATCTGCCAACAGACTGAGTGCAAAATCATTGCCGGTGTAAAACAGTGCACCTTCACTGATTTCAGTGGGATTGAACCAGCTTACGCCACGAGGAATTTGGCCCCAAAGAGGTTTAAAAAAGCCACGTTACCTGGAAGACAAACTTTTTGGTTGCAAGAGATCTGAATGATCATGATGCTAGGATCAGATAAGATATTTTCCTCAAGATTCTGGTGGCAGGTTATAAGCTATCAAAGGAGGATAGAGATGCATGAGCAAACCATCCCTTCACAGACTTTTCAACAAAAAGAAAAGGAGTACTTGTGGCACCTTAGAGACTAACAAATTTATTTGAGCATAAGCTTTTGTGAGCTACAGCTTTTCAACCTAAGCCTTTCTCTGTGTTAAGAACTCCTAGTGGATCTCTCTCATAAGACACTCATAGCCAAAGCGAGTGGTGACACAGTGATGGCTCGAAGCTGGTCCAAAAAAAAAAAAAACAGCAGTGTTCATACAGGGTAAGTCACCCTCATTTGGCATTCAATGGGTGAGCAAAAGACTGTTCCTCCCTGAGGGGTGGGTAGCTAAGAGATGAAGCAGGCAACCCCATTGTTTTTCTCAGGCTGGCAGGCGGTGCTGCCACACTGCAGTTCCCCTGATAGTTGATTAGTAAAAAGAAATGAGCATCAGTATGTCATCCAGAGATTTTTTTTTTTTCCTGCCACTAGTGCTCCCCTAATATTTGTACTCCACGTACCAGCGTTTCTGAGAATCTAAATTGTCTTACTGGACTCCTCCTTTTCTGCTGTCTGGGCAGGAGACCTTTTCTCGCAGGGTGGAAATGTCACTAAAGAAAAACAAGTATGTAAAAGAAGATCAGAAAGTTTGAGAAGTCTTTTAAGGTGCAAAGTGGGCCCTAAAGAAGAGTGCTAAAACAGTGATACTGCTGGGCAGATGCAGCTATTCGTTCTGTCCCATTTGCGCTGTGCAACTTGAAGCTTAGAATTTTCTCTGCAATACTCAGTGGCCCAGAGGGACTTTCCTGACAACTGTTGTTGGCTGCTTAGTCTCCAGAGAAAAACCTGGAGTTAACAATTGATGTGTTTGAACTGAGCATAACTAAAAATTGAAGTGAGAGATCAAGTATTCCGGGGGAAGAAACTGAAATTATAAGCAGAAGAATTCAGCTTGTAAATGTTGGGATTTTAAATTTAAAGGGACTCTCCAGGGTTTTCATGAAAGGCTGAAAATCCAATGCCTAGAGAGCGAAAAACTAATTCCTTTCTCTTGCTGGAGTTTTAACTCCTGGCACGTGCCGTGGTTTGTGCAGCCAGACACAGGTGGGCAATAAATGGGCAGGAGAGATGGGGCTGCTAAATTGTGTTCATTTTCTTTTATACTATTGATAGTCTTTCTTTGACAACTGGATGTTTACTTGCAGAGGATACTTCAGACTCTGTGTGTGTGTGTACGTGTGTGTGTACTGGAGTTACACTGCACGTGTGAGAGAGAGAATTCTCCTTGGATTTATACGACTGTAAATGTACTCTGATATTATAGTACCTGGGACCTGCCACTACTCCCCCACTGCACTTTCTGTCCTCTCCTGGGCTGCAGACATGGGAGTTAATGACAGCTTTGCTTCCTTAGGAGCTGTGGTACCTGGGAGACTAGGCACCAAATTGAATGGGTAAAAGTGGCCTAGAGAGGTAGTCTCTGGTTTCTCCTTGGATCAGCCTCCCTTAGAGCTGTTTCTTCTACCCCTCAAGCTGCCTTGTAAAACCCTCTCCTGTGAAGGGAGAATCTGACAGAAATGCAGTGAGTTACAATAACACAATGTTTTATGTTGAGTATTTATTTCCCCATGTTTTTTTCACCAGGACAGCATGCAGCCTATTTTATGAAGTATTACACTGGAAGAGTTGCTTCTAATGCTAAAATGTATTGGGTATTTTTCACTCCAGTGGATGTGGGTGTTGGTTGGTGGGTGCTTTCGCCTCCATCTCAGCCATGTGCAGGTTTCTTTTTGTTGTGGTTTTTGTAAAATGAAATAAACGAAGGGGTGGGAAGACTTATTCTCTACTGCACAATTGTAATAATGCTGGGAAACTGTATTAAAAGCAGAAGCCCAAGAGTTTGGGGTCTTAAAAAATAAACTTTGCTGATAAGATGCGTAAACCACAAGAAGCTTTGGTCTGACATTTGATCTTGCACAAAGGGGCGTTTTATATCCTCTTAGCACATATTAATGCAAAAAGTTATGCCTAAAGATTTGTTTGGCTCTGGGGGAAAGATCTCAGAGTACTACTTTATCATTGTTTGTTGATAAAAATCCTGTTCTTTTTGAGACATGAAGTGAAAATGCATTTATCCAGATAAATGGATACCTGCATTTCCAAATATATAGTATTGCTTATTACTCAAGCCTGGAGAGACACGTTTGTTACAGTGGAATCTGACTGGTCTTGAATTGAGGCCAAAATGTCTGTTTTCTAGCCAGGGAACCACTTATCACCAGGTTGAGAAAGACCTGAGGGATCTGGTTTATGGTTAGAGAGAGGGGGCAGCCTTTCCATTGCAGGTGTGTTGCTATTACAGAACTTCCTAAGCTATTGACATTGGGCCCTGGAGGAGGAGCTGAAACCAGGAATATCCTCATTTGTGATGCTTCATTTTTCATTTTTATGTAAGATTTATTCAGTATGTGCTTTGTTCACAACTAGGAGCCCCTGGCACTTGGTTGGGGAAATGAGACTTCACAGAGACACACACCCCCCCCGCCAAAATAAAAAGGTTAAAGGAAAATCCCCTCGGCTTTTCTGTCAAATGTTGTGTATTCTGGGTGGTGCAGGCAGTGACTCCAATACTTAAGGTCTCCCAGCACTTTCCATTTTAAGACCCTGCCTCAGTTGCTTATAACTGTGTCCAACTTGAATGGTTTGGACTGAAATTTTGCATGCTAGGTGTCTGCCTCATGCCGAGGTTAAGGGAAAACCTGTTGTTTTGCCCATATTAAAGTCTTACAACCTTTTAGTTATGGAGCTCTGGTGCTTCCATGCTGTGGAGCAGGGGGTTGAACTTTGGCAGGGCCATCGCCCTGGAGTGACGCATGTGCCTTTAACCATCCCTGGGGAAACCCGCTCAAATTTGGCGAAGTTTGGCCTCTGCAAATCTCAGTTGGCACATGCTCAGTAGTGACTTGTTAGCGTTTGGCAACTAGATTGTCCCAAGACATGATCTACGCTGAGTATGTGCTATCGTAGGGCTACATGGGCGGCTCAGGACTTTCACAGCAATTGCTCCTCCTGGCTGCCGGGGGGTCGTCATGGTACTGGGCCCTGGAACTGCGAGCAGGGAGGCTCCCTCTCCTCGCTTTCAGCTCTTCTGCTGCTACTGCCCTGGCAGCATAGAGAAGGAGGGAGGAGAACAAGGGGGTGGGAGGAGCAGAGGAAGGGGGGACCAGGACATGGAGCCAAGGGGACGGGATTGGCACTGGGATGTGGAGGGCCGTAGGTGGCGTATGGGCTTGCTGGTGGCCTGATGCCCCAGGATGAGTTTCATCCAGTGTGAACAGCCAGTTTTGTTGAGTTGTGATGGGAATATTTTCTCTCCCCTTTGATTTCAGTGGGAAGAGCATTCTGAACTGACTGTTGTTGTTACGTTTAAAACTTCCAAGACAAAAGGGGCTGCAGGAGCATATTTTAAATGAACATGTTTTTAGTTTATAGGCCGATGGGCTTTGTACATGATGCTCGTCCATCTGTTCTGGATAATGCTCAGCCGGTCTAAAGGCTGGGAGTAGGTGTGCAGAGATATACTGAAGTGGCAGGTTGAGTGCTGTCCATAAATTACAGAATGCATTAGGGGGTGAGGTGGGTCCTTAATTGTGTGCATCTAGGTATGTCTTCACTACCCGCCGGATTGGTGGGCAGCGATCGATCCAGCAGGGATCGATTTTTCGTGTCTAGACTAGACGCAATAAATCGATCCCCGAGCGCTCCCGTCGACTCCCGTACTTCAGCTCGGTGAGAGGAGTAGGCAGAGTCAACGGGGGAGCGGCAGCAGTCGACTCACCACGGTAAATCGATCTAAGTACATCAACTTCGGCTACGTTATTCACGTAGCTGAAGTTGCGTAACTTAGATCGATTCCTCTGCTCATGTAGACCTTGCCTTAGTTTACAGGAGGCGGTTGGATCTTGAAAATCACCAAAATACGTGGTACATCATTTATGGACAGCGCCTTAAATAGCCATTGCTTATGCAGGTCGATTCAGAGGGATCATCCCCTGCAGAGGTTGAGGTTGGAGGCTGCAGAGAAGGAAGTTGGGGCATGGCTCTCTAGCCAGGCAGATGAACATCAGTGGGGAATCCAGTTACATATCTACAGATCTTGGTTTGTCCGTGCAGAGAGCTGCCAGGTAGATGTGCCTCGCTTCACACGTTGGCATCAGTCTTGTCAGCAGGCCCCTATGTCATCGCCCACATGGCTGCAGGGATGGAGCAGGGGTTTTGTTGCAGTTACTTCTTCTGGCCATCAGGCACCTGCGGTAGTAATGGGCATAGGCAGCCCGGCGGCCTCTTTGCCACCTGTCTGGCAGCTGTCTACTCCCCCTGCTGGTCTGCAGCCAGCATAGTGCCCCTGGGTTAGAGGCGGAGGCACCTCTGTCTCAGTGCCTTGCTGAAGGGGAGGTAAGGGGCCAGGGGAAGGGAGTAGGATGGAGCAGGAGTCGTGGAGCGGCCCGGGGTTGAAAGGCAAGACAGGCTGAAGCCAGGTGTAGCAAGACAGACAAATAAATATACTAGCCACAAATAAAAGCTCAGAACATTGCAACTCTTCACTGAAACCCTGCTCTTTCTGCACCTCCCTAGGGTTTTGTATGTGCACAGCCATGCCCTTCCGGAACCTTTGGAATTAACTGCAGCCAGGATTGTCCATGCCATAACGGAGGACATTGTGATCATGTGACAGGAAAATGCCTGTGTACAGCTGGATATATGGGAGACAGGTAATAAAACCCATTGCTCTTCAATATTAATGTTAAACAATCTTGCTCTCTGGAGAACAGTGTGTTATATTTCTATTGCTGCAGTTAGGTGCCTCTTCCTACCGCGGTTCAGGCTTTATAAATATACATTTGTTGTTATTTTCAGTGGCAGTGCTCACTGTTTACTGTTAGTTTTCTTTTTTTTACTGTACTCTTTTAAAAATTTAATGGATTAAATTAAATTTAGATATTTACAGCGACAAATTTAATAGAAAGCATTACATGTTTACAAGATATGTAAATGAACCATAGTTATACAAATTAATATCCTCAAGAGTAAGCAATGCAGCAGTTTAATATGTCCCTCCTTTCCCATCTGGGTTGCTGCAGTATCTGACACCAGCAAAAAGTGATAAATCCTCAACATTTATAAACTAGAGGAGCAGCCTTAATATGATCAGAAAGGATGATACTGTTTTACAAGGCTGTCTTGGATTAAGTGACTTCATTGAAGTATATTCAGAGGGTCCGTACATCACTTAAGTCCATCTTAAGTGATAGCCCACTGAATTTTATCCCTAGTGCCGTGGTTCTCAACCAGGGGTATGTGGGGGATACAGAGGTCATCCAGGAGGTACATCAACTCATCTAGTATTTGCCGGGTTTTACAACATAAAAAGCACTAGCAAAGTTGGCACAAACTAAAATTTCATACAGACAGTGACTTGTTTATACTGCTCTATATACTATACACTGAAATGTTAGCACAATATTTATATTCCAGTTGATTTTTTATATAATTCTATGGTAAAAGTGAGAACATCAGCAATGTTTCAGTAATAATGAGCTGTGCAACTTGTATTTTTGTGTCTGATTTTGTAAGCAAGCAGTGTTTACGTGAGGTGTAACTTGGGGGCATGCAAGACAAATCAGACGCCTGAAAGAGGTACAGTAGTCTGGAAAGGTTGAGAGCCACTGCCCTAGTGCATAAGGAAGTTTGGAGTTTGTTGGAGTGTCTTACTTCCTTTCATCTTTATTTGTGTAACTGTCAGCTATTCAAAGGACACAAGCAAACCAGCCCTAAATGCTACACTTATATTTAGAAGGCCATTCTGCTGTATCACAACCATGAGACTTCCGTTGAAATCAGGTATCTTCATGTCACTGATGTCAGTATTTGCTTTGGGAAATATGTCAAATGGCAGCTGCAGCTAGGTAAAGCAGATGGAAGTAGAAGTCATTCTAGGGAACGTTGCTTTAAGGAAAATCCCCAGTTACTATAGCAGCGCCCTTTATAAAACTGGTGGTTGGGACCTTCATGGCACAAAGCCAGTGCCCCTTTAGTTTGGGGGAGCCTTTAAATGTCATGGCTAATCTTAGCTTTAACTTTCTTTTAATTATGGAGATAGCTTTCCAATTAAAAGTGATCGCCAGGGCTGAGTGTCTATCATGGTGATTGTTCCTGAAATCAGAAGCTCTTTGCATACTTAGCCTCAGCTACGAAGGACTGGTTTTGGGGCCTGTGCAGCCAATGGCTCTAGGGCCACTGGTTTGTTTGTTGCAAGCCCTGGGTCTGTAGGAGACTCAACATTGCTTGAGCAGTCATGAGCTCCCAGCCAGCAGCTGATCTCTGGGCCAGCTCCTTCACTTTGTTCCCACTACGGCCCAGCATGGTGCAGCAAAGGAGCCAGCTCTGCTCCAGGGAGCTGGCATGAGGGGGTGAGAAATAAAGGGAACTGCTCCCCAGCATGCACAGAGCGCATGCAGCAACAGGAGCAGAAACAGTCCCTTGGGGATTTGGATGAGGAGACAGCAAGCAGCGAGCAAAGGAAGAAGGGATTGAGTTTGCCCATGCTCTTGGCAGCAACTCACAGAGCCAGGGAATGAAAGGGGGGAACCTAGCGATGCAGGGAGGGACAGAGGAGGGCGCACAGGTTGAGCTTTAGAGGGGTTAGCAGTGTAGTATGGGATGGAGAGTGGGAGAAAATTGCAGGCCTCATGGGCGAAAAAGGAAATAGAAGGTCTTTGAAGTGTGTGTGCGTGTGTGTGTGTGTGTGTGTGTGTGTGTGTGTGTGTGTGTGTGTGTGTAAATAAGAAGGATGTGGCCCCTGGAAGGAGGTGGGATCTCAGAGGAGAGAGAGAGGAAATAATAGGGGCCAACTGAAAGGTGTAACAATGGAAAATGGGCAAGCAAGGGGGATAGAAAGGTGTGAATATGGGCCCCAATCCATTCAAAGCTTCTAAGTAAGTAGGGCCTGATGGAACTGCTCAGATGCTTACATGATTTGCTGGACTGGGGGCTGTGAGGAGCAAAGTAGACACGAAGGACAGAAGAAGGGGGGTCACAGGAACTGAGGGTATCCCAAAAGGAAGCAGGGAATAGGAGAAGAATAAGAGGAAAGGAGATTCATCTGTTTTCAAAGCCAATATGCAGAGACTTTCATACTCAACTTCTCTAGCAGCAAGAGAGGCTGGGAGCAGCCTGGCGATTCCCACCCCCTATTTAAGACTCCTCAGTTTAGGTGAAGCCCGGAAAGTTTTTGGGAAGCCCAAAATAATTATCTTATCGGTGGGTACAATCCTGTCCCCACTGAAGTCATTGAAGAGTTTTGCAATTCACTTCAGTGAGGACAGGATTTCATCTGTAAACATTTGTTCTTAAGATGGGTACACTTTTTACCTCTTCTTAACTACAACTAGTTAATGGTAAATCTCCCATTGACTTTAATGGCAGCAGGAGCAGGCTCAATATTTAACAAACCTAAATTATTTTACCTATTAATGCTGTGATTTCACTCAGCTGGGACAATAGGACAAACTAGTCAGATTCATTTTAGGGCTATAGTCCATTTTGATTTCCGGGTCTCATATACTATCATAATGCTACAATATACATTGCAGCCACAGCAGGGGAATATTGTTTTCAAACAAAACAGTATTTTCTTTGACGTTCTTTTAAAATCAGGAGAATATTTCTGTTAATCAAAATCTAGTAAAAATTATTTTACAATATCTAATATTATCTGCCGATGTCCCTTTTTAATTGTTTGTAAATAGCAATATACAGTTTGGAGTCCTGTAAGACGCATAATGACATATAGTTAGATAAATATTTATGGACTTAACAAAGACAAAAAAGCCTGTAGAAGTGTAATTGTCACTTTTTGTTCACTCCCTGCTTTCTGAGAAGTGGGACCACGCTACTTACCTACAGCAAATTGACAAGCACTATTGATAGCCCCAGATAGCTTTGTGCTGAACTAAAATGACTTAAGCGCCCATATAAATGTCTGTATTGTAAATTATTTGAATGGAATAATAGCAAAAGCACAACTGGGTTCTGGACATAAAAGTATGAAAATTCTATGACTGACAACAATAACAAAGTGAACCTAGCAGTTTAGCTGGGTTTTCCGTCTCGCCATCGAGCCAATAGATTGAATCTTAATAGGATAAATACTACATTTGTTATGATAGAATAAGCAAACCTATTCTCTTGTTTTGTTTGTATAAATATTTCATAGCTATGAAAACAGTGATCTCCACAGTTTTTAAGTGTATTTCAGATAGCTTTGTCTGTTGTGCAAAAATATGGTCCTTATAAAGAAAACAGAGGCATTATTCTTCCATAAGAACCATTCCTAGCACTAATATTGGAAAATAATGTAGGTGCTTGTAATATTTTTTTCTGTTAAACAGGCTGTCTTATGTTTAATATTTTGTGAAATTGCTTCCATTAATTCTACAGGTGACAGCCATATTATCCCAGCCCAAATAATTGTAGAACATATTAAAGTTCAGTAGAAATTATAATGTGAGTCTCCCCAGATAGGCAGAAAGCAGTGTAAATTGAACAAGAAACACAACTAGGGCTTAGCAGCTCATTTTGTAATTTAATTGAGCAATGTATCTGGTTGTTAATGGTGTTATGGACACATTAGATTGATATGTTGCTAAGGAAGGATGTTTCAGTAGAAAACTAATTCCTGCTGTGATTATCCTTATGTTCCAGAGGAATCGTTATTAGTATTCTTCGTATAAAATTCATTAGCGGTAGCTGCTTGATCTCCAAATAAATAAGTTGGTTAAATTGTTAGTAGAAAATGGCTAATTATGTAAATGGATTAGGTCGTCAATATTTCATTTCCAGATGCTTTTTTCCCTTCTATGTAAAGCTACATCTTCTATAAATATAGAATGATATAGTGCACCATCGACTGTGCATTTCATCTTGAGTACAGTAGACTCCTGCTCACTAGTAGAACTGCATGTGGCAACGAAAACACAAGACATCTTAATACATTCATTGCATTTCGTTTGTTTTAAGTGTTTCAGGCCTATTCCCATGATTCCGTGTTGGTTATTACTCCGCAGTTGGACTGCACTGAGGACAGCAAAGCTAGCAGCCAATAGTTAGCTCAGGGTGACTCTTAGAGCTCATTCGCTGCCATTATTTCTACATGTTCCTCTAACTTTGGCTCCCAAGTCTGAACTTGAACAATGCAACAACAGCCATGGTGAAACAGGCTGCAATTAAATCACTAGCTGGGCCTTTTTACTTACTTTATTTGTTTATTTTTAGTAAAACTGCAACCATGATTTCTCCTCTTATGTATTGAGTGTGTTCATTTCAATTTGCTAGGCTTGCGTTGTACCTTAATTTTTTACATATTAACTCTCACATGCCAGCTGTGAAGTGACCTGCAAAAAGACATTTAACACTCACCTCTCTTCACTGTATTTAGAGTATACATTTTAATCAATGCCTGGGATTAAATTAATGCTTATAGGCTATTTCTAATATCTGGTATTCATGAGATAAGGGAATTGGGTTTTTAAACAAATAAAGCATAGCTGTGCTTCATGATGAATCATGTAAACTGAGATACTAATACCTTGTAAAATTCAGAAACCATCAAGTTGCACCAGGCACAGAAAGAGTTCCATTTTCTAGGACTTTTATTGGCTTTTTCAACTAGGAAATGGGATCTCTTGGATTGCTTTGCACAGCACTGTGAAACAGACTGTTCAGAATGTATTGGCCCAACATTTTATAAATCATCCAGTAGGGAAATATTTGAAATATAACAGGAAAGGTGCTCAGATAAACAATCTGTATATACTGTCCATGGGGTTCTGTTTTTGTGTGTATCAGGTATTACAAATGTTGGTAATTCTGGAGAAGAAGCTACACTGAGGGTAAGGTTTTGTGCTAGTGACCATTGCTGTAATAATAAATGAAAAGAGGTTTTTAGGTTCAAACTACTGTAGATAGACAGTACATATTGTGACAGGGTCAGATCAGATGGCTACAGGAGAGTGATAGAAGGCAGATATATTAGCCCCAGGCTAAGTAGGTCCCTTTTCCCTCGGTAAGGTAACAGGGAAGATTCCAGAACAATCAGGAACTTTCTGGAAACAATTAAGACAGACAGGCTGATTAGAACACCTGCAGCCTATCAAGAAGCTGCTAGAATCAATTAAGGCAGGCTAATCAGGGCACCTGGTTTAAAAAGGAGCTCACTTCAGTTTGCTGTGTGTGTGAGGAGCTGGGAGCAAGAGGTGCAAGAAGCTGAGAGTGAGAAGGCGTACTGCTGGAAGACTGAGAAGTACAAGCATTATCAGACATCAGGAGGAAGGTCCTGTGATGAGAATAAATAATGTGTTGGGAGGAGGCCATGAGGAAGTAGCCCAGGGAGTTGTAGCTGTCACGCAGCTGTTACAGGAGCCACTGTAGACAGCTGCAACCCACAGGGCTCTGGGCTGGAACCTGGAGTACATGGTGGGCCCGGGTTCCCCTCCATCCCATCCCCAACTCCCAACTTGATACTGGAGCAGTTGAACTGGACTGTGGGTTTCACCAGAGGGGAAGGTCTCTGGCCTGTTCCCCGATCCACTAGGTGGATCAGCATGACTGCGGGGATTGTTCTTCTTCCTTTCCCCATGCTGGCTAGCGATGAGGCTAACTGAGTGAATGGCAGATTTGAGCCACGAAAGTGGCCAAACTGAGGGCTGCCGTGAACCTCTGAGGCGAGCAAATCCACCCATAAGTGCAGAACCCACCAAGGCAGGGGAGGAACTTTTGCCACAATATGCAACCAGACAAGGGGCCAGATTCACCTTTGATATAAAACAGGTGCAAAAGCAGCATAAAAGGAAAATAAAATCATTCTTTGTTGTAGCACATTTTTCTTAATATTGCTTCATTGATCATGCTTATTTTTCAGCCCTGATTAGCATTCCGAGTGTGTGGTACACATTTAAGGAAGGGTGTCGTGCTTTGAAAATGAGAAGAAAGCAAATACGGATGAGTTTCTTTCAAGAAAGTAGCAAATTGTGTATCAAATTGTTCATGCTTTCTGAATGTAATTATTGAGGAAGTGATAGTGCAGTCACTTTGTTAACACTAGTGTAAATACTGTGAAATTTAACTGGACAGAGATTAAATACACTTTAGGTTAGCAGCAATTTACATGCCCAAGATAACACATCACCTCAATGATTTAATTTGTTCAGTACATTACTTAAATAATGAGGTATGATTTTATGCTTAATATATCAGCCACAATATTCCCTTGGAAAAGTCATAAACGGACTAGCCTCTATTTAACATTTGGATTTCATCAGATCTCACATATTTCTTTGCAGGTGTCAAGAGGAGTGTCCTGTTGGGACATATGGCTTTCAGTGCGCTCAAAAATGTGACTGTCAAAATGGTGCAAAGTGTTACCACGTAAACGGAGCATGTATGTGCGACCCTGGGTTTAAAGGGATTCATTGCCAAGAAAGAATGTGTCCAGAAGGGCTTTATGGCCTAAAATGCCACAAGAAATGTCCTTGTAATATTACCAACACTCTCAGGTATGTACCTCTTACTTTCTACTAGGAGTGGGACTAATAGATACAAATAAGAAAGCATTGAGGAAAAATCTGTATTTGACTCCATCCCTTTCTCCCAGCAGTTTTCCTTAGGGCCCAGTCCAACTCCTGTGAATTATTTCTTTGATTTGAGTGACTACAGGAAATCTTAAGACCCAGTTCAGCACAAGATTTAAGCCCCGGCCTAACTTTAGGAAAATGAGTAGTCCCATTGAAGTTCTGAACATTCTGACCTACGTCTCAGTCCTGTAACCCTTACTCATGTAAGTCAGAATTACTTGCACAAGTAAAGGCTGTAATATGAGGCCCTTTATGGGTATGCCTTCCCCTTTTATAGACATTGCAAACCATCTACATCATAGGCTGCAATTCCCACCATCTCTCGCAGACGAAAGGATGCCAACAACATGTTTTATTCATCATCTAGAGCATCAAAAGGATAAAGCTTTGCAAAGATTGGATGGCTAACACCATGATACTGAACACTTCATTTTTAAATTTTTGGTAAAAATATTTTGTATTTAAAAAAAAATGTCAAAGTTCAAAAAACAGAGATTTTACTAACTTCCATCTCACAGATTCGGTTTATGACGTGGAATTTCTTGTTGAGTCTACGCACTTCAAACACAGTTGCAAAATGAAACCTAATTTGCTTCATCTTATGTCTCATGGCAAATTACCTTGTTGAAAATACTTCAGGCAGATGTATAAATAGACGTAAATCAATATCCCCCAGTCACTCTCGAGCATTCTAATGAAGTCAACATTGTCAAAATAGACTTATCTCCCCTTCTCATATGTGCCTATTTTTGCTCTTCGTTTAGTATGTGCATATGTAAAATATTTAAGAAAATAATTATCAGGGAAGGGTACCTGAAATGGAATAAACCTCACTGAAAAGGTCAGATCTTAATTTTTTATTTCTTTTTGCTTCATTGAAGACCCAATCCTGCGAGGTTCTGATCACTAAATTCATGCAAGCTGTGTGACTGTCACTCCCAATTGATTTCAGTGGGAGTTACTGAACACCTAGCAGGAAGTGCTCAGAATAGGGCTCTACATCTGCCAGAGTAACGCCATTGTATGTTGACACCTTTCTACCAAGCAACAATAGAACAGGATAATCTAGGGGCTTGGACTGCTAAATGAAAGGGATTTTTTTTACTCTCTCTCCTGCTCTGATCCTGATTTCACATCCCTTACTGTTAAACGTTCACAGCCAGGCCAGGGTTTTGTAGGTTTCATAAAGAGGTAGGGATAATTGATGCTCAAGCAAAAGTGCCCTTGATAGGGACATTCTTCAGTTTTAAACCAGACTGTTGGAGACCTGACTGCTGCTGCTGACCGACCTATCTTGCAATCTTGCAGTCTGCTAAGACACAAATACTTACTCCTTAATTATATATGTAAGCGGCACAACTAAATTCTTGCACACACACAAAAATACTTCATGCTGCTGTGTTTGATATAGACTGTATCGGTCTGGAAAACAGTCGGGTGATCTTTCATGTGGAATAGCTCAATTGTGAGTGTTAAGACTTTGTGACACTGAGATTTGGCACTTCTACTGTAGCAACTGTGGGTTACTTAAAACCTCCATCATTCTGAGCAGAGCAGCAATTACAGGTGTGTTCCCCAGTGAAATAGTTGCTTGCACTGTGTGGTTTGCCCCTGAGGAGACTCTGCACCTGCTAAGACCGGGCTCACAGTATTTTATATAACATAATGGAAGCCACTGCAGTGAATAAGAGTGCTAGGCGTGTATAGCTGAGAGTTAGAAACCACGGGTTAAGGCCGGATCCTTATTCAGAGGAAGGCTGAGTGTAGTCATGAGGCAGAACAGCCGGCAGAGGTGCAGGTCCACTTGATTGCTGTTGGCTCAGTTGCCAGCTGTAGTGGTCAGGGCTGTCTCACTTGCGAGGAAGATGTGGGCGGCGGGTATCGTAGGCCAGGGGAGGCTAAGCCTCCCCTAATCCAGGCTGTGCCTGCACCCCAAGCCCCTGCCCTTGCTTGCCCTCTCCCTTGAAGCTGGCAGGGGCTCAGCCCCAGCCCGTGGCCTGGAGCTAAGGGCTCAGGCCAGCATCCAGGGGCGGCTTGGGCCAGTGGACAGGCTGGCTGGCAGCACAGTGCTTGGGCCAGCCATCAGGCCAGCAGCCCAGGGGTTGGGCCTGTGCGGCTGCAGGGGTGGGTGTGGCTCAGGCAGAAGGTGCGTGGCAGGGGGCTAGCCTCGCTGAATGGGGAGTTCACCCACCTCCCATGGAGGAAGATGAAGGACTCAGCCAGGAGTGCAAGAAAGATGAGCATGCTCTGAGGGAGTAGAAAGAAGATCCTTTTGGGGTGGCTGGTTGGAAGGACCTGCATTGCGTGAGGACGGGCTAGGATGAATAGTGTGTCAAGGAGGGCTAGGGCACATGTTTTTAGAGAGACTCTAAATGTTGGTGGATCGAGGCCCCTCTTAGCTTTGATCCCCTGTAATAGTTAGTTACTTTCTACAGCTGATCTGCTCTTGGTTGCTGCCCAGCCAGTGCTTCTGATGCATTTCCTTCCATCTCTGCCCCATCAGCTTCACTTGCAGCAGCATCTGCTCAAGATGGTATCTCGCTCTTCTTAATAAATGAGTCTAGTCTCTCCATTGATAATAATCTGTCTTTTCCCTGCATCTTATCACCACTGTTGTGGAACAGAGAGATATCAGCAAGCTGTGGAGCTGTAAATGTTCTTTCATTCATGTGTGGTATTTCAGCCTTCCACTTTTCAATGAACTCAGCAGAATCCTGTCAATTTCTGAGCCAAGGAGTGTCTGAGCTGATAGGAAATAACCTTCTCCAAGGACATTCCATATTTTGAACAACTCTTTGTACAGACTTCCTACTTGGTCCCATGCAGTGCATTCCTTACCCAGATTTTCTCTCTCCTGGGGCTGCTGCCTTCCAGAATGACTCAGTTTCTGACAACCATCTGCTTTCCAAAAATGCCATTAAAAGCTGATGGCTAGTTTTGAGATCTTAACAATCTGGGATAATGTTATTAACCATTGGATAGGATGGAGGGAGAGGCTGGCTTCTTTTTCAGTCAATGGTTTTCTCCTGTTCAGTTCAGTCCTTGGACAACTAGTTTAAACTGTAGCTTTTTGCGGGGGAAGCAGGGAGAACACGATTTGAAATACAAGATCAGCTTTTCATAGAATCAGAGATTATAAAGCCTGAGGGGACCATTTATGATCATCTACTCTAGCCTCCTGCATAACAAAGGCCCAATAATTCCTGCACCAAGGCATTCTGAGAACTTCTGTACAGGGTTTCAGCCAATCCCAGCATTAAATATAAAAGGCTCGATTGTGACTTGAACAAGGAGGCAGAGGAATGTAAAGGTGTAAGAACCCCCACTCCTGCCTAGTGTCTACCTGGACATTGAGAGCAGGTATGCAAGAGTACAAAGGGCTTATTTCCTTATGCCCAGGAGATGGGCGAAATCTTGGTTTCATCTTCCCAACTAGCTGGCCAGTGCAGCTGAGCCAGTGATGGGGGTTAGCAGTTTACTGCTAGCACGGCCAGCAGCAAACGTTTGTCCCCACCAGCAAAGGCAGAGCAAGAAGGGAACTATGGCTCCTTGTGCTTCAGCTCACATGTACGAGCCCACCTGGAACCCTGAGTCATTACTCATGCGGCTAACCCATGCTGAAGCCAATGCTTCTGGGCCTTCACTGCTCTGCTAGCTAGATTAACACTGGTTGGGGTTTGTCTACATGAGCTGCAGTCGCACCCCATGATTGCAGTGTAGATGTACCCCAAAAAGCATTTCTTAAAGGGAAATTGAGAGGGGGAGGGCACGAACAATAGAAAATTGCAGCAAATAATTAATAAGAGTCGAGCTGATGTTAATTATAGCAAAATAACAGGGTGGGGAAAATGTACTGCTTTTACATGGGAGTGCAGGAGCAGAGGAGACTGTTCTAACCTGCGGTCTGCATTAGCAGTCCCAGAGCAATTCCACTGTTATGCTGTGTCTGAGGGGAGACTCTTCCCCGTTTCCATTTCTCCTGTGCCCCCAGCCTGGTGCCAGGGACACAGTTGGCCCTTTGCATTCATTCTATCTCTTCCACGTCTCTCCTTCCTAACATGGGGGTACATTTTAAGTAATCCTATTTGATAAGACACGGTTTAACATAGAAGCACACATGGCAAGGTGTTGCAAGAGCATGAGGGCAAATGAACGTCCCCTTGCTGCAAGAGATTGAAAAACAGATGTTAGTGAGATTGCCTTCTCTGATTCGTCCGCAGGTCTTGTGTTCCCTTACCAGCCCATTGGATTGTCTGTATTGTTTGTGTTTCTTAATTTCAGCTTATTGGCTGGCAGGGAGAAGCTTCTTTTACATGTTATCCATCAGGCTGCCAGAGCGTAATGTAGACAGATGGGCTTGAAGGGGGCATTTTCAAAATGGGGGGGGAGGAATTATGCACATCTATCTGATTTGTTAATGGAATTACCTGTGCCTTACTTAAAACTTGTACCTTCCAGTGTCTAAAATCTAAAACTGTATCACCTTGACCTACTGTATGTGGTGAATTAAATTCACTAAATTCTCTATATAGTTAAGTTTACACATTGACTGGATTTGTACAGAATGCTGATACAAAGAAGAAGAAACAGAAAATGAGATTCCTAAATCTCTCTCTGTTTTCATGACAAGGGGCTTCGTTTAGATTGTTGTGTAACTCTACTGACATTAGAATGCAGTGATATTTTTCACAAGTACCAGAATCTCAGTAATATCATCTCAATACTTGTATGGTGCTATCAATTATAAATCTCAAAGGGCATCATTATCCCATTTTACAGGTGGAAAAATTGAGATGCAGGGAGAGGGTAAGTGACTTGACCAAGGTCTTGTAATAATGGTGGCAGAATCAGGAAGAGAACTCAGGTTTTCTGACATCTGGCATAGAAGCCATTCTAAGTCCACGAGTAAGTCTGTCCATCAATACAACCTAGCTATCAAAGATTAATGTTATGTTTCAGTGCACTGTATCTCTATGGAATGTTGACCTACTGTTTCTGCTTCCACAGCATATAAAAAAGATACCATAAAGCTCAGAGTTTTATTTAGAGGATTTTCCTGGTTCTCTGGTAACAGCACTCTTTAATGGAACATACAGAACATACCTTTCGAAGAATCCTAAGCAGTACAAGTGCTGGGCCTGAAGGAAAAAAGTCTAATTTCACTAGTAAGCTGGGACTTTGATAGAAAAGGCTGATAATATGAATCTAGAGGCCACAAGCTTCTGTCAGGCATGTGCAAGATCGTTGCCCACTTCGAGTCTAGAAGTAGAATTGGCTCCATGGAAGGGTGGCAGTGCTTCCACACCCCTGCTAGTGGGCCTGGGGCCAGATTCCATCCCCTCAACTCTTTTGCAGCTCCCTGCACGATGCCAGTTTACGCTAGCTTTGTTGTGGGTGTTAGGATTAATTTTGCCCTTAATAAATAGCCTGCATCCCATGCAAAAAAGCTGTCCTATTTGATAAAAGAGCCAGCCTTCAAGCAGAAATGCTTACGGGGTAGAGTATTTTCAATTGAATTGTCATAGACTGATTCAAACTGCTGTTATCATATATTATTTTTGAAAGATTTAATTTAGACAACAGATGCCGCACTGGTGAAACCCTACAATACGTGCAGTAGAAACAAAACCAAAGAAACAAAAAAAAATCCTCTTCAGAAATATTCCTTTAATGTTTGGCTTTCTGCTCCCATTAGATAATGATGAATAGATGCACAGGGAGAAAAAATGAGCTTTTATTATTTTTATCTAAATGTTAAGAGGTGCTGTGTGAGCAACCATCATATCAGGGGGATGCTTTGTCAGAAGAATTTCATGGCTGGTGGTTCATTAGGCTGATGAATTGTTTTAATTAGTCAGTAAAACACTATTTATGATGAAACATATGACAGTTGCAAAATGTGGTGATTCTTAGTCACAACAATATGTAACTAATCTCTTCTACCAATGAGAGCATAAAATAGGCTCACAAGCCAGGCTTTATGAGATTACCTTTAAAATGAACATAGAGGATATTAATGGTATAGCTACGAAGAAACCCATTCAGTCCAGCCATGCCAACAAGTAACTATAAACCATAACTAGAGCCTGGATTGGTAGGAACCAGGAAGAAGATTCCTAGGATGTTCTCTCTCTATAGATTTTACCTTTGAGACTAGGAGAGGAAATCCTCACTTGTCGCAAAGTTATTCTTCTTCTCTCTACCCTAGGGCCAGATGGTGCCATTAAAGCACCATAGTCTAATGGAGGCCCAGAGGCCCAGAAAGAGCATAGTGCTTCCCTGAGGAGAAGCTCTCACTTCTCCCCGTAGTGCAGCACCCAGGAGAAGCTCATCCCCTGGAGCATGTAACGCCCTCTGCATCCAGCTGGCTTGACTGGTCAGTGTAGAGGAAAGGCAAGGTGATGCTCATGCCCCCTTTGCATGGCGAGTGTCCCGGGGGAGCTAGGAGGAGCAGTTTCTGCACAGAGAGGAAGAAGCGGTGGGGAATTACAAGGGGGTGCCAACTGGCTGCTCCATGGTGTGTGTGTGTGGGGGGGGGGGTGCAGGGACAAAGAGAAGAAGGATGCTTGTCCCCTACCCACCTTGATATCTGCCCAAGGACCAGGCACAATCTGGCCCTTACACCTTGATTTTTATTTATACTTTGGCCCCTTTCTGCTGCCAGATGGGTGCCAAGGGGCCTTAGTGAAAATGGGGTTCAGGCCCTTCATGGCTATTGGAAACCCTCACTATTCAGCATTCAGGTACCCTAGAGAGTTCTGTTGTGTCTCGCTCACAGAGGCCCTGGCTCGCGTCTCTGCACAGCGGAGAATTTGTCCCAGGACTTCCGTTGATTCCAGCCCCGTGCACAGCTTCAGGACCGTGGCTGTGCTGAGCCCATTTGATGTAGCTGAGGATTCCGGACATGGTCTTTTCTGCAAGAGAAAAGTTTTCCCCACCTACTTTCCCTCTGTCTGGTTTAGCTGCTCTTTCGGAAAGGTTCTGCCCTGTAGTCACTCACCTCTGTGCCAGGAGGCTTGGAAGGGATTCTTTTCAGAGCTCCTTTTCTCTCTGATTACTGCACAGTGATCTCCTCCTCCTTTAGTTTATTGTTACCTTCAAATTGTTCCGAGCCCCTGCCCATCCTAAACTGACCATACTGTGCCTAAATACTGCCGTTTATGTGAGGCCCCCATTGACGTCTGTGCCAAAACTCGCATTGATTTGAATGGGGGGAAAGAGCAAATGCCACAGTGTGTGAAATCATCTGCTCTTTGCAGGTTTTTGAATGCCTGTAACAGGTTGGCATCGTGTCACCTTCAGCCAGACATTTCCTACCTTTTGTAGCTGCCCTAAGCAAATTTTAGCTTTTTTGTAATTTATAATCTAACTCTGGCGATATTTGACTTGGAATTTTCTGCTTTTTGTTGCTATTTACAACGAGGAGTGTTTATTCTTCTGTACCTCTCCGTAATGCCTTTCTTTTTTCATTAGCTGCCATCCACTCTCTGGAGAATGTACCTGTAAAGCTGGCTCGGCTGGACTCTATTGCAACGACACCTGTCCTTCTGGATACTATGGTGAAGGCTGCCAGCTGACCTGCCTTTGCCAGAACGGTGCAGATTGTGGTAGTGTGACAGGGAAATGCACCTGTGCTCCAGGATTTATGGTGAGTGAGAGAGAAAAATAACTGGGTATTTAACATGGGGTGCATGCAAAAAATAAGAGGAATTTAGTCTCGTGGTCCTTTATTCTGATGATCCCTAGCTGCTGTCCCCAGCAAGGGGGGGAATGCAATGATGGTTTAAGCCTCCTTTGTCCCCTACTGCAGGTTCTGAGTTGAGCCTGGGGATTGGAGTCCCAGTCTGCTTTTTAGCAGTTGTCTCAATGAAGTATATATTTTTAGATGTGTGGGGTAGGATTTTCAAAAGTGCCTAAGGAAGGTAAGTGCCTAACTCCTATGGGGAGTCATTGGTTGTTGGGCAACTAACTTGCTTGGACATTTTAAAAAATATAGCCCATGGAGCTTAATTCTTAACATAGGAAAAAATCAGGAGTCAATCCACCACTCTGAAACCAGCATAAGAAAGAGGGAGAAATCAAGCCCACAGCATGCTAATAGCAACTGTAAAATAAAGATCCTCTTTCTTTCCAGGAATATCATTCATATTTACAACATACAAATATTTTGGGACCCTTTACTCTTCCTATTAGTAAAATATATATATTGCAATATATATTGCTCCCAGACTGCATTACTGCAAAGATGAAGCCTAGTAAATTCCTATAACTTGCTTCAAAATAATATTTAATCTCATAATGAAGAGCCTTCTTGCACAGACATTTAAGAAGCGGTGGTTATTGAGGATAGCTCTATAGTCACTGAAGCATATTTAGGCATTAGTATCATTGCTTTCTCATAATGTACTAGAATCTCTGGCAATTAGTCCATGAGGGGATGTAAAGCCTTGAAATTGCTAATTTATTGTCTCTGAAGTGTATTTGTCATTCATATGCATGCCAGATGAATCGAGTTACAATAGTTCTTTTAGATGCTATAGAATATAGGCTGCAAGGAAGATTCAGCAGAATCTCAGCCACCTTTTCTCCCCACCTCGAACCCCTTCTCCCCCGCTGAGCTCGCTTTGTGGCACATTCCATCTTCTGGGTGTGGAGCAAATATTAATGCTCCTCCATGGAGCAGCCTGCAGGTCGTGCTGTAGATGCAGTGGGGCCAGAACCCTCTCGAGTCACAAAGCATCTCATCTCAGTGACAGGTTTGAGACCAGATTCAGCTCCAGATATGTACACGTGTCTCTTGCTGGAGCAGTCAGAGTAGAATTTTGCCCTTGGACTCCACCGGCCCTAGGTGTGAATGGAGTGTTTCTGAATGTGGGAGTCTGGCACATGGCAGCACAGACAATAGAGTGCTGCTGGTATGGAACTGGACAGAACTAATTAGTCGGGGCTGGCATAAATGAATTGTTTCGTGCTTTTTTCCCCTAATGTGAAGCTTGGTTCATGTAGCTGAGAGGTTAGCAATTGTGACATGTAATTGCAAAGAATTAATGTAAGATAAAAATCAGACATTATACAAAAGTGATGGATCTAAACAGAAGCTGCTATAGCAGGGTAAGGTAAAAGGTTTGATGTAAGATAGGAAGCTGTTTAATGTACAATAGCTGGAGAGGCAGATAGGTTGGACCCAGAATGTTTCAGTTTGTTGGATAGCTAGAAAGTGTAGTGACCAAGAAATGGCAGGAACTTTTCCTGGCAAAGAACTCCCTCTACCCACTTCTCTTGCACAGATGGTCTGTTTTTTTAACTGTGCCATGCCTCGTCTGTGTCAGGGCAGCTGGGCAGGGTTTCAAAATGAGCCATCTGCGAATGCAGCCAAAACTGGGAAATTTTGTTGGGACGTAGAACAAGCCATTAAAAACACAAAGCATCTGGTCACCTTTGCTAAATGTATTTAAGTAGAAATAAGTTGAAATGCGTGTGAGTAGTTTGCTAACTTTCTGGAAGTTAAACAGATTTTAAGTTTTAAAATAAAAACTTACAGTATAGCTGTGAAAATCTTTATTAGGTGGGCCACTTCTAAAAATTCAAATGCCAAAGCAAAATATTGGCCCACTAAAATGTCTTGGATGGGGTTTCAGATCATTTTATATCTTTATTTTCCTTGATGGCATTTTGGGTGAAAATCTGCTACCAGATTTCCACATAGATGTCTACAAAAATGATTAATGCTGGTATTAAAGGGGCCTGTATGGGTCTAGCTTGTTTCTGCAAATGTACAGTAAGTAAAACTGTGTCCTCACTAGGGGATTAGACCACTTGAACAATATTGGTTTCTAAACCAATATAGTTGAAGTCGTACAAAAACTGTGTGTGTAGACCAGCCCTAAGGGATGTCTGAAAAACCTAACTGATCTGTGCAATTTTCCCGTATTCCTAATTGTGTTTAACTGAGTCCTGACCTTGCCAGGAATAACTCACTGGAGTTAATTGCTTTCCAAGCTTACGGTGGATTTGCACTAGTGTACAGAGTTCAGATTTATATTGGTGGAAGTGAGAACAGAATCTAGCTCACTGCCAACAGAGTCTTCAGATGAATATTTTTCAGGTTTCAGAGTAGCAGCCGTGTTAGTCTGTATTCGCAAAAAGAAAAGGAGTACTTGTGGCACCTTAGAGACTAACAAATTTATTTGAGCATAAGCTTTCGTGAGCTACAGCTCACTTCTTCGGATGCATTTGGTGGAAAAAACAGAGGGGAGATTGATATACATACACAGAGAACATGAAACAATGGGTTTATCATACACACTGTAAGGAGAGTGATCACTTAAGATAAGCCATCACCAGCAGCAATGGGGGGAAAGGAGGAAAACCTTTCATGGTGACAAGCAAGGTAGGCTATTTCCAGCAGTTAACAAGAATATCTGAGGAACAGTGGGGGGTGGGGTGGGGGGGAGAAATAACATGGGGAAATAGTTTTACTTCGTGTAATGACTCATCCATTCCCAGTCTCTATTCAAGCCTAAATTAATTGTATCCAGTTTGAAAATTAATTCCAATTCAACAGTCTCTCGTTGGAGTCCGTTTTTGAAGCTTTTTTGTTGAAGGATAGCCACTCTTAGGTCTGTAATGGAGTGACCAGAGAGATTGAAGTGTTCTCCAACTGGTTTTTGAATGTTATAATTCTTGACGTCTGATTTGTGTCCATTCATTCTTTTACGTAGAGACTGTCCGGTTTGACCAATGTACATGGCAGAGGGGCATTGCTGGCACATGATGGCATAGATCACATTGGTAGATGCGCAGGTGAACGAGCCTTTGATAGTGTGGCTGATGCGATTAGGCCCTATGATGGTATCCCCTGAATAGATATGTGGACAGAGTTGGCAACGGGCTTTGTTGCAAGGATAGGTTCCTGGGTTAGTGGTTCTGTTGTGTGGTGTGTGGTTGCTGGTGAGTATTTGCTTCAGATTGGGGGGCTGTCTGTAAGCAAGGACTGGTCTGTCTCCCAAGATCTGTGAGAGTGATGGGTCGTCCTTCAGGATAGGTTGTAGATCCTTGATGATGCGTTGGAGAGGTTTTAGTGGGGGGCTGAAGGTGATGGCTAGTGGCGTTCTGTTATTTTCTTTGTTGGGCCTGTCCTGTAGTAGGTGACTTCTGGGTACTCTTCTGGCTCTGTCAATCTGTTTCTTCACTTCAGCAGGTGGGTATTGTAGTTGTAGGAATGCATGATAGAGCTCTTGTAGGTGTTTGTCTCTGTCTGAGGGGTTGGAGCAAATGCGGTAATATCGTAGAGCTTGGCTGTAGACAATGGATCGTGTGGTATGATCTGGATGAAAGCTAGAGGCATGTAGGTAGGAATAGCGGTCAGTAGGTTTCCGATATAGGGTGGTGTTTATGTGACCATCGCTTATTAGCACCGTAGTATCCAGGAAGTGGATCTCTTGTGTGGACTGGTCCAGGCTGAGGTTGATGGTGGGATGGAAATTGTTGAAATCCTGGTGGAATTCCTCAAGGGCTTCTTTTCCATGGGTCCAGATGATGAAGATGTCATCAATGTAGCGCAAGTAGAGTAGGGGCATTAGGAGACGAGAGCTGAGGAAGCATTGTTCTAAGTCAGCCATAAAAATGTTGGCATCCTGTGGGGCCATGCGGGTACCCATCGTAGTGCCGCTGATTTTAAGGTATACATTGTCCCCAAATGTGAAATAGTTATGGGTGAGGACAAAGTCACAAAGTTCAGCCAGCAGGTTAACCGTGACATTATCGGGGATACTGTTCCTGATGGCTTGTAGTCCATCTTTGTGTGGAATGTTGGTGTAGAGGCTTCTACGTCCATAGTGGCTAGGATGGTGTTTTTAGGAAGATCACCAATGGACTGTAGTTTCCTCAGGAAGTCAGTGGTGTCTCGAAGATAGCTGGGAGTGCTGGTAACGAAGGGCCTGAGGAGGGAGTCTACATAGCCAGACAATCCTGCTGTCAGGGTGCCAATGCCTGAGATGATGGAGCGTCCAGGATTTCCAGGTTTATGGATCTTGGGTAGCAGATAGAATACCTCAGGTCGGAGTTCTAGGGGTGTGTCTGTGCGGATTTGTTCTTGTGCTTTTTCAGGGAGTTTCTTGAGCAAATGCTGTAGTTTCTTTTGGTAACTCTCAGTGGGATCAGAGGGTAATGGCTTGTAGAAAGTGGTGTTGGAGAGCTGCCTAGTAGCCTCTTGTTCATACTCCGACCTATTCATGATGACGACAGCACCTCCTTTGTTAGCCTTTTTGATTATGATGTCAGAGTTGTTTCTGAGGCTGTGGATGGCATTGTGTTCTGCATGGCTGAGGTTATGGGGCAAGCGATGCTGTTTTTCCCACAATTTCAGCTCGTGCACGTCGGCGGAAGCACTCTATGTAGAAATCCAGTCTGCTGTTTCGACCTTCAGGAGGAGTCCACCCAGAATCCTTCTTTTTGTAGTGTTGGTAGGAAGGTCTCTGTGGGTTAATATGTTGGTCAGAGGTGTGTTGGAAATATTCCTTGAGTCGGAGACGTCGGAAATAGGATTCCAGGTCACCACAGAACTGTATCATGTACGTGGGGGTGGAGGGGCAAAAGGAGAGGCCCCGAGATAGGACAGATTCTTCTGCTGGGCTAAGAGTATAGTTGGATAGATTAACAATATTGCTGGGTGGGTTACGGGAACCACTGTTGTGGCCCCTTGTGGCATGTAGTAGTTTAGATTGCTTAGTGTCCTTTTTCTTTTGTAGAGAAGCAAAGTGTGTGTTGTAAATGGCTTGTCTAGTTTTTGTAAAACTAGCCACCAGCCACGAGGAAGTCTGTGTGGAAGGTTGGTTCTTTATGAGAGTATCCAGTTTTGAGAGCTCATTCTTAATCTTTTCCTGTTTGCTGTAGATGAATATGTAACTCGCATGTAAGGTGTCACATCCCTGTCTCATGGCTAGCATGGAAGATAACAGCCAATTACTTCTGAAGGTGACAGAGTTATTCTGTTAGCTCAAGAGGTAGTCTGTGCTGTAGTGCTGAAGTCTATAGGTTCTAGCCCTGTAGATGACCTGTGGTTCCAAACATTAAATGTAGCCACTGAGGACATGCCTACATCTATATCTTTACATATCTGCTTATGTATAGGGCAGATGGCAAATTTCAGCAGATAGGAACTTTGTCTGAGCTGAGGACAGTCCACACACTGGCACTTTTTCTTTCCCTGTAACAGTTCAACTGCGTGTGACCATCAGCACCTGGGAAATGGAAACAATCAGAGCAGCATTGTTTCACCAGCATGAGGGAAGGGACATTGTAACTAGGCTAGAGGAAGAGCTGCCATTGATGCTGAAGAAGAAGCAGGCAGACAGTTGTGGTGTGTATGTTGGGAGGTGGCCCAGACGGTAGCGGAAGGGTTCCGTGTGTATGTGGTGAGGTGGCCCAGACAGTGGCCTCTTTATAATACAAATGGAAGTGTTTTTGTCTGTTTTGGGGCATTGGGTAGGGGAGACGAATGATTATTAATACATTTTAGTTCTGACCTTGGACCCCGTATGCAAGCAGAAAGTGGGTTGTGTGATGGGGGGTCCATGGGAGATGAGGGAACAGAATCTTCTCCCCACTGGCTGCAGAGCTGCTCCAGCAACATCAGGGCTGTAGTAGGTCCTGCAGCTGCTGAGCCTCTCCTGTGCAGGGGATCTGAGGGGTGCAGCTGTGCTGTGAAGACAACAGTGGCGCACTGTAATGACAAGCAAGCCCACTGGCAAGTTAGTATGTGGCATTTTTAATAAACATGCATGAGGACACACCCTGATTACTGAGCTGCTTAACCACCAATCAGGGATTTGAAAAGCCCTCCCCCAACCAGACCTGTATATTGGGAATGCACGCTAGTGACACAGAAAGAATCTGATCAACGCATACAGGGAGCCACTGTAAACAGGGGATTAAAGCGGAGGAAACTTCTCTAATGGTAGCAGTTCCACCCACTCACCCCGCCACAGAAAGTCACTTCTGTGTTCCTTGTGATAAATGACTTGAGAGTAGTAATGGAGGTGGCAGCAGGGGTTACATTGACTCGCTGTGTCCTCCCTTCCCAAGTTTTTAGCGTTTTGTCTGTTTTCCAAAAGTCTAAAGACCAGATTCTGCCCTCACTTACCCTGTTACAAGCCCACTCAAGGCGATAGTGCTAATGGGGTGTAGGAGAAGTCAGGATTTGCCCTGACCCTTCTTCTTTTGTTTTTGGTTCACTGAATTATATTCCTGTAATTCAATAAATGAGGCAAAGAAGGCCAGAGGATATGAATTAAATATGACAGGAGACCACAGGAATCCTGACCTTCTGTCTGGCAAGGAAATCTTGAAACCAACCCTCAGCACATACCTATCAGTTTTCCAGTTACTCAAGTCATTATATATGCTGCTGAAATCAGGCTGAAAAGTTCACATTCTCCATTCTGCAACTAATTGCAGCTCTCTGAGAAACTATGGTTAACTAGCTACTGAGATCTTACTTGGCTTTGTTCCTTTGTAGGTGTTTTGTTTTTCCTTTGAAAAACGTATTTACCTTCAGATTCTTTTTTGCTATCTGGTGTTGTAAGGAGATATGGCATTAGAACATTTCTCAGGCCAAGACACTTTCAGCAAACTTTAACACTTGTAGATGGAGTGTTTGGTCAGCTTTTACTTTGGTGGATGCTCAAGTCTATATTTCATACCTTGGTGACAGAACTTGTAGTACTTTAAAGGCTTCATCTATCTATGCTGCAGTTTTTTGAAGACCTGTCTATTTTTATTGAACCGTGCATGCTGGCAAGCAAAGCTAGCACTTCATCACCAAAATGAAAGAATTCATTCTGACACTTTTTTTTTCTTTTTCTTGGCTATATTGGTAGACCCCATTCAGACCCATCCCTGTATTATATGTAAGGAAAGGGATGGAAACTATAAAAAATAATAATCTCTTTATAAGAAATGACTTTTCTTTTGGAATATCCCTCTGAGTCCTTTAGGCTTGCCCAGTTATGACTTTGCATTATGCATCTATAGTCATTTGAATCTTTTGTTATTACTCCATCAAAACTGGATTTTAAAAATATTAATAAAGGGATATCCTTAGATTCTATCCTGATCTTTAAGTCCTTATGTGTATGTAACTCCCATTGAGCTCAGCGGGGATTTTGTCTGGAGAAGGACTTCAAGTTTTGAGGACTTTGGGCCCAAGTGTGTCTGAGTCCTTAATATTGTGTGTTAAGTGGTAGTTTCTGAATGCAATACTTGGTCCACCACTGAGAAATAAATTCAGCCTTTGAGTTTACATATACATTTCTGCACACGTTTGGAGTAGAATCTATCCTCTGTAACACACCACAAATAACAGGGTAGACACTGTATAATCTAATTAAATAGAAATCTACTACAATATACAGAACAAACCTAACAATCCATCAGTTAACCCAAACAAAAATCTCTGGCCAGTCTTCAGCTCCTGTAGAAGAAACAAATAGGCCCGCACAGCCCACACCAAAAAGAATAAAATCACCAACTACCTTTTTCCACATTGTAAAGGGAGACTGAAGTGGGCCTTTGGGGGACTGAAGTGGTCTGTTGAGTGTTCCCTCTGGACTCCGGTGCACACAACATCTGTCCCTGGATCCTTGAAGGGAATACACAAAAGAGAGAAAAGCCATTCGTTCATCTGCAGCCCTTATTCACCCATCACTTTGGCCTGGGGGCAAAGAATCTTGGGACCACAATAGCGAAGATAGTAACCTCCTGGAAAGAAATGGGGGGAAGAGATGCATTGTTCCAGAATGTAACTTAAATTAGCAATGATGCATGGTAGAGAGGGTCAAATAAGAACATCCTTGGTACTTTTACCTTGACTGTGTAGATGCATGTACAGAAAGTGATGGTCTTTCTATCCTGAATGTTGGTTCATGTCTTGTCACATTCCATTATGTGGTGTAACCATCTCAACCTACACCAAATCTCCCTCATTCTTTTTTTCCCTCATAGCAGAACAACATCTGGTACCCACTCTCCAGTCCTGGCCCTTTAAAATTTCCTCTTCCTTGCAGGAAGGCAGCATCTTACAGAAATGTAGCATTCTTCCGCTGAATTCACCAAGCAGGGTAGAAATCCCATGCAGATCAGGAGGAATTTAAAGGGCCAGTGCTTTCTCAAACACTCATGATTGATAAATATAAATGTATCAGAAGAATCACAGTCTTCCTCATTTTTGCTTTCATCTTTATTACAAATGTACCATCCTTCACCATTTCAGAAGCAATATTGGCAAATGAATGAGATTCTTCATGGTCTTATAAACCCTTGATTCAGTAGTAAAGGTATTTTATAAACTTCAAAGAATTCTTGATATGGAAAATTATCCTGGGGTTGAGATAGCGGATCTGTTTTGGGGTCTTTAATTCATTTAAATGATCAGTTTCTCTTTGAGGCAATTCTAAAAGTACTTCAGTGGAAGCTCATCTCAGAGCAACAGGGCACCTCATCAAAAGCTTTTTTTTAAAAAAGGGGGGAAAATCTTCAATAGAGCCTCTCTCCTTTTATCCTTGATTTACTGAGCATATCGGTTACCCCCCTTTGTGAACAGCTCTTTTCATTTATAAGTATAAAATAAATTCAGCTCTTTTATCATGGTGTTTTTGTTACCAATCACCAATATACATTTTACTGGCTGGTGGGGGAGGGAGGGAGGGAGGAGGGGGAAGGTTTTGTGGCACAGCGACTGTCGAATCAACTGGAATATTACAGGCAACAAAAATAGTTTGCCCAGCCTTATTTCACGGATTATATAATGGCACAATCAAGTTGCATTTTCTGCTTGCCCATTTGTATTTGAATTTGCTTCAGAATAAAGGTGAATGGCTTGTAGTAGTGGCAACTGCCAACAGAGAGGCTGCACGTGTGGCTTTTTGCTCAGGTGCTAGCAACGTGTGGCTGAACCAATAATCAGTTGCAAGAGCAAAAAAACACCCTGCATCGAGGTCCCTAAAATAAAAAGGACTTTGTGTGGCCAGAGTCTGAACTTGGAGTGTGATAGGAAAGCAACCTGTCTTTATTCTATCAGCCTTTGGACTCTTCCTCCTCCCTGGATATTTTTTCAACATGCCATTTATTGCCTCTCCTTTTGTTTTCTTCCCCTGTAGTCATATAACTGTCCGAGGTGGAGTGAGGCCACAAAATGAGGCATTTTGTGACCTTTCCTATATTCTGCCTCTTTTTCTGGTCATTGTTGTCAGCCATCGCTTGGTATCTTGCCACAGCGAAGGAATGCCTATGTGAACCCATCTCCACTACCTCAGCAACTCAGGAAGTTAAGAGACAACGATCATATGTGGGGCAGGGCTAAACCATGAAGGGCTATAAAAGTGAAGACCAGTTTGCGGTGGTGGAAGAGGGGGAGCCAATGGAGGGATGCAAACAGAGGAGTGACATGATCAAAGCAATGAGCCAGGCAGAAGATTTTTGGCTGCAGTGTTTTGAATGGATTTTAGAGGAGCCAAGGTGCTTTTGTCAGGACCAGAAAGAAGGAGGTTGCACTAGTTGAGGTGCATGGTAGCAAAGACCTGGATGAGATTTTTAGATGTGTGGATATAGATAGTGTACTGAAAGAAGTACAAGATTTAGACACATTGTTGACGTGTGGATCTAGAGAGAAGGCCACCTCGAAGATGATGCCCAGGTTATGGACCTGAATGAGAGGTAGGATGCTAAAATTGTCCACTCTGGATTAATCTGACCTTGTCTGGAAGTTCATTCCACAGCCAGGACCACTCCACTGAGAATGCTTTATCCCCTGCTCCCACACATAGTTCTGCATTTAGTGATCTTCACTGCCCAGGTAATTGTTATTGTCTTGGTGGTTCATAAATGGAGATGCAGTCTGTAATGTAACTGGAACCAGACCTGTTAATTGCTTTGAAGATTAGGATCAATGCCCAAGACTCGTTGCACAATTGCACTGGGAACCAATGGAAGGACTAGAACACAAATTTGTTGAGCTCATGGCAACCTAAACCATAGAGGAGGCAGGCAACTGCATCTTGCACCAGCCTGACCCTCATCCAGAATGTGGGAGATGGAGTTTTCTGGTGAGACAGAGTTGAAAGAAAATGTTTTTAGTCATTGATACTTCCAAGTCGTACAGAAAGTTTCTCTGTCAGTTGGACTGCATGCCTGAAGGCCTCCATTCATTGGTGTCCAAGAGAGCCCTCTGTGGCATGATCCATATTTTACAGCACCCTTCTACCCTAATAAGTTCCAGCATCTCTACAAGGGTCCACCTCGTTGGTTTTTACCATTCACCATCCAGGACCAGCAATTGGAGGGCCACTGTCCTGTCACAAGTTGCTTTTGAGAAGCAGACATCCTGAAACCATTTCCAGGAACTGTCTTTGTTCATGTCCAGGTAGAGTAGCCACTCTCATTTGGTTATTGGCAAGGATGCCTAATGTGGCAAAGGTTTTAAGAAGGCTTGGCTTTCCAGTGCAAAAATGGACTCAGCCAGGTGAATGACTTGTTGTCCCTGGGAGTCCCCCCACTAAATGCTCCGAGACCAACAGAAGGTCCTCATTGGGTCCCACCTTGATAACCCTGCAAAATTATCTCTGAATTTGCTAACCTGTCTATTTGCACAAAAGATGCATCTGCATGTCCAAAACAGCTGCCCTTGCCATTTTTGTGGGCATAGCGGATTGGATGGTCCAGGAGATAAGCCTTTCATCCCTTGGCTACTGGTGCAAATCTGAGCTAAATCAGTACAGATTGAAAATTATCTTCTGTTGGCTGTTCAATGGCCTGTATGAAATGAATTTGGTCTCAGTCCAGCTCCCAGTAGGCATGTATCCACATCACTAATCCCTTCTCTATTGGCACTGATTGGCAAACTTGCTGCCAGACTGAACCACCCTTTCACCCTCAAGGTCAAGGTCAATGATGAGGCCATGTGACCAATTTTATAATACCAATCCGGGGCTGTAGAGTTTCTGTGGATAAATAGAGAACTCCATCCCTTAGACCTGTCAGTCCTGGCAGCTTTCACAAGCATTACATTCATCCCAAACTGTGTTCTATTTTTGTTAAATTGTAAACACCTTTTTGAAAACTTGGTCCCCTGTGGGATGGCACTGCCAGAGCAGCAGCCTCTAGAATTGGAAAAAATGGTTCAGCAGGAAGCTGGGCAGGCACAGTTTAATCAGGGCCAATTGCAAGAGAGGAAGGCTTTTTTTCCTCAGCCCCAGAATGTAAAACAGTAAGACATCCTGCAACCTGATCCCAAAGTAGGGTCATTATTGGGAGACCACCTATCCATTTCCAGGCTTTCAGATTCAGCTGCTTCCCACCTGCCTTTTATAGCAACAGATCAGGTGCATGCTGCCTATTAAACTTGTCCTCATTCTCCCCTTGGAGCTTCTGCTGACCAATTAGACCTTTTTGCCGGATCACTGGCAGCTGCACTGTCTGGGAGTCTTTGTGTCTGTAAACCTGACAATGTTCACATCAGCCTCTGGCTTTAGGGGACATAATAAAGAGTCCCATTACACCCACAGGCATTTGTTGTGTGCTTTTCAAGAGGTAAACTATTGTGCTGGAATATTTAGCAAGGTCAGGGGATGCAGTTTACAGTGGTTCTGCATGGTTTGCAGAAATTACAACTCTTGCTTTGAAATCCCTGCAGTTTTTTTCAAATCTCCCTTAGGAACTTCCTTTGTTTTGTTTTTGTTTTTCTCTCTCCCGTGGAGGAGCCTTTGAATCTGTACTGGGAAGGCCAAATTCTGCTCCATTACTCCAGGTTTACTTTAGCATCAATTATTGGCTTCCATGGACTTGCCCCAGATTTACGTGAGAACAGAATTGCCTTCCTCTATTAATGAGCCATGTCTGTTGTCCCCCTTTTTAATACTTGTTCAGTTACATGCAGCATGTATAATCTGATAACAGCTGTAGTCCCAATTCTCCTCCTCTTTCTTGTTTTGTTTACTTTTTCCTGTAACCTCTGCTGCAGTTTTATTTACCTCAGTATTCCAGAATTTTGTAAGTGGGTCCAAAGGAGCTAGTTTCCTATAGGAACTCAGAATGCTGCTCTCTGCTACCAGTTGACATATTGCTTCTGTTTCACCTTTAATTGGCAATGTGGCTATGTCAAATTTTATTTCCATTTCTGTAGTCTCATCCAGTACCAGAGGGGCTCAGTACCTAACTGCAGACTGAGTTATTGGATACTAATTTTGCAGGGAAATATGTTTGTTTTTGTCTCCAACTATTAAGCTTATAAACTTAAATATCTTCATTGGTGCTATCTGTGTAGCTGTGGACAGTTCTTTGCATAGTTGCTGGTTGATTCTCTTTGTAGTTCAGATTCCAGATTGAAAATTTAAGGGTTGCAAAAACCACTACAGTAGAATGTAAATCATTGATGAGTTTTTCATTTCATTTTCTGTTTAACTGTGGTCTCTGAGGGCTCAATTTTATCCTTTTTTAGAAAAGTGCACGTAAATCCAAAATCCCAGCATAATTTTGCATGTCGTGCATACAATAGAACTTCTACCAGATACTAGTCTCTGTTTTTTCAGGCTAGTCATGCATGCATACTTTGAAAACTGCACATATCTTGTTTGTCTGCCAATGGGGTCTTCGCTTCGGCTAAACGTGGCTTAGTGTTGAAACCATATTTACTGTCTGTGTATATATACATGTTTGTGTTTACACGTGCACACTCTTAACCATGAAGGTATTGCCATGATTTTATAGCGTGTGTCTTCAGTATTCTGACAATTCAATATAGAGCTGAAACCATGGTCTTTTTTTTCTTTTTTTTTTTTAATGAACATGCACAGATCAGGATAGTAGCAGTGACCAGAATTATGTTAAGCAGACAGTGCAATATATGCATATTAAATTGCCCAGTTCAGACTGGTAGAACCATAAATATGTAGAGCTGAAAAATATGATGGACCAAATTCATCCCTGGTGCAAGCCTATTATAGTGAGTAGGCTCACCCAGGAAAGGGTTGGCTCAGTATATTGTCACATTTTGCACTACAGGATTGCTGTACTTTATGTGGGATGATTGAAGTGAAAGTCATGTTACATACCGGCTGCTCAAAAGGTGACGTACCTCAGCCTAAAGCCAGCACCTGCTGGGCTGTTCAGTTATTGCTGTGTAGGCGAGAAGGTGCCTTTTATGGCATCACTGGAGTTTTTTAAGAACAGGTTAGGCAAACACGTGCCAGAGATGGTCTGGGTTTACTTGGTCCTGACTTAGCACAGGGGGCTGGAGTACATGACCTGGAGAAACTGGGGCCTGGACAATGTTAGGGGGCCTATTCCTTCACCCACTTACTTCCCTGGTCCTTCTCGCATGAACAGAGAGCAACAATACCCGAAGTCCAAAGGTGCAAACAATTTGATGTTTATTGGGGTGAACTTCAAGCAAGCATGATTCAGGTTCCTTCCTTAGTGTTCCCCTTCCCAGCTCTGACACCACAGAGCCTTACACCTGTGTCCCTGTTCCCATTCCTGCCCTTAGCTAAATATGATTCCAATTTCCCCACCCCATTCCCTGTTCCCATTTCCCCCCTTAGCAAAACATGATTCCAATTTCCCCAGCCCCATTCCCTGTTCCCATTTCCCCCCTTAGCAAAACATGATTCCAATTTCCCCATCCCCATTTCCTGTTTCCATTTCCCCCAACACACACCCACACACCCACTTCCTTTCAGAGTTGCAGCCGTGTTAGTCTGTATTCTAAAAAAGAAAAGGAGTACTTGTGGCACCTTAGAGACTAACAAATTTATTTGAGCATAAGCTTTCGTGAGCTACAGCTCACTTCATCGGATGCATTCCACTTCCTGATTGACTGCAGACTGTATAGTAAAACTTGAGTTCTGCATAACTATACCTTAACCAATCATTTTCCTGAAATTTAACGAACCAATCCTAATGTATTGTAACATGATTATGTAACCAATTATATCCCACCATCTTAATTAGTTTACACCCAGCAAAATTAATTATACAGCAGACAGGAACAATTACAGAACCAGACAGAGATTATACAGACAAACAATGGCAAAGTGACAGGTTTCAGAGTAGCAGCCGTGTTAGTCTGTATTTGCAAAAAGAAACAGGAGTTCTTGTGGCACCTTAGAGACTATGCTCAAATAAATTTGTTAGTCTCTAAGGTGCCACAATGGCAAAGTGGGAACTATAATGACGAAACAATACAGAAATGAGGATTTCACATCCCAGTTATTGATAAGTGAGTTCTTGCCAGACATGATGCTATCAAACTAAGTTTCCTTTTACATCTTCTAGGCACTTCCCTTTCTCTGGAGGGGATAGGCACTATCAGGACAGGATTCAGAGTAGCAGCTGTGTTAGTCTGCATTCGCAAAAAGAAAAGGAGTACTTGTGGCACCTTAGAGACTAACAAATTTATTTGAGCATAAGCTTTCGTGAGCTACAGCTCACTTCATCGGATGCATTTGGTGGAAAATACAGAGGGGAGATTGATATACACACACAGAGAACATGAAACAATGAGTTTATCATACACACTGTAAGGAGAGTGATCACTTAAGATAAGCCATCACCAGCAGCAGTTGGGGGAAAGGAGGAAAACCTTTCATGGTGACAAGCAAGGTAGGCTATTTCCAGCAGTTAACAAGAATATCTGAGGAACAGTGGGGGGTGGGGTGGGGGGGAGAAATAACATGGGGAAATAGTTTCACTTTGTGTAATGACTCATCCATTCCCAGTCTCTATTCAAGCCTAAGTTAATTGTATCCAGTTTGCAAATTAATTCCAATTCAGAAGTCTCTTGTTGGAGTCTGTTTTTGAAGTTTTTTTGTTGAAGGATAGCCACCCTCAGGTCTGTAATGGAGTGACCAGAGAGATTGAAGTGTTCTCCAACTGGTTTTTGAATGTTATAATTCTTGACGTCTGATTTGTGTCCATTCATTCTTTTACGTAGAGACTGTCCAGTTTGGCCAATGTACATGGCAGAGGGGCATTGCTGGCACATGATGGCATAGATCACATTGGTAGATGTGCAGGTGAACGAGCCTCTGATAGTGTGGCTGATGCGATTAGGCCCTATGATGGTGTCCCCTGAATAGATATGTGGACAGAGTTGGCAACGGGCTTTGTTGCAAGGATAGGTTCCTGGGTTAGTGGTTCTGTTGTGTGATGTGTGGTTGCTGATGAGTATTTGCTTCAGGTTGGGGGGCTGTCTGTAAGCAAGGACTGGCCTGTCTCCCAAGATATGTGAGAGTGATGGGTCGTTCTTCAGGATAGGTTGTAGATCCTTGATGATGCGTTGGAGAGGTTTTAGTTGGGGGCTGAAGGTGATTGCTAGTGGCGTTCTGTTATTTTCTTTGTTGGGCCTGTCCTGTAGTAGGTGACTTCTGGGTACTCTTCTGGCTCTGTCAATCTGTTTCTTCACTTCAGCAGGTGGGTATTGTAGTTGTAGGAATGCATGATAGAGCTCTTGTAGGTGTTTGTCTCTGTCTGAGGGGTTGGAGCAAATGCGGTAATATCGTAGAGCTTGGCTGTAGACAATGGATCGTGTGGTATGATCTGGATGAAAGCTAGAGGCATGTAGGTAGGAATAGCGGTCAGTAGGTTTCCGATATAGGGTGGTGTTTATGTGACCATCGCTTATTAGCACCGTAGTGTCCAGGAAGTGGATCTCTTGTGTGGACTGGTCCAGGCTGAGGTTGATGGTGGGATGGAAATTGTTGAAATCCTGGTGGAATTCCTCAAGGGCTTCTATTCCATGGGTCCAGATGATGAAGATGTCATCAATATAGCGCAAGTAGAGTAGGGGCATTAGGAGACGAGAGCTGAGGAAACGTTGTTCTAAGTCAGCCATAAAAATGTTGGCATCCTGTGGGGCCATGCGGGTACCCATCGCAGTGCCACTGATTTGAAGGTATACATTGTCCCCAAATGTGAAATAATTATGGGTGAGGACAAAGTCACAAAGTTCAGCCAGCAGGTTAGCCATGACATTATCGGGGATACTGTTCCTGACGGCTCGTAGTCCATCTTTGTGTGGAATGTTGGTGTAGAGGCTTCTACATCCATAGTGGCTAGGATGGTGTTTTTAGGAAGATCACCAATGGACTGTAGTTTCCTCAGGAAGTCAGTGGTGTCTCGAAGATAGCTGGGAGTGCTGGTAACGTAGGGCCTGAGGAGGGAGTCTACATAGCCAGACAATCCTGCTATCAGGGTGCCAATGCCTGAGATGATGGAGCGTCCAGGATTTCCAGGTTTATGGATCTTGGGTAGCAGATAGAATACCCCAGGTTGGGGTTCTAGGGGTGTGTCTGTGCGGATTTGTTCTTGTGCTTTTTCAGGGAGTTTCTTGAGCAAATGCTGTAGTTTCTTTTGGTAACTCTCAGTGGGATCAGAGGGTAATGGCTTGTAGAAAGTGGTGTTGGAGAGCTGCCTAGTAGCCTCTTGTTTATACTCCGACCTATTCATGATGACGACAGCACCTCCTTTGTCAGTCGTTTTGATTATGATGTCAGAGTTGTTTCTGAGGCTGTGGATGGCATTGTGTTCTGCATGGCTGAGGTTATGGGGCAAGCGATGCTGCTTTTCCACAATTTCAGCTCGTGCACGTCGGCGGAAGCACTCTATGTAGAAGTCCAATCTGCTGTTTCGACCTTCAGGAGGAGTCCACCCAGAATCCTTCTTTTTGTAGTGTTGGTAGGAAGGTCTCTGTGGGTTAATATGTTGGTCAGAGGTGTGTTGGAAATATTCCTTGAGTCGGAGACGTCGAAAATAGGATTCTAGGTCACCACAGAACTGTATCATGTTCATGGGGGTGGAGGGGCAAAAGGAGAGGCCCCGAGATAGGACAGATTCTTCTGCTGGATTAAGAGTATAGTTGGATAGGTTAACAATATTGCTGGTTGGGTTACGGGAACCACTGTTGTGGCCCCTTGTGGCATGTAGTAGTTTAGATAGCTTAGGACAGGATTGTATTCCTAACTGCCCCATAGTACCTTATTTCAATGTGACTAATTTGGAATGTGAGGAGGTGACAGATGCTTTCTCAGCTTATGGCTACCTCTGCTGCTTAGCCAAAGGCCTTAGCCTAAGCACAGGGACTCAGACTGTCACAGTAAGAGAAGGACCTTACGCCGGCAGACAGTGATTTTGATTCTTTTTTACCTCTATAACTAGCCAAGTGATAGGAATGCACCTAAAATTCATAGAGTACAGGCCTTTACAAACAGGTCTGAATATCTATATCCTAACAGACAGTCATGTCTCATGGGCTAGTCAGGTGCCACACCAAAGGTCAGAGCTGGAGTCAGCTTCAAGGGTGGGACATAGGAACTGGGACCTGGAGTGAGGCAGGAACCAGGAACAGATGGGACTAGGATAAGGTGGACAGGAAGGCAGGGCGTCAGAGTCCATGGCAGCAACCAATCAGGGACTCCTCTAGTTTCTCAGACAACTTCCTTTGCCCCTTTCTGGTTTAACTAGAGCTCCCCAGCCAGCTGGTGGTGCTGGAAGTTTCCCCCAGTCGGGAGTTTTGTGGGCAGGTCCCTTTGTGAGCTAGCACTTTGTTGGCTAACTTCTCCAGTTATTCAGGTGAGCTGCTGGGTAGCAACCATGGCCTGAGCTCTGCCTGCGGATCCATGGGCCCAGGTTCAAGGCCTGTAATCCCTCACAGTCCCTTCTGGCCTGGCACATCAATGGCTCTCTGAGACGCAGTTTGCTTCCCATTGAATTCTCCCACCAGTGGCGTCCTGAAGTGGTTAACAAAGACGGGGAATACTGCCAGTTCTCTAGTATATCTGTAACAGAGGAAAAAAGACATCTGCAAATGATGGACTCCAGTCATTGACTTCTGAACCTCCAGGAAGTGTTGCAAAAACCACAGGACGCTATCAAGTGCTAGGTGGTACGTTTAGCGCTCTGCTTATGCTGACCTCCCTACTGCAGAGCTGAGCAGCCTTCTCAGTTGGGGGCCAAATGTACTAGTTCCAAAAAGGCAAGAGGCCGCAATCAATACTTGGAGGCAGATCCTTGTCCTGGGCCCCTTCCTTTGTGCCACTTAGGCAGTGCAAAGGGAGCAGGAGCTACTCCTAATTCCCAGATGGGGATTTTCCCCACATGGAGGCGTTCACTGGAGATGCAGAGTCGGCATAGCCAGCTCCCACATCTACATCTTCCTCCTTGTCCAGGGAGCAGAGTGGGATGGCTGAGTGCAGTGTGCTCTGGTTATCCTCAGCAGGTGGTATGGTTTCTTAAAGTTAGATTGAGCTAACCAGGGCAGGGCTAGTTCAGAGAATCAGGGAGCTGGTGGTTGGTTCTCATTTTCCCCTCTACATGCCTTCCCCTGGGCAGTGATGTGAGGAAAGGAAGCCATCCTTTACTAGGCACTCCCTGAGGTTGGTCAGAGCTAGGTGAGCTTCTGTTGTGCTCTCCTTGGGGCTTCCAGAGCCAGGCAGGCAATCAGCTCATGGAGCAGCCAGAGGTACTTTCTCCACCCTCCCTTGTGAGGCAGCTGGTGTAAATTAGGTTAGCTTCATTGATGTCAATGGAGCAATGCTGATTTAGACCAGCTCCAGATCTGGCCCATTATCTTTGTTAAATTTTGTATGTATTTTGTTTAACATGCACATCTAGGTGATTTGGAGCATGGGAATAAAACTACTGCTGGAATCAGGCCCATATGCAGAATAAATTATTTGTATTGAAAATTTGTTGTAACTGATGATGTGAAGGGGAGAAAAAATCACATAAGGCTAGATTCTGCCGCCCTTTAATCACACTGAGCATTACTTCATGCCACGAGCAATTCCATTGAGCCAGAACATTTCCCACCTTTGATGTGTGAGGTGTGTTAGTGCTAAGCACTGGACAGAGTGTGGCCAGAATAGCCTGTGCTATGGCAATCCCCAGAAACTGGCACATCTGTAGGGAACTGCTGGTGTACCTAAAGCAGCCCTTAGGCTGCTCTAATTGACACTGGGAAATCAAGCAGCCCCAGTGGGGGATTGGAAAGGTAGCTCAGAACACAGTTTGGCCCCATTTGAGATTCTGGCCCATTTTCCTCAGTGGGACTGCTTGTGGAGTAAAGTACTGCTCACCATGAGTAAAGTGGCAGAAATAGGCCCATAGAAAAACCATTTGGGCTCCAATTCACAAAAAATCATTAGATACAATGTAATCCAGACTACACTGGAAAAAAAACCCACCAAATTATGTATAGTTTTGTTGTCAGTTTCCACACTCAATTCTCTCTGCTTTGTTTATGCACAGCAGGGGCTTTGGTTGTTGCACCATTAGAAATGTAGCCAGTACTTCCTTGTTCTGATCTTTGGGATTTATGCACCTGTATCTCAGATCTCACAATATATCTTCTAACAGGACTCGAAGTATGTTTTATTTTGCTGACTAATCCTTTCCAGGAAATCAAGCTTTCTGTTTTGTTTCTGTTTCACTAAAACCCTTTTACAATAAACTAAATTTCAGAATTATTACCAGGAAGGCAGATTTACTGTATACATTAATATATTAGGACAAATTCAGAGGTGATGTAAATGACAATGTCAGTTACATCCATTGGTAAATCAGTGTAAGAGGATGTAATTTAAACAGCAAGGGATAAAAAAAAAAGCCAGATTTTAGAAGAAAAAACAACACATCACACCCACATCCAAATGCATCACCGCCACATGTGGCACTAGTTGGTATTGTGTTAGTCTTGCTGGAAAGCCCCAGGATTGGTTGTGGAGAAACTGAACTAACTCCTTGCTTCTAGAATTGATGTCTCCAGAAGAGATACGATGCCCTCAGACGAGTAG